>NC_067476.1:97792089-98156256 GCF_947179515.1 Apodemus sylvaticus | reverse complement strand
TGTGTGTGTGTGTGTGTGTGTGTGTGTGTGTGTGTGTGTGTGTCTGGCTTTCCAGAATGTAACATGCACATCACATACCTTGGTAGGATTACTGACATAAGCTTCTGAAAAAGATGCCAAAAGGAAGGTTCAATCTTGAGTAAACTACTCTAAGAAAGTAAACTGTTTCACATCTCCCCATGATTAAGAAACCTCTCCTCATAGTACAAAATAGACTGATGGTATTAGCCATCTGGCAGTACGCAGAAGATCCACTTCTAGGTTTCAAAGTGTATGAGAGAAGTATTTGTTGGAAAGACAAAAGATGCCACAGCTGTGAGTTTCAGGCCAGCCTGATGTAGAGGGAGTTTCAGGACAGGGAGGGCTAGACAAAAAACCCTGTCATGGGAAAAAAAAAGAAAAAAGAAGTGAGTCTGGTCAGGCCTTGAAGCACTGTAGGATGAGACCACGCATTTAAGCTGAGAAGGTCTTTAAACTGCTTAGTTCGGTGGCATGGGCGTGAGACTAATAGAGTACCCAAGTGTCTCTGTGAGAAGGAAGCTAGAGTTCCACCCACAAACACTGGTGAGAAAAACAAAGCAAAAACCAAAAACCCATAGCACAACTCATGTTATACCAACAAGGAAGACTGGCCCCCAGAATCCTTTGGTTTTGTCCAACAAAGCACTGCTTTGGAAGAACAAGTGATCCTGCTAAGTAATTTGTGTGTCAGTCCTCTATTCTAGTATGTGTTGATCTGTCTAGCAAGGAAGAAAAAGTCTGACCAAGTGCAAATGAGAAAAACCAGAAACGGCACCTTTGTGCAACCTCGGGCACTGACCAGGGTCTTCTTCCTGGACTTTCCCCAGTGTGCTGGTGCGAGAGGTCCTGGAGGTAAAGTCTGGGCAGGCGCACAGGCCACCAGTGTCACAACGGCCAGGAAGGCAGAGAGGATTCCCCTGTCTCCAGAATGGAGCAGTAGTTTATGGACTGCTCTACTAGAGGGCAGTGGGTAGGCAGTGACCAAATCTCCTGCAGGATTGGCTGTCTTCACCCAGAAGTATTTTCAAAGTTAGAGCGAGTTTCTTCACATGCAGTTTCCTGCATGGAATTCACACCATGGCAACAGTAAAGTCCAGTCTGTCTAGTGACCAGTTCTGAGAGGTTAACTCACTACTTCCCTCCAACCTCACCTGCCATTTGTCTTATTTCAAGAATGAAGAAATAGAGGAAGAAACATTATTTTAAAATATACAATTAGGCATTCAGATAAGGTGGTGAATAAAAACCCACATCTAATTCTAGAACCTAAATTCTTAATCCCTTCCTAACAGTTCCTAGAAAATGGCTCTGCACCTCACTCATGCTAACACCTCTGCTCAGGCATCTATGAGGTACTACAGACCACCTTGAAAGGTGGAACATGTTTTTCTGGTAGAAAATTGAAGCAAAGAGGTCAAGTCGTTTGACCAATTTAAATGGCTTTAGATAATATTTCCTTCTTTAAAAATCAAATTGTAGTTTTCCTCTAATTAGTTGCATAAAATACTGTTTTCTTTTTGTGTTGAAAGGTAAAGGAACTCCTGGTGGCAGGCAACAGTCTGAGGTAAGAGGACTGGTAGGTGCTTTCCATTGTCCTCCTTACAGACAAGGTGGATTTTAACGACCACTACTGCCTGGGCTGTTTCTGAGTCTGAACATGTGTCTTGTATTCAGGTGTTATTTTCATTTCATAACTTAACAACTCACATATGAATGGTGAAAATACTCTCTAAGGTGGTAATCTTATAAGACAATGCTTATTGAAGAGTTTCCTGCTTAGAAAAAACATATTCTGTGTAAAATCTAGATTCCACTGTTGACATCATCCCTGCCTGTGTTCATTCTGTGTCCAAAGAATATGGATTTGTGTGCAAATGGAATATTTAAAATTTTTGGTGGTAGAACACATTTTTGAAATATTCTCTCAGAAAAGATAGTCACATCTATCTACACCACTAGAATTATTCTTTTTAAATTATTGTGAATGAAACAAAAAATTATCACAAGGAACAAATGTGTAGCATAACAAATTAATCTTTTAAAAGAAAGGAAACCAATTAACCACTTAGGTCAATCACTTCAGCACCCTGAGGGCCTTTCCAGCTAAGAAATGGTGATCCTCCTGGTCTTCTATTTCTTTTAGCTTACCATGACAAGTATGTATTCTAGAAGCTGGCATTGCCAACTGGGCATTTGGTGGATATTACAAGAAATGTCCTACGCAGTATGCATTTTGGGGGGCAATATCTAGCTCCTCGTCTAACATGTTGATGAAAGTGACTCATCCACACTAAACATGGGTGCAGTTCACTGCCTTCAGTTCACATGTACTCTCGTGGTGGTGTGTGTTTATGGTCCCATCCCAAAGCTTGAAATGCCCATAAGTGCTCCTCCAACCTCTGGCAGCCTCTAAACTCTGTCCAACAGTCCTATAACGCTATGAAAAGCACATGGCTGGACTATATCTGGCCAAAGGGGAACTGAATTAAAACTTAAGGATTTTAAGGGTAGCCCCCTAAAAATGTTTTCTTCAAAAATTAACATTTTTGTAACATATGTAATATCTAAAAAATATGGAATAATGATGAAACATGCAAAATGGGACAATACTAATGGCAAACTCAATAATCAGGAGAAACCCAAACTGTTTGCTAGATATTAGATTTAAAGGGACTTGAATTGAGCTACTGTACAGAATCCTAGCAAACTATACAATGCAGGGCAAGTGTGCCAGTCTTAAGGCAGAGCATGGCACATTTACTTTCAAATAAAAAAAAGAACATAGTCCTAAGAACACTTAACACTTTCTAAAGACCAGAAATTGAGTTTACATTAGCAGATTATCAATATGAACAAATATTTTTGAAAGTTTTTATTATGTTACAGAATTTCATCTACATTTTAAATGAGCCACACGAAGTATAAAACCACAAAATATCACCATTTATTTTTCATGGACATCTCTGGATGCAGTGCAAGAGAGGTAGCAGTCAGCCGACCTCGCTACCTCACATGAAGGAGAAGAGGGGGAAACAGCAGGCCTCAATCAGACTCATATTAGTCCATCATTTGTTTTAAGATCTGGTGGGGGGGAAAGGTAATGCAGAGCGCGTTAAAATGTTTCCTTTCTATGAACATAGAAATATCTAAAGCAAACAGGGAGATAAAGAGTCTCCTTATATTATCTCTAGACATTTAGATCTCCAGATACATTTTATAAGGAAACTAAGTAGGTAAACACAAGGAAAGAAGTGAGAAGCCGTTAGATAAATTGATCTCCAGGATTCTCACTGCTCTAAAGCCTCCTATTCCAAATGTTCCAATTAATTACAGTCTTAGTATCTATACCTCTTACCTTCCTAATTAAATTTAAGTATTAACTTTTCAGAACAAGCCATAACATAAATCAGATAAAGAATAGAAGCCTGGGTGACGGGTACTTAATTATGCCAGCCAGTCCAGACTCCTGGCCATTTCTCTCCTAAGAAACTCTGATAACTTAACAAATTATTTATTTATTACATAATAAATTAATGGGAAATGTTTACCAGCCATCTTTTTAAATTTCAACTTTTCTTCCTACAATGACATCTTTAATCAGGTTAGACTACTCTATGAGATAGATGTTTTGAATTAAATGGTAGTCATTTTATTACGAACAAAAAGGTTAACAGAACAGTAGATCTGATGGCGGCCCTTATGTGACAATATTTATACTAAACTATTTTCCTTACAGGATAAAATTCAGTTTTCTTCTAGTTCTTTCTCTGGCTAATCCTCACCTTCTTCCTTTAAAAAATCAAAGACTCTCTCAGTTTCTCCCTATTGTTGGGATTATAGGGCCATGTCTGGCTGTTTACCACTTCTTCCCCATCAAGACATCTTCGCTCTTACAGGCCATTGGTTCCATACATCCTGTTAAGCCTCTATCTCACCTACCTCACGGCAATCTGACTTCTGTTCCACTCCTCAATTGACACACAAGTCATCAACTCCTTATCACTAAATTAAAAAGCCACCTGCTTCCTTACTTTTGAGTGTCTCTGACCAAAGCACCTAAGAAAACAACCTGAGGAAGAAGTAAGTGATTTAGACTCTGGACTTCTGGAGGTGTGCTCTGTGGTTGCTTGGACCCAGTGCTTGCATAGAACATGAGAAGACAAGGCACATGTAGAAAGAAGGTACTTCACTTCACAAGACGAGAACCAAAGGGGCAGGGACTGGAGACCAGCCATAACCTACTGACCTCCTTCCTCCAACAAGATCCCATCTCTTGAGGTTTCCAAACCTTCTAAGGGACCAAGTGTCTAACAAATGAGCTCAGGGGACAAGTTCCATACGCTCAACACAGCATTCTCCTACCAAACCTCTCGGTAACACTTGCTCCTTTGACTGCCCCTCTTGGCTGAAGACGTCGTTCTTCCTCTGTAATCTGAGTTAACCTTCCATCTACTTTTCTTTCATTGGCTCTTTGCTTCTTTCCTGGGTTTTCCTCAGAGTTCTCTGAGCCATTTCCCTTTCACCTGACACATTAATCCAGCTGAAAGTGCACCTTGCTATGCTCCCAACAACTACTTCACAGCTCCCAAGATATAAGCACACAGAGATGTGTGGGGATGGGGTGCTGGTTAGAGAAATCCTCATCTTAATTATTCTTACTCATACAGATGTTCTCCCATTTGGTCACAGATACCTTTCAATCAAATTGACCAACCACTTCCTTTCCCACAACTATGCTTTTGATCCCTTACTTCCTTCATATTTTAGTTTCATAAATGCAGAGACATGAGCTAGGAATGCCCTGGTCATTCCAAACTCATGTCTTTAATATAATGTTCTATTATATATAGATAATGATTCTTATATATATATATATATATACTAGAGCTTTCAGCTGGCACTGTGCTGAAGAATCTCAACTAGTGTGACAAACAGTTACATATTCAAATTGATATGTCAGGATTTGTAGGCCTTTATATGTTGAGTATGCTTACAGATCTTATGGGGAAATAATGTTGTGCCTTGGAAAAGTATGGTTTTTATCATACTCTGTCATTCAATGGTTTATGGTTTTATTAAAAAAAAAATCCTTTCCTATGGTATAAGTCAGTGAAAAATGGACTCTCCCAGAAAATGTGTTGTAATTATCTATTCTATAAAAAAGAACTCATACAATAAGTCATAAATACTCATATTATGTGAAAATAGATATTTATACTAGAATGTGAAAAAAACATAGCCAATGAACTTCTACTAAGCTATCCATTCATATTTAGTGAAAAACACATGGACTTAATTTTAGGATGGGCGAAGAGCTTAAATGGACACTTCTCCCAGGAGACATGGAGATCAGTACATTAGGGGAAAGCAAACGAATCCCACTATAAAGGACTAACCCACACTGGACAGAGTGACCATAAAGAAAAACCATGCACATTAACAAGTGTTGGCAAGAACATAGGGAAACAAGAAACTTTATACACAGGTAGCAGGCTGAAAACGGTGCAGATTTTTTAGAAAACTTTGTTGGCCTTAGAGTTGATCCCTAGAACACACAAAGGAGAGAAACAACTCCTGGAAATAAATGACTCCTCTGATGCCTGTGTGCCACAGCACTCACGCATACATGTGACTGCCCACAAGTAGTAGTAATAATAATAATAATAATAATAATGATTAAATCATTAAACAAAATTACAGTATGACCCTGTAATAGTATCCTTTGAGATATATCAGAAACTAAACCCAAGTCCTCACCAAACCCCACACACACTGTTTAAGGCTATACTGTCCATAATAGTCGCAAGGTAGAAACACACAGGCCTATCAGTTGATGATGGATAACTGAGATGTAGTATATCCTATAAGAATATCTCAATAGAAAATTAAGCACTGATCTATACTCTAACACAGTAAATCTTGCAAACATTGTACAGTCAAACAAACAAACAAACAGCCTCTAATCACAAAGGCCAAGTAAGTTACTACTGGATCCATTTAGATGAACTGTCCAGAATAAGAAAACCCACAGGAACCAAAAGTGCATTAGTGGTTGCCAGGGCTGTGTGCAAGAGACAGGGGGTATTTACTAATGAGTATGATGTTTCTTTTTAGAAAGTAAATGCTCTAAAATTAGGTTGTGGTAAGGGCTACTTGACTACATGAATATACTATAAACTACTGAATTAACTGTGTGCTGTTTTAAAATGGTGAAGCTTGTAGTATGTATTCCAAGAAAATAAAAATTAAAAATGAGTATAAGATCAAAATTATTTTTTCCTCTATGGCAGAATTATCTCTATCTCCCCAAATCGACACACAACTGTAATATGATCTCACAACTGTACAAGCATTATTTTTCTAGGGTGTGTGTAATTTTTCCTAGATTTAGAAATGTTTTCAGTTCTTAAGAATAATACCTTCATAAATTTCTGGTAACACCTTCTATGTCCCACGAACACTCACTAACAGAAGGCGCATCAGAAGCTGCCATGGTGGCGCTGGAAGATGCAAGAGAAGAAGACACTTGCCTAATGTGAGCTCCTGGGTTTCATCCCTAGCATCATAAGAGAACAGAAGAGTTATATATATTTTTAAGAAGTACCAATGAGGGACAGTGCTTTTATTTAGAAGGTGTTTAACATTTAAATAGAAATGGCAATGTTTTGTGTCATAATTTATAAATATGATTTCCTTAAAATTGATTTCCATCTCAAAATTCTGTGACTCTACTGGCTCTCTGAGAGTGAGATTTGTTGTGATTCTCTTTTTAATCCTGGTAGCTTGTGCTGTTTTGAAGCCAAGTGTCTCTATGTAACCCAGAGTGGCCTCAAACTTACACACCTGCTGCCTCACACACTGTCCCCACTCAGTCCCAGCTTTAACTACAGTTTGTCAGAAAATGGTGCCTAGGCCCTAATACTGACCAGTAGTCAAACTGAAATTGGTCCTTCCATGTAGGACTATCTTAGAAGTTTTGTTCTAGGCAAAGAACCAGAGCCATTAATTTCTAGGAAATAAAATAAATCATACCATAGGGTGAGAAAATAGAAAATAGCTATCCACCATCCAGCACTGATTATACAGTACCACTTTCTCTCTGACAACATAATCACCTCATAGATAAAAAGTCACGATATCATCACTCAGAAACCCCAGAATCCCCCAGGTTACCACCTCATTTTCCTAATATAAGAATAAACCATGTATTTAATTTAAAAAAAACTATGTGGAGGATGACATTCAACTCCTGATCTCCTGCCTCTACTTCTTCAATGCTGGGGTCACAGGTGTGCAACACCGTGCTACTTTGTGCCATGCTTGGGATGAAACCCGGGGCTTTGAGTATATTAGGCAAAGATGAACTACATCCTCATCCTTCAAATACTGGTTTTTCTCTTAAGGGACTTTCTGCTTTCAACTCGGCGGTCACAGGAAATGATCCCAGCATGTCTGATGATGGATAAAGTCCCTGCTCTCTCACCTCCTTCTCACAGCTGCAAAATGAATCCCGAATTTAGTTCACAAGACTTTTATCATGGTGGCCTAATGATAAGTCAAACAGAGTTGATCTTGTGCAGAACATGAATTTGGTTTCAGAAAGGCATTTGCAAAGGATAGGTTTAAAACACAAAGTAGGATATAGAGAACAAATTCTTAACTTTTATTAGTGACAAAAATCATGGCTCTAGTAATGTTCAGTCAATTCAGCAGGTAACTCATGTTATAAATGTCATTTATGATACCAGTGTCTACTCTAACTAATACTACCATGTTTGTACTGCATTGAATCCTTTCACCTTCCCTTAAGCAGAAGCCTAGAATCTAAGCACGACACCAAAAGCCTTGTTGGTTTTTCAGATTACCATTACCATTCTAAAAAATAAATAAATAAATAAAAAATCCGATTTACTACTACTGGTTTTCTAAACACAGTTGCTTTTAAAAAAGCCCTCAGATTATTTAATTTTACTTTCTCAGCGTTTTTGCTTTTACCAGTGTGTGTGTGTGTGTGTGTGTGTGTACATGCATATATAGTATTAAGTGTGTGCATACATGCATATATGAAATCAAACCCAGGGCCTTCTGGTGATAAGTCAGCCCGTTACCACTGAGCTATACTTCCAGTCCTTCAGCTTTAATCTTATACAAAAGCAAAAAACAAAGACAAAACATATAAACAAACAAATTTCCATAGCCAAAACTGGTTTTTTGGCTGCCTTGAAAAATTAACACAAATGTAATAGAATCTCATTTTTATAATTCAGGGGGCCAAAGTCTACAATTAGTAACACTAGCCCAAAATTGATTTTCTAGACAAGAATCCACTCCCTGTCTTGTTTAGCCTCCGGTGACTACCTGCATTCCTTAATGAGTGGTTGTATCAGGACAGTTTTCATGAGAAAGATTTTCGGCTCTCTCTGTTCCAGCTTCGAATTATCTTCTATGTGTGTGGTGGAAAAGCTCCTTCTATCTCCAATTTCCAAGGATTCATTCATTCCATATAGGGCCACCTTATACAATCATTCAGGACATTTGTAGATTCCGTAGTTTAAAACCTCACATGTTTAAGGGAACTGGTTTTTAGCCTTCCATTATCTACCCCCCATCCAGAGATTCACATCTGTCCCACATACAAAATATTCACCCAGCCCAAAGTCTCAAACCACTATAGCATTAACTCAACATCTATCAAGTCCCAAACTCCTCAAATCTTATCAAAGCCAAGTGTGATGTGACTCTGAACACAATCCAGTCTGACACACACTCCTGGCTTTCACAGCCCTGTACACAATTGTGTAACACTTTTATACATTGAAAGCAGCACAGACACTCACAGGGAAAGGATATGCAAACTTACACCTTCACACAAAGACTAGTACTCTGCAATAATGCATACAACTACATTGATAAGTCTCAAATGTATGGCTGTAATTAGAAGAAGCCAAACTCAAAAGGCTAATTTGGCAGGAGTCAATTTGTATAGTATTCTAGGGTGGGGAGATACACACACATCAGAAAGCAGACCAAGAGTTCCTCGGTGCTAGGGATAGGAGAAAAAGTAAAAAACAAAAGGTGATTTGAGGGATATTTTTTGGCTCAATAAAATCTGATTTAAAATGTATAATTATGATTTTTGCATTGATAAGAATAATGGTAAACAGAAAAGAAAAATGTTAAAACACAATGGCAACATTTGCATAGAAAGTGAACCAGGATTCTAGTCATGAGCACAAATGATGCCAAAGAATCAACCCACAGGATACGCTCAACTCACCCTAAAGGATTAACAGGTGCTGCAGACAGAATGTTCCCATGTTGCAGCCATAATCCCTAATATAATGGCATCTTCAGATGTGGTCCTTGGAAGATAAGCAGACTTTAAGGACCTCACAAGGTAGGAAATAATGATGGAATGGTAGCTAAATAAGAAAAGAAAACAAAACAAGGAGGGGCCCTAGGCACACTCACTGAGAAGAGGCCATGGAGAAGAGAGCCCTCGCCACAACTGAACCACCCTTGCACCCAAACCTCAGATTCCCAGCCTCTGAACTTGTTAAGTTTCTATGATTTCAACGACTCAGTATAATGGATTTCACTATAGTAGGCAAAGAAGACTATGATGAGCTATGGCCTTACACAATAGGTCACACTGTAAGGATGGGTGATTAACCACTGCCTCTGCCAATATTTTCAGCTGATTAATTCTTCAAGTACTAGAGCTCAACTAGGCTGTTAAGACACCATCCTCTTTGTTACCTATACTGGGTTGTAGGACCCTAACGCTTCTGTTCTATGATGTCTCTCATTTTCACTGATTTTCTAGTAGGTCCCAGGTTTGCTTACACTTCAAATATCTTAATGGCATCTTTCCTCTCAACAGAACTGCTCCATTAAGGAAATTCTCCAAGAACTGCAGTCATTTTGTCCACTCTGCTCTCATAAAGGAGGTGAGTTCTCAGAGGTGAGTTTAGTTGTGTGTCCACAACTTTGTCTATCCATGTGTGAAAAAATTTCTTTCCAACCTTTTCAGAGAATAAGTACAAAGTACCTTAAAGCTGCTGTGCTGGTTGGCTTTATGTCAACTTGACAAAAGCTAGATTCATGAGAGAGGAAGGAGCCTTAGTTGAGAAAACTCCTACATGAGATCCAGCTGTGAGGCATTTTCTTAATTAGTGATCAATGGGAAAGGGTACAACCCATTTTGGGTGGTGCAACCCCTGGGCTGGTGATCCAGGGTTCTATAGGCAAGCAGGCTGAGCAAGCCATGAGGAGCAAGCCAGTAAGCAGCTCTCCTCTATGGCCTCTGCATCAGCTCCTGCCTCCCAGTTCCTGCTCTGCTGGAGTTCCCATCCTGACTTCTGTTGTTGAAGAACAGCAAGGTGGAGCTGAATAAATCATTTCCTCCCCAACTTGCCTTTTGGCCATGATACTTTGTTGCAGCAATAGAAACCCCCTAAGACAAGCACTTAAGTTTTTCCTGTCTCTTTTTGTGTATAGTATGCATATTTCTCTCTTAATCTATCTAAATTTAATAGATTACAGAGATTATCATATAAAATTGATAAATACAATTTGGCCAGTTTTCATAATTGTTATAATTTATTAAATATATAGATACAACCAGTATCATTTCAACCATTTTCATCTCCAATAAATTTTATTTTAACATAATAGTAATAACAGTCTTATAGTATTTCTTTTAGGCTCTCACCTAAATCTAACCCCAATTTACCATGTTCTTGCTTTCCATTTTACAAGGAAAAAACAGCAATTTACATAAGAGCACCTTTCAGAATTTGCAGGGCTTCCAAGGCCTCTGTAGTACTATTAGGAAGTCAGACAAAGTATCTGAAACCTCAACAGGTAGCCTGTTTCCCTTGCTACATTACCTTGAAAGAAGTGCAGATTTTCAATTTTCTCTAAAAACATCCCCATGATATAGACTATAATTATTCTACAACCACACATGTTAATAATAAATGCTGGCAGTGGTAAAATAGCAAATGGAATGTATTCAGATGCATTAAGGCTTTCCCTTATGAAACAAATTTTAATCATACCACAGCCTTTCATTCCTGATTCACAATCAGATCCTCTTGGCAAGTACTCTCAGCACTTAGATTGGCTCCCGATAGATCCATTTTAAAACACTGTTGGAAATGTTTTCCTTGCTTCCCCATGTGTCTTCAGGACAGCAGAGAAGAAGCAGATATAGAGTTCAGTCATCACGACTGTACTACACAAACAGACTTTGCTCAATGTTAACTTTGCTAGACCATTCCTGTATGTCAACTTTTCCCCATTTCTGTTGAATTCCAATAAAAGATGTCTGTCTACTCAGGAACTATATACTGCCATGATGCTTAATGATAATGAATGTAGTAACATGGGTAGAGTTCATTAGGGACCAGGCTCTGTTTCACTTAGCCATCACTGTGATAATCAAAATAGTGCCATTATTTAAGAAACTGAGAAGGAGTCAAGTATTTGATCCAAATGAGCACAGCCAAAATGTAAACAAGCAGCTTGGCTTTGGGCTCTATGCTCTTAATCACTGTCTCCAAATGACAAATCACTTTCCACAACCAGTACACCAATATATCACAGGACTGCAGTTGCAAAGGAGTCCTTAAATCTCCTCAATCCAGTTTCAACAAAAGAGTATTTACTACGACTAGAATGCTTGTGATAGTTCCTAAAGCAGAACACAAGGTTTCAGAGACTTCATTACCAAATGCCAGGTCATATGAATGCTCCCTTAGGACTCCCAGATCCAGCAGCCGCCAGAGTCCTGACTAAAGTTCTAAGCCTTACAACTCCTCATCCCAAATGTAACTTTCAAGGGATAGATCCTCCACACAAAGACATTTTCACCATTCAAATTCACCACTTGAAAGACAGAAGCGGCTTAGAGAAACAAAACTATTCAAGTATGTATGTATAAGGACCCGAGTTTGATCCCCAGAACTACAAAAATATAGGAGAGGAAAAAGTTCTACTTGGCATGTCTGAATTTATAAACAGTAAAGGTACATGCAACTATTTAATATAAAAAAATGTAGTTTGGGTTATAATTAGAACTAGAAAAGACAAAAGGTTACGTTGACACTATAGTTTTAAGTAAACAAAAACTCACATGCATGACCTCAAGATCTAAAGAAGATGAAGCAACCATTATTTAAAAGATCTAAATCCAACCAGACAACCATTGGTTGGTTATCTCTATAACGTTCATGCCAGTATTACATCCATAGGCATATTTTGCCCGCTGCTCATTACAGCAGTTCACAGTCACAGTTGATAAGACTGTTGATGACCCCTTCCACCACTAGCACCCCACCATTGCACCTTCCAGTGCTATAAGAGGCAGTGAGGAGGAGGAGGCTTCCTTGTCAGTCCTGACTACATTTCTCCATGTCCTGTGACAAATGTGTGTGGTGTCTTCAGCAACAGGGTCTTACCATTAACTTCTAATGTGCAATCTGGTTATTAACCCATGGTTGAGCTCATAGGCCCCAGGGGTGAACCTGCTACTATTATTTTGCTAAATAGACACAGTGTCAGATTACCTCCAGATTTTTATCTTTACACCCATAGATTAGTGCAGCTCTCAAACCTCATCAAACAAGTTTCTTTGTCCAGTGTATAGTAGTCAAAACTACTACTACAAATCAAACTACAATGTCAAAATGCAATGAATAAGAAATTGTGGAGTGTTCAGAGACAAATGGGGCATCTCGATCACACCCACTTCTTACTTGGCTCACAGGCCATCACAAAGAAAGGGGCAGAAGACTGTGAGAGCCAAAGATCAGGAGGAATACTCTTAGCTTTGGATAAATATTCCAGTGTTCCACAGCAAGTCTATTTACAGTCAAGTCCCTTGCACTCCTTTTGTTTGTTTCTTTTTTGTTGTTGATTGGCTGATTTACTTTGGTGTTTGGCTGTTGTTATTTAGTTGCTTTAAGAGAAGGCCTTATATATCCCAGGTTGGGCTTCAATTCCCTATATATGGAAGAATGACTGTGCTCCTTCTGCCTCTAAAACAGGAGTGCTGTAATCACAGGCATGAGAAGCCTCCCATGGTTCTTCATGTATTTATTTAAATGTAGGCGCATAGGCCACTGAGGAAAAATGTGCAAACGTGTTCTAGCTCTTACTGAAGAAAGCTGTCATTGCTAGGAACCTGTCCCAACCACTCCTCCTAGGATAGAAACTTCTGCCCTAGCTGTGTTGCTGTAAACAGAGCCCTGAACCCCACCCGGGCATGCCTGCAAAACACCTGCTTTGTTTTTTCCCCAGTCTACTACATACCACAAAAAGAACAAAGAAGGAGAAGGGTTCACAGGCAGGTCTAACCACTTACCCTCTCTTCCATCAAGTCCACTACATTCTACTGAGGAAAACTAGGTTCCATCTACCTTTACCAGATATGTAACAGTAAAAAATTGCAAGAAAACATACTTTGAATATCAACTCTTTCCATCAGGGAACATATAGGGAAGTCAATTCTTAGTGTAAACACAATCACAAGAGATTAAAATCAAGTGACATGACGCTGAAAGAAATAAACAAAGGACTTTATCATGTTTTTCTCAGGTTTTATACACATATAATTCTAAGCACTTTTATTAACATTTCAATGGCCTACGGCAACTGAAAATGGAAAAAGTATCTTCACCCTAAGGCTAATTTATGGCCTCTCTAAATATAGCACAACAAAGGATGTTGCTTCATCATGAATTCTTAGACCAAATAATTCTATTAAAAGCCCTTGAAACACAAAACAAAACAAAAAAAAAAAAACAAAACAACAAAAAAAACCCCAAAACCTTGGATTTCTTTGATCAGCCAATCAAAGCTTTCCCTAACTTTTACCCTCCCTCCAGTTTCAGAGATAATCAGATCTTCTAGAAAAGATTACAAAAGTAGTAACTTTTTCAGAAATAAAAACAATAAATTATAATTCAATATACTTTATATTCTTATAGCAATGTTGGATATAGATAGATCACAGTGATAGTCTTATAAGCAGGTTGGAAAATGAATACAGAAAATGCTAACAGCACAGGACCAGAGTCTAAGACTGGGATGCTTACAACTAAAGGCCGAGACTCCAGATTCTTAGGCTAGCTCCTTACAGCTATGTCCTCCACAGACAGCAAGGTCCACATTCCCAACCATGAAGTGAAGGGGTTCATGCCCCTCTCTTGCATTTTCTACACTGTCATTTCCCTACATTGATGATTTCTCTAGATCCTTCCACCCAATATTACACTCAATTGAGACATTGAAAATCCAAATATCCTTAGAATTTCCTTTAGAATAAAAATGCAAAAGATATCTGAGGATTTCTGCAATGACCCGGGAAGAAAAACAGAGGAAGAAGACCTTCCCCACAAAACAGAAAATTTCTGGAATATTCTACAATGTACATTCAAGGGCTTCAAGGATCTTTTCTTCAGATGTTGAGATAAGAGAGAATAACAGTGTGCAGTTAACCCGGATAGACTCCAGAAGGGTTTGGCCCAAGACTTCATGAGGGCTAGTGCGATGGCTCAGTGAGTAAAACCTCCTTCCTGACCACCTGTGTCCAATCCCTGGGACCCACATGGTGGAGGAAGAGAACAACGCCTGTGTTACAGTTGTCCCCTGGCATCTACACACAGTATGCAGAGTGTACATGTGTGTGCATTTAGGTAAGTAGATAAAGACATACATATAAACATAAATACGTACCACATAATATAGTAAAGTAGAAGAAAAATGTTTAATAATGAGTTTATAAACCCTTCAGACTTAAGGATTTTAGGAGGCCATGAATAAGACTGCGGGAAAATTTCAATTTCAAACTATTTTTTTTCTTCATCTGTTTTTCCATTAGATTACTTGTTCCTTAAAGCAAAGTCTTTTACTTTACATCTGCCTTGCTCAAGGTTAACTCTCACGGTGATGACTTAATAAAGAATCATCTTCCTCCTCTACCATTCATACAGCCTCAAAGTAAATACACATCTATTTTATGAGAAAACAAAGAAGCCTTTCCACTCCCAATCAGAAAATAAACACTCATGACGACTGCATGTGAGCCCACAGCAGAAGCCACCACTGCAGAGAAGGCTCGACTTTGGAACTGAGGTGGCAAACAATTAGATCTTAAGCTTCTCAAACAACACATGGTATGCTGCCTTAAAACTTTTAAGGCCCAAAAGTTTTGGCCAAACTGAGTATAAGGTGGCCACTTGAGAAAATGATCAAAATATCACAAAGTTCATAACAATCAACTATCATTTTTTGAAAAGATATCAGAAATTGACAAGAAGATTTTGTAGGTGAAAAGATGCTTATGGCCAGACTATGACTATAGATGCTCTGAATGGGGTACTGTGATATTACCCCTCTGTATCAAAGTTAGTTACCTCAACCAAATCAAAATCACTGTAAAGCTTCCGGAGAGATGTAAGGGAGCAATGAAGCCAGCCACACCTGACTCTTAGTCAGAAATGCAAAGCCAGGAAAGAGACCTGAGGTGCTGCCAAATGCCAACCTCACAGAAAGGCTGTACAAGTCACCAGCTATCAGTCTCAGTGAGGCATGTGCTTTGAAACAGCTTAGGAAGTGGTGGGAACCTGGGTGTGTCCAGTCACACTCTGATTTACAGCACAGAGATTCAGTCTGCTAAAATGCAACACATTCCCCTCAGTCATCCAACAAATGTTTATGTGCTGGGGAACAGACCCATGTGCGTGTGTGCAATCCTTCCCCAGAGCTGTATCTTCCAACAGTACTATGGGCTGAGGGTGTGGACTGCCTGCCCAGCATATGCAGGGGCCTGAGTTCAGACTTCAGAAATGAGAAAAAAAATGAGAGAGCATTACATCTGCTAAGTACTAAACACAGCATGGCAGAACTAAAGGACTCCAGTCTGTCTGTGTCATACAGACTGTAGCTGCTGTGTTCTGTGAGAACAGATTCTCTGACTAAAGCTGTATATGCATTTCCAAGAAGTGATAAGCAAACTACCACCACCCTGCCCCCAGCAAACAAATCCTGCTCTCTTCATAGCAAATTCTTTAAAATGGGAAAGGGGTCTGGCTCCACAGTGGGACGCTGATAATGTGGGCAGCAAACACCTACAAGAACGAGCGAGAAGCATCTTCACTCTTATAACCTTGACCTTGAATTTAGTCTAAAACTTCTATACATTTTTAGTGGCATGTGAGAACAGATGATGCTGTAACAGGAGAAAATGGCAACATTTAAAATTCATAGTAGCACAAAACCATTACTTTTCCCTCTGGGCCCTTTGAACTTTAATAATGTCTGACCTGGTTGGCCAATAAGTTCTAAAAGCAGACAGAAGAAAATTGCCAATATTAGGTACTGCTGGAACGATTTCTCATTCAGAAAGATGTTACAAGTACGCTTAAAAACAGGTCACCAATTTTGTGGACATTTAATTTCTTGAGGGAGTGTCCATAAAAAAAGGCAGATATCTTTGCCTAATACAAGATAAAAATCTAACTAAAATCTAGACTTCATATGTTCGACTATCCCTAAATATAAAATACAGGTAAGTGTACACACACACACACACACACACACACACACACACGGAGTTATATTGCATCAATCCAAATTAAATATTGAGTGTGGTAAAAAAAAAATTAATGTCAAAGAAAGCTATTCTTTTCCCCCTAAATAGCACAAAAGCCAGTATCTTATTAGTCATCCAAAGGAGAGGGATCTCTAACTGCAGGTATTTAAAGGGCCTAGAGATCCACACATTCATACTGTTTACATTACATCGTTGAAATGATTCATAAAAGCACAATTTCAGAGTCTACCTTGCTTAAGTCACTTAAAAGAACTAAAACAACAGAAGAGCAAGCACTTAGATGCTTCTTCACGACACATTTCCAAGTGGTTGTCCATGTGCCCCTTATTTTCATCAAGCATCATTTCAACAAGCAATTACACTTGTGCTCCAAGGCAGTTGTCTCCTGCTTTCTCTTCAATGCAAAGACGTGCTTTCCACCTCCACATTTCTCACATTACCTAATGCTTGTGACCCGTTTTTTAGAAGTACTTACAAACTACACAGCAACATATCTTAGTCTTTGAGTCACTTGAGTTAATACTCAGCCAGGGAAGGCCCAGGTGCACACCCTTCTCAGGAAAGTCACATTTCTAAACTGTGTCATAGGTTGGAAAAAGAAATTTCCATTTCACTTATTCAATTTCCTTCTCAGAGTCTGTAGAAAACTTCCTTTCAGAGCTCTGGGAGGACACCAGCCTCCAGACTGGCTGGGCATCACCATGGCACTAAAGCCTTCTGTAAAGTTTTTGCACATTGCTTGTGATCTCCACTGTACCCCCAAACAAATGGAGGAAAGCGTTCTTCACACAGACAAATGAAAACTCTGAGAGGAAGCAACTTGCCCAGGCCAAGCGCATGAACACTGTGTGTAGTACAACAGAGGCAAGGGCCAGACCACCTGGCCTTTCTGAATTCTAGACATGTGGCCTGGGACAGAGATGGGACTCTACCCAATGCTCACCTTGTAGGTAGGGTCCACTCACAACCACATGTGACAACTCACACGTTAAAACAATGGAACTCAGTTCAGGTTTTCTCCTTTTGAGTTGATGACCCCTGGTTCAGTACAATTGCAATTATTTTTCAAGATTATGCTTTTTTGATTTTTTGTGTTTTTAATTATAGCAATTTTAATTATAGCAACTAACAACTCATATCATTTAGTTTAGATGACATGATTAAGATATATTTATATGCATAATTTTAAAAGATAAAATTAAAAATAAAATACTGAAACACTAAACTAGCTCTTTAAATTATATTCAAGAAATTGCTTGCCAAGTATTTTTTAATATTTAACATATTATCTAAAATAAAAAACAATTTATGAAAACATGCTAAACAATAAAATCTTTAGCTAGGCAGGGGTGGTGCAAACCTTTAATCCCAGCACTCAGGAGGCAGATGCAGGCAGATTTCTGTGAGTTCCAGGCTAGCTTGGTCTACATAAGGAGTTACAAGTCAGCCAGGAGTATACAGTAAGACTCAAAAACTAAAAGTAAAAAGTAAAAACAAATACATTACTTACATAAAATAATGTAAAATAAAATAAAAAGAATAAGGGAAGACCAATTAATCTCAAAGAAGTTGGTTGTGATCCTTCCGCCCATTTTTTTTTCCAGAGAAATAAAGATCCAGATGGAATGTACTCCCGCTCACATTGGGGTCACATGAAGCAAGACACTTCATGGCACATACTACACTGAAAACCTTTATAACAATGAATACTATTTAGTGAACTTGCTGTTCTCCATAGCTAACTACTTAATGTATTTTAAAGTATTTTAAATACTTTAAAATTACATCTTTATATTCTGTGAAGTACAGGATTAATTTTCCTGCAGATTTTATTTCCCTGAGGTATCACCTATCAGCCGCACACACTCCTGGCCATAGTTTTTAGCCATCTGAGTACTGACAGACAGTGAACAATGGAGACGGCAGAAGGCCTTCCAGTTCACTGCCAATGGTACCAAGAGCAAATGCATCTCTTGCTCATGATTTTCCAATGACACTTATCATGTTATCCAACATAGTGTATACAGCCTTGAGAATTAGAACCAAGAAAACACCTGTTGTCACCAAGATCACAAACTAACCCAGAAACTGCTACCAAAACAGCAGTGGAGAGTTAAGAAATCAACTCCTGCTTTGAAACCAAATTCAAAAGTCTGTGACTTCCAACCTGGTTCAGTTACTCCCTAGACAGGTAGCAACTTTACTTACAGTAAATTAACCACCCCACTAATTGCACAAAAAGGCCTTGGTGGTAATTGATGGGAACACAACTAAACATGAGTATGCCCTCTGGGAGGACAAAGTCTACATCATACCCCAGAGCTTAAGAGAAGCATGACTCCCATAAACAGATCGTAACCCAACAGAAAAGAACTGGAAATAATATTTCAATGTAGTTAAGGAAGTCCACTGTGAAACAAAGTCATACTCAGGTATATAGAAAGATACCAAGAAGGGAAATTAAATTACTAGAAACTGGTCTCACCCAGAAGAAGCCTTTTCACTATGATCCTAAATGGCTTATTCTAAATGATTTTTTAACCAGGTAATGAAAAGCAGTTTCAGTTAAGTGCTACGGTCCTGGCGTTGACCCATAAGGCCCCTTGGTGCTTGATATCCACCCTTCTACATGTGATCACCTATACCATTCATTCAGAAACAACATGTCAGCCCAGGGACCCAGAAGAGAGGACCCAAAATTCATTTCTCTGCTCTTGACAACTTCAAAGAGTGGTCAAATCTATGCAAACATAGAAGTTACATGTTCAATTATCAGCTAAGCCAAAAAGCAATGTGTGTACCTTTTCATAGGAAACAACCAAAATTGGTTGGATACTTGCCTGGCATGTAGGGAGCCTGGGGCTGGATCCTCAGAAACACACATACCAGGACAACAAATAAACAAATAAATCCAACCCAGAAGTTACACTGAAGCTGCTATATCTAAAATCATGTAAATGGAAAAAGAAATATCCAAGCTCACATAAGGTACAATTATGAATACATAAAACATGTGTAATATACTATGGATTTATATACAAAAGACATTTAACCATGTCCATGTGTAGCATGCTTTGGGAAAATCAGCAACAAGGTTATCTGTTGTGACCTCGTGTCAGCACAAAGAGAAGAGGCGGCCGGAATCTTGGAACTGAGTTAGATAACAGCCAAAAAAAAAAGCAAAACCAAAACACCCCACCCTGCTTGTCTTGTCACTAAGCAAGCTAATGAAGCAAGGGATAAGCGGTGGTCAAATTCCCACTTCTACAATCAAGTCTTCTCGCAGGAGCCCAGGAAAGGGAGTACATCTGTCATATGTTAATGACTTCAAACCAGTGGCTGAACTTCTAGGTGTACATGAAAACTTGAAAGCACTTCACAACTCCTTGTGGGTATAATTAGCCTGTTGCAATTGTTGGCAATTCTCATCCTGGGACTTTAAAAGGTCACTCTGCTCTCTAAGATACCAAATTTGGAGTCACTCTCCCTCCTGGTCAGATTAAGTACACCCTACAATTAGTATCCTCCCTCCCCCAGCCCCCTGCACCTGTTGCAAAGCCTCTTTCTTCAGTGATGAAAATGGGGGCAGTCAACAACGTTCTAAATTCTTGAGGGATTATTCGAGGCCTTGGAAAGCAGGCACTGAACAAGTATGATGTCAGCTGTTGAGGTGATTGATGGTGGTCACACTGACCACAGACAGAAGCTCTGCAAACAGGCCCACTTCAACGACTCTTCCATCTCCTAAGCAGCCAGCGTGCAAAGCTGCTATTTAACAAGGCTAAGTAAGTTCTTCAAGATCTAGCTGATTTTCTACAAGGAACATAGAGAATTGAAGATCAAAAAAAAAAAAAAATTAGATTCAACTAATGAAACAGCATTACTGATTTATCTAAATTATGATAAGACTTACTAACAGTCTCATATGGAGGAAATTTTTTCTGATTTATTTTTGTAGCTCAGAGCTATATACTTTTCTAATCTATTAATCCTAATATACTCTACACATTCCATAAATTGACAATGGCAGTAACTTTACTGCTATTTGGCAAAATAACAATTGTAAATATTTAAAGTATATAGTTTTAAATGGAGATATATTGAGAAAATAGAAATTAGTTTTAAAAATCCAATGTTTAATGTTTGAGAAAAATTTATATAAGTGTCAGTAAACATATTTGTTGGTCTTAAAAATAAACCATGAATTCTATTTTTTCTCTACCCCTTCTGTCTTTCCTTTCTTTCTCTTTTAATGACAGATCACCAAGGACGGGGCTCCAGAATTCCCCATTCTCTTTGAGACATATGAATCACTAATGCTTGCCACAGCATCAAAATAACTCTCTGGCAGCTAATAGTATATCTGGCTACATTAATGCAGAGATATACTGTAAAGTGAATGGTTATCTTTAGTATTTAATAAATCTCCCAGGCAAAGGCTCTTACTACAGTATATATTATACATATATACTACAGTATATAATAAACCATCATAGTTTATTATATGTTCCTCACCCACATTTAAAGTTTCTTCATATATATTTAAAATTTTGTAACAAACATTTTTTCAATAGAGTTAACTTTAGTTGTGTTAATTAGTCTATTTTCTTCTGTGCATTAAATTATATGTAGGAATATATTTCAAAGATCAACTGAAGTGGCAATATAATGGTTAAATTAGTGAGACTTAGAAAATCAGCATCTCAACTAGAGAAAAAGCTAGCTAGGGGATTGGTGAGATTATTACCATAACTCTCCAAAACACATTTACTTTTAAAAATGTTATTTAATTATGAAATCACCATTATTTTTTAGGTTTGTTGTTGGGGCTATACAGTAATCAAATTTAGAAAACTATAAATTATATTTAAATTTATTATTTACAAGCAATTAATTATAAAAAACAGCCAGGTGGCTTTCATTACATAAATTACTGCTAATGACAGAGACCTCATGCTGCTGCTGTATTTAGCATTTGCATGTGTCAAGTGCAGAACTACCCTCTTCAGGGTGGAACTGGAGCACAAAGGCAAGACACCCAAGTTCACATTACACCCCAACTAATTGTCTCCTTCCCAGAAATTCTGAAGGTTTCATCATTTGCTACAGGAAACCTACACTGTAATAACATTTTGGTGTAAAAGTCTTACAACCAGATACAGAACTGCTGAGCATTAACTAGTGTTTAACTGTACTTATGTATCTACTTAAAGTTCTGTCTCTAAGATTTCCAAAGGCATGCTTCATCAATGTGCATCCAGCACAGTATGGGATGGCTAATGTCTCACAAATGCGTGGCTGTTGCTTTGTTGAGAGGAGGTGGTCAGCAAGGGAAGGATACTCATTTGAAAATTTTATTTTCTATTTTTTACCTGTCATGTGTACACACACCAAGGGCCTGCCCCTTACTGGACGGCTCGGCCTGCCGCCTGAGTGTGGCTGGGATTCACTCCCTCTGACTGTACATGGGTAAGAACTACAGCAGCTTAAAGTCAGTCTTCCTCGAATTAATATGCAGCAGTTTTCAACTCCAAAACAAAGTTACCCGGGTCTTTCTAATCTCAACTAGGAAAAACAGTTTCATCACTACAAACAGAACACTCTTGAGCTGCATGTTGATGAGACCCTGAGTTGTTCAGTGAATGATACAAGTCAACAACGCAGGGACACTCTGACCCCTCAAACTCAAAGGCTTGCTGCCGGTGTGCCCTGCTGTCTGGTTTATGATGCTGGAAGGAATACAACATGGAGTTCACAGGTAGCACAAGCCAAGCAGGGCACAAGGACTTCACTTAGAGGCCTGGGATTGCCAGAGAAGGTCAAAACCAAGTGCCTAAAATAGATGGTTAAGATGATGAGCAAGCTAGAACCTTTCTCATGCTTGGGAAACTGCCATTTCTGAGACACACTGGCAGAAGAGGTAGGTCACCAGAAAACAGTGTGTGGTTTTATGGACACATGTCGGATGGACACTCAGCTGTGAATCATTTGAAGGAAAGCTCAGAGGCCAATTAACAGAAGGCAGATCATTCTAGAAGCTCCCGATTTGCACAGATATCCGTGCCATAGATCCCAGATGTGCTGCTGTGACATGGTCAGGATCTGTGGACATGCTACCTGCCTAGGATCATCATATGAACATGACAAATCGAGAAGAAAAAGGCCAAATCTCTAATCACAAATCTGTGTGGATTCCTGCTAAAAAGTTGTACGCTTACTTACCCACCTCAGGGGCAGGGCGCCGGCCATCAAGCCATAATGCAATCCCAATTAGTGATGTCAGTCACATTCTAAAGAGCAACTACCCTTCCCACCTCCAAACATCACCATTGAAGTATGGTGCTTTAAGCAAATGCTGCAAAGGCTTTGCTGATTCTCCATTCAAACAGCTCAAAAATGACAACATAAAACGACTTCAGATCACATGAAGGAAATCTGTCTACTGCCCCTAAAGAATAAAAACTAGTGTCTAAATTGGAGCTAACCACTGAAATGTAGAGGGTGAGGAGACAGTGGACTGAATGGGATGGGATCAGAATTTCTTCAGGTCAAATTTCTTTCACACAGCTTTGTAAAGTTTTATAAACTTCTGAAAACTGTTATGCGGCTAGATGGCAACCACAGACATCGATGTTAGCTTGGTGGCTGCAAATGTGAGGAATAACTTGGACAAGTGGCTTTTTTTTTCCTTTTAGTATCACCTTTAAGTCAAAGTAGTTAATTGCAAAACAAATTTAACTGAACCAAACCATAAACAAAAATTTAACTGAAAAGCTCTGTTCTGCTCATTTATAATGTGTTACCTGGAAAAAAAAAAAGCAGAAGGTCTCTCTAGCCACCTAATCACCATATCAATGACACATGCCACAAGAGAGAAGTGCTAGTTTATTTGATTGATCATGGTAGATAAACTCCAAATAACAGAGAAATTAACAAATGCTTGACATTTGCTCAACATCCATTATTCTGACACTGCTTTCAGAATTTCAAAGCCTGGGAGTATGCTTAATCAACATTCATATTCCCTTGTGGGCTACAGGCACCATATTGCACCCCGCCTTCATACTGATGAAAACTGCATATTGGCCATTTCCAAAATGTTCTGGGACTCCACACAGGGCCCCTTTCCTCTCTTGTTCCTGCTCTGCAGTTTTCTTTTAAACACTTCCAAGATAAAAGCATCTGCCAGTTTTTCTCTCTAGGGATGTATGCAAAATGAACTTAACAGTTTTAAGGCAGGAGTAACCCTCACATCTAAATTCATTCATAGGACAGAAAGGGCCTACAAGGCCTCTCCAGGGACAAAACCCTGTAGAAATTCTCCCCACACACAACAGTGGGAGCTTTATAAAATCTACGTCCAGACAATTTCCAATTCAAATGCCCAACATAGCATGACCTTTGTCAGATCTCCGAGTCCAAGATGCACCCATGATTTTTTATTCTAACCAGCACAGACATTAGACAGGACACTGTGGCTAAGCAGGAGGTTCAATATTTGCATGCTCTTCTATTGTGAAAATGTAACAGTGACAGCAGGGTGTCAAATTCTTTTCCCTCTAGAACTTTAACTCCATAGGAGAGGCATGGCTGACAGATGACTCCCCAACATCTGTGTTATGTGCTCGGCACAGCTGAGGAGCCCCAGCTCACTGTCAGAACATCACGGAGATGACCCATACGGTTAAGAAGCTGATGTCTTCTTCTTAGCCCTTTTCTCTCCACCCCAAATGCAGAAATATCTATAATGCAAATTGTGTGGTTTTAAACAAAATACAAAAATGGCAATGCAGATGAACATAATTTATAGTCATTAAGCTGTTCACGTAGCAGCTCAACATATGTTGTATAAATGTTCTGTACCGAATAATTTATCACATCTGACATAGTGTACATCATATTGTTTTATTTAATGTACTTGCTAACATTTCATAGATGGAGTATTGCTTCTGAAAGTAGAGAGAATGCACAGAAAATATTTACTCACCTCCCAAGATTTATTTTGATTAGGCTCAGAGTTACACAACAAAGTACAACTCACAAAATTATAGGGTAAAGGTTTCCACATCCGTTGTTCCACGTGCTAAAATATCACACATGCACCCAAATCTGTCTGTGGTATCTTTCATTTCATCTAAGACCAAGAACACTAGACTAAATCCTAACTGCCTATTAAATATTTTCATATTTTAAAACAGGTCTTAAATATCCTGATCCCAGAGAGAGAACTTTAAGAAACAATCTCAGGAAATACTACTAAATTTTTTGTATGCTACTACACAGAATTAAAGTAGCCAACAGGAACAAAACCACTTCAGTCACATCCTCAAAAGGGATCATTAAAGGAGGACTGGCCCAGTCTTCCTTTTTCTGAAAGTTAGCAAGAATTCACCAATAGCATGAAGTGGCACAATACAATCCTAGGTAATAAATAGAAGAGCCAGAAAATAAAATTAGAGCCAAATAGAGTCTTATCCAAGGGAATCACAGACTACTGAAGAGGATGCAAAAGAAAGGAATGGATAGATCCACGTGGACAGGTAAACACAACTATAACTGAGAAAGAAAATCTTAGTGGATCTACTGTAATATTCAAAGACAATAAAGGGGGGCAGGAGCAGACAAAACAGGAAGCCAAAAAAGGAAAGTAAAAGGGGAGGAGGGGAGGGGAGGGGAGAGGAGGAGAGAGGAGAGGAGAGGAGAGGAGAGGAGAGGAGAGGAGAGGAGAGGAGAGCTCTGGGAGACAAGAAGGAAGGAAGGAAGGAAGGAGGCAGAATGGACATACCTGAGGGAGAAAAGAAATGAGATAGGAGATGTCATCTTAAGCTTTTCATAGGAAGATAGGTCTTACAGGTAAAGGGCAGAGAACTGAGGATATAGTACCTACTTCAATCCCAGCACTCAAGAGGCTGAGAAGGATCGTAAGTTCAAGGCCAACCCAGTGTACAAAGAAAGACTGTCTAAAAAGTCAAACACAAAATTAAAAAAAAAAATATTTTTTTAAAAAAAGAAAAAAGGATGGGAAAGTTAGTAAGGCTTTTTAAAAAAAAATCATGAATGTTTCTTGGCTTTTTTTTTTTAATTCTTTAATCTGTTTGTTAGCTTTAATACATTTTGAGCAAATTCCTAAAAATATTATCCAATCAACTGCAGTGGGAATGAATACTGGGGGGGGGGGGGGAATACAGTGGGTATCAGATAAACATAAGCAAGAAAGTACTTCTCATAGGAATTGGGTTTTGCTGCCATTTATGAGTGAGAAATGCCAACTCTTCCAAGGTATCCATAAAAATAGCCTCGCCACAGTAACACAGCTAACGTCCAGGAACTCCATCGGGTTCAAGACAGACACTGCAGTTCAGAAGCAGGACTCTCAACATCTCCACCTCTCCGACCAATGACAGGAGAGCTGACAGCCAAGGAGAAACTTCCGTGTGGAGGGGAAAACCAGAGAGCCATATAATACCACTCGGCAAGTCGGGTGGCAGAGTGCCTGTCGATGAATTACAGGGCACTGTAAAAATACACAAGGGCTGTCACACCAGATCTTCAGAAGAGAAAGAAGATAAAGCTACGAAGTCAAACAGAGCTCAACACAGAAACCAGCAAGTTCCCACCTCCTGGCTGTGAGTGGGGAAAGAACCTAGTCTAAGGTGTGATGGCAAGGACACCTGCAGAACCCGAGCTAAGAGCAGAGTTAATCCTTGCGGTCTGGGGTCAGAGCCCACATGCACGGCTTGGTGAGAAGGTGAGCTCCTGCAGGCCTGAGAACTGGGATGAAAGCAGAGAGGCTGCGCACAGTCAGAGTTCCAGAGAGCACTGAAGGAGAGCTCTGGTTGGAGTGTTGCATGCCCTGGCTGGGTCCCCTATCATCGCCACCACTCTGGCATTTTATTTCTAGACAAGAAATATATTTTACCTTTCTGAGATTTTTTTTTTCTGGTCACAAGCCAACCATTGTGAACCTTGCAGTGAATCGCTGAATGGAGCACTTTAAAGGGATAAACAATTATAAAAATAACTTTGTCACAAGCACATACATTTTACTTTATTTAGTGATGTAATAAGCTTAGGGGCATATATCAGGTCCAAAACGGTCTTGGTCATTAATTTAAGCAATAAATCACAGGTCTTGCCAACAATGACGGCAAACAGATGCTAACAAGGAAATGTATTATTTAATATTGCCATGTGTTATAAAAATGTAAGTGTGTTTAAGACATGTCTTAAATTTTTATAATAATATGCATTTAATACATTACTGTTTTGACACATGCAGGAGTCAGATTTATAGATCCCATTCCTTAGCTGCTGCTTCTGTGAACACCAGAGCATATTCTCCTGTGCTTTTTTAAAGAGGGGAAATCTTTAAAGTACCCACTTGCAACAATATCTAATTGGTTGTCTTGCTGTTTTGTAGTAAATAATGTCAGCAATTGAAACTCATTAGAGACTGAGTCCATACTTTACCTTATCAAAAAAGGAACATATTAAAATTATAATTTTATTACAGTCTAAGGACATAGAATGCTAATTTTTTTATTCATTTTGTACTGTTTTATGTGATAGCAAACAAAAAATACTGATTAACAAGTTAATAAGTAATGTACAATATTCCATCACTCAGAAGGAACAAACTAAAAGAAACTTTTTTATATATATATATTTATCTTTAGGTTAACAACCCAAAGGCCCATACAATAATGTCTCAAACACAACATAACTGAAAGATGAATTTCCCTATCCACAGATTTGACAACCAATGCCACATCATGGCCTTTGTACTGTTTCCTTCCAAAGCCACAGCTTTCTATTACATCCCTTTACTAACAAGTTGAACCTTCCCACACAAAGAGCTTCTAAGGAGAGTTGAGGCTAAGAAATTAACCCAAATCTGCAGCTCGTTTGCTGGCTTCTTTCTTTCTTTCCTTCTTTCTTTTTAAAAAGAGATTTTATACAGACAGGGTGCGCATTCTGGTAAAAAGCAATTTTTTGTATGTGTACATATTATTTTATATGCACTCCTTTTGAATCTACTGTTAGCATGATCTTCCCCCTTTTGTGTGCAGGGAAGAGTCTGTGCTTTCGAACACTCGAGGAAGCAGTGCTTGGAGTATGGAAACTAAATTTTCTTCATTAAATCTACTCAAGCAGATATTAAAAATGCATTTAATATACTGGCGATGGTCGGTGGGCACCGCTGACTGTGACAGGCCAGTTACTGATGATGTGCCGTCAGATGGCCTTCTCAGCAGGAGCTTGGGTCTCAGGCTGCTGAAGGACAGCAATCTCTTCCCCTGTGTGTAAGCTCTATTCATCTCCCAAGTATTTACTAAATCACAGGCCTCTGCACACACAGCCCACATTTCGGCGTATGCTAACAAATGATGGATGGCCTCGTCAATGCGTTATGTCCTGAAAGCAGGGTTTCCTGCCATCCTGATCATCAAACCCAGCCCTTCAGAGCTCATCAGTCCTGGGGAATAGATTTTGCAGGCTCGATTAAAAAAGGAGACGTTCTTTCCATGTGAGCCTCTGACACTCTCTTCAACTATTTGTTGTTCCAACCAATTATTCGAGCAGAATATTCAATAGGTGTTCAGATACTGTAACACCAGAGCCTCTTCCTAATATTTGATTGGCTATCATTTTATTTATGACAAAGCAGACAAGGTAGTGGTAGTAAAGGGTTTAATAGTGAAATTTACGTTTTAAAATAATCTTCCTTCTAGGTACAGCAGACAAAAACCATAAAAATATTTTATATTATCACATCATGCTATATTATAATGCAAGTGGATTAGCCAACGCCTTTCAGAGGAAATTCTGAAGGGAGGGTTGAATAAAAACAACCTCTAAATCATAATAGCCCTTTAAAACAATAACTCACATGAGTCCTCTTAATTACAATCTATACAAATGCATGTATCATTTAAAATTCTTCTGACAGTTCTAAAGTTTGGTGACAAAGGTTCAACTTGTCAAAGAAAAAAAAAAACCCCTTAAAAGAACATATATTTTCAGTTCCAACCTTATATATGTCAGCTATCTGTCCTATGAGCCATAGAACGTTTTTATTTTTAGCTATCTAGCTAGCTTTTCTGTGAGAGACAATATCACACTCAAACCTTTCACTCAGAAATAATCTATGCAAAACCAAAAGAACTTAACCCAATTAAACACTGAGCAGAGCTCTGGAGAAACCAGGATGCTGTTCAACACCCAAATGGTGTGCTATAAACAAGCTTCTAGATATGCTTTTAATTTTTTTAAAAAAATTTTTAAGAAGAAAATAACAATGTGAGGGTCCCACTTAGGCAACAGCTAGGTGGGCTGAGAAACCGCTCCCTGCAGCGGGAGCCCTCCCATGCCCTGCCAGTCACCTCAACCTTAACCTTGAGATTAAGTTCCCTTTTATTGTGCACAAAGGTCACCTATATTAGGTCAAAATTCAAAGTCCCTTGTCAGAAAAGGCTGATATATTCCAACCTCTCCTACTCTATGCATCAAATTTTTCATGCTAAAGTCATACTGAGCAGACAGTTTATTCAGCAATTTATTGTGCCACTGTAATACAGTACAG
Organism: Apodemus sylvaticus; assembly: GCF_947179515.1. NCBI lineage: Eukaryota > Metazoa > Chordata > Mammalia > Rodentia > Muridae > Apodemus > Apodemus sylvaticus. The sequence goes on along the minus strand of NC_067476.1, from coordinate 98,127,031 downwards.
AATACAATTGTCTAAAAAGCTATCGCATGAATAAAATATTTTCCATGACAATGTGCCAAAACTACACTCCCTATACACCTCCACCAGATGAAATAAAGCTACCCAATGTCTTAACACTTCAGAAGAGACAGGTGGCAAATAAGAGTCCCCAGACATAGAATCTGGAGCATAATTATGGCTTACTTCCGCAGACTTGGGCTGCAGGCAACATTTTGTCAATGTCATTCAAGTTTTTAAATATTGTTTTTGCAAAGGGACAAAGATCGTTAAAGCAATTTTAACACTTTTATTTGATCCAGTTGAGATGAAGTATATCTAACTCCGAGAGTTTCTCTTTTGACCTAAGATACAGTGTAGTGGACTATCTGTGGTGGGAGTAGAAATGTCAGAGGGGTGAGGTCTTGATAAGTCATTACCACTCAACTGTGAAGTACTGAAATTAAAGGCTATCTCAGAAGGCAGCTTTCTAGAACACAACATATTAATAAAAGTAAAGACTTAGCCGGGCGGTGGTGGCGCACGCCTGTAATCCCAGCACTCTGGGAGGCAGAGGCAGGTGGATCTCTGAGTTCGAGGCCAGCCTGGTCTACAGAGTGAGTTCCAGGACAGCCAGGGCTACACAGAGAAATCCTGTCTCGAAAAAAAAAAAAAAACCAAATCCAAAAAACCAAAAAAAAAAAAAAAAAAAAAAAAAAAAAAAAAAAGTAAAGACTTAAGGAGTAATACTAGCAGTCTCTTTATAAACTTTATACAAGTCTGTATTTTCCATTAGTCCTCACATAAGTGGTACTAGTATGACAAATGGCTTTAAGCTCATTTAGAAACACATTCTTCAAGGCTGATTAATGCCTGTATTAAACACTAAAACCAAAGTCCACATCCGTGTGATGATCGAACCTACTATGTCCTGAAGATGAACACCTAAGCACAGTTTTTGGATTACAGCTGCCTCCTGATAAGCAAAACTCAGATTCCAAACTGGTATTCAAACAAATACACTGTCAACACACAAATCAAGTTCCTATCAAATTGAGAAGTCCTCCCTAGGTTCTCAAACAGTGGGTTCCGACCCATGGAGGTTTGCATATCAGATATCCTGCATATTAGCTATTTACATTATAATTTATAACAATAGCAAAATTGTTATAAATTGTTATAAATTATAATTGTTAAAATTGCTATAAATTATAATGTAAATAGCTGATGTGCAGGATATCTGATATGGTTATAAAGTAGCAACAAAATAATTTTATGGTTGGGGTCAGCACAACAAGAGGAACTATATTTAAAGGGTCACAGCATTAGGAAGGTTGAGAACCTCTGCACAAAAGGAAAATGATCATAATGTTAAAAGCTGGGGATTTTAAAGTATTTTCTCATGTAATTATTTTTCTTGATGCCTTAAGTACTGTTCATATAACATTACTGTTTGGGGGAAGAAAAGCAACAGAATATGACATCAAGATTTCACCACAATTTACAGAAGAAGGAGGAGGAGAAGGAACAATGAACTAAGAACTGGTGTTAGGTAAAATCTTCATTCTAATTTTCTAAGTCTAATTACAACAACTCTAAAAAGTACTGCAAGAAATATCCTTGAATAAACATTAGTAACAATAACAAGATCTGTGGTAGTTAGGGTATCAAGATTTGTGTTTTCTATGTTACATATTCTCATCTGAATTGGTAATGATTTCATTCCATAAATAAAGGTAATTTCATCGAGGGAGGTAGGGACCCATCATAGATAAGTTACCTGGCAAGGAATTTTAGAACTCAGATCTGTATGTTTATTTTCAGGAATCAATTTCTTTAAACCAACGCATTTAAATCATTAAAATACAATATTCTCACAGTCTGGTTGGGTATGTGGTAATATGGTTTGGGCCCATAATTTATAAAATTATATATAATTAACCAAGCAGGCAAAGCTAAGTAAAACCAAGGTCTAGGCTAGGCTATAACTCTCCAAAGTCAACAGCACACCCAGCTGGCGCACTCTGGTGGGCCCGCCCCCAATGGATTCCATTTGACACTCTACAATGTACAATCTTGCCCTGCAGACTTAAATACATTATCTTTTTTGCATGTACACATCATGTGGTATACCTATAAATGTGTATGTGTTTGTGTGTCAAGGCCTGAGGTTGACACTGGTAAAGTCTTCTGAATGGCAGTCGATCTTATTCATCGAGGCAGGGTCTCCTAAGCAGGTTATATCTAACCTGATGAACCAGCTTACAGGGAATCGGCTGCCTCCACCTTCTGAAGGGTGGAATTATGGGTGGGTCACCATACCAAGCCAGCATTTACAAGGGGAGCTGGACTGCAGTATTTACATTTGCATAGCAAGTACATTCTCCACTATGCCACCCATCTCCTCAACCTGTCATCTTCTCTAATGACTAATAATCATGATGAAAAAGAAGAAACTTATCACTTGAGTCTCTAGAAAACTACACTAAATTAATTTGTAATCAATTAAAAATTTCCCATTGTTGTTCACTAAAATTGCTAAGCAGGATATTCACTTCTTATGTTGCAATAACAAGTAATTAAAAGTGTAACTACTAAGCTTAAAGTTTCTCTAGAAATAACTTCTAACATGATAAGCCCTCAAGTATAATGCTGGCAGAACATTTCCAAATCCCTGCTAAAAGGAACTATAACATCTTTAAATTTACCTAATCTATTTTGAAGGGATCAATTATCCTAAGTAAGAAATCTATAATATGTCTTAATGAAGAAGACGAGGAGGAAATGCTTTTAACATTGGGCCAATCAAATGTCTATTGTGAGATATATTACAATACCTGCTGCTCCTGGGTACTGTGAAGATACAATGTTGGAAATTTATATACCACATATAAAGAGGAAACAGCCTAATACAACAATAAGAATGAATGAAGGGGAGATGGAAGAACTTTGAGCACCTTTCCTGAAACAAGTCAATGAGAACAAATCAGCTTAAGAAACATCTATAAGTCATGTTATAGTGCTATAATGTTATAGCGCTGTAAATTATAACGTGCAATGCAAAAAGCCTTAATCTGTGGCATTTGGGGATGTCACACTGCCTTTGGGGATGTTCAAGGTTGGGGCTAAGGGGAGCCCAGTCTTGCAGAATCTTCCTACGATATAAGCACCCACACCACAGACTGTTAACTATCAGTGTGAGCTATGGGCCGTAAGGTCTGGAGAAGATACTCAAAATCAACTCTCAGGAGCCAAGAAGAGACAGTTCCAGCACTCACTGGCCATCAGCCAAACTCAGCCCACAGACTTACTCTGTTTGGCCAGGAAAATGTTGGCCCACATGGTGTTTTAAAAATTCAAGCAAACTGAAAACATTAAACACTCAGGATTTTTTTTCCTTTAAAAAAGGGGTTGGGAGGTGGGGGAGTAAGATCTCTACTGGCTGCAGAAGGAGGAGCCCTGGGAGCACTTAGGACCACAGCCCTGCAGTGCAAAGCAGCAGCAGCTGCCCTGTCAGTGAACAGGATGCTGCTTTTACTTTGCCACAATCCAAAGCAGGCCAGCTGCATTCACTCTCTTGTCACGGGTACCTCTTGTCACTGGTACCTGCCTGGGCACTGGTGTGATGGCACTCAATCCTGGTCTCCAACCGCGGAGGAAGCGCGGAGAGTCCTGTCACCAGAAGTCAACAAAGAAAGCAAGGAAAGCAACTCTGCAAGTTTCTGCACTTAGCATTAATGAACTGGACCAGTTCTAAACTCCACCTGAACCCAACACTAGTTCACTCCAGGCCACTAAATCCGAAGTAACAGCAGCAGTAGCACTGTTTATGATCTGCACACATAGGTAACAAATGTGACCACAACAGTGCAAATAAAAAAAAATCCCAAATGCAAATTTGTGAATAATGGTAGTTTTATCTAGATATGTCTACACATTATCAGTTGGCTACAGGAAATACAGATCTAGACAACTTTTACCTTCAGCTGTCAGAAAATACTATCTATGAGCTGTGTTGTATGCAGGCTGATACACACAGGCTGTAAGAGTCTGTGGGGTCTTTAAACTGTATACAATGAAGTCTGTCTCATAGCCCCAGTCCATTTACCATCTTAGCTAAATGAGGCTTGAAGTGTCAGTTAATATCAAATTTTATAGCTCTGCCTACCAATATTATGAGCAAAAACAAATAGTAGAATAATATACCTTAAACAAAAGATAGCAGCTTGAAGAAATTATAGGTAGAAACAAAAAGAATTGAAAACACTTATTGCAAGTCTAATTTCATGTGCAGGTGGAAGGGGGGCTGATTTAATGTTGCTTTACCTGTGAGATCCTAGCTACACATGAGACACAAGAGTCTTATTCCACTATGAGTCAGAGGTACTACGCTGCAAGCAGCAAGGTCTCGGGAGACTACAGCATGCCAACAAGAACAAATGTCAAACCAAGGTGTTTATCCTCCATCTCTGTAGACCTGGTTCCCACTACCAGAGAGTAATTACAAATACACATGATGAACTGTGACTCATAAGCCTGCCGTGTGCGCATCCGAATCTTTCATCCAGCACAGCTGATCTGAGGAAGCAGCGAGAGAACGGGCTGATAAGTGAGCTTAACCAAATACTCTCATCCCGCAGGTCTGGAGGCTCTGGATATCCTACAAGATGCTAACTGAGAACTTGAGGATTTTCAACAGCCTTAAATGATAACCCTAGTAAATGCCCAGGGTCTGCTTTATCGCCCATTTCCTCAAACAGAATAAACATAAGATTAGAGTTAGATTAGCTCACTCTTTCTTGTTCCAAGAGCAAAGCCTAGGTCATAACAATGACATTTTTTTTAAAAAAATAAATGTAAGTAAGTTAAGGAGAAAAGGACAGGGAGCAGAGGCAATGCACTGGGTATTTTAAGTCTGGGGCTTAGACATGACTTCTGATCCCAGGACAATCACAGGAAAAGACTAGGACCCAGCACTTAGTTGGAGAAAGACAATAGTTCAATATTTGACTGAACAATGGCACCAGAAGACACGAATCTACTTTACTTTCTCTCTACATGAATTTCATTATTTAAAAATATTTACTTTAATGTTCTTAAATTTAGGGTGCTAAGTTGAATAGTTTTAAACATATTTGGCAGCTGAACTACTACGTGTTAAACACTTAAAAGACTTTCTGAGACATTTCTACTCACTGCTCGGAAATGAGAATTTTTGTTCTTATTGTTGAACCCCAAAATGTAGCAGGTTACAGTCTGAACAAGACAGGAGGTTCAAAACGTGTATTTTCTGTTTGGAAGCAACAGTGAACATAAAGACCACGCCTCCACCAAGTGGCACACTTGAACGTGTGGGAAACCATGTTAGGGCCCCTTGACATGACCTGGATTCAGAGGGACTGTAAGTGATGAGCCTCGTGAGAACAGAGGAATGGAAAGAGGAAACGTGGAGTTGGTATTAGGTTCACAGTGAGCAGGAAAGGGCGGCTCTGCGATCACCATGTACCCAGCTTTGCTGCTGTGCCCACACACACCAGCTCACTGTATAATAACCATCTCAGGTACACGGGGAACGGATCTTTCTCCTCTGCGGACAAGAACCCCACAGTCTAACATCCAGTGCTCTCTTTCCCTATTCTCTTTCAGTTAGGGTCTCATATCAGTCACAGTGTGCTCTATAAAACAGCCCAAGGTGTCCATAATTTATCAGTATAAAAGAGAAAGACAGTTTCCATCAAACGATTGATAGTATTTATCTTCAGTAACACAATCAAAACAATAACAACAACATCAAAAACTAAGTGTTTACCCTGTCCCTGTAACAATCATGACTTTTATTATGAAGGTCACTTTTCAAACTTAACTGTAACATATTACTTACATATTGTTCTGTCTTTAAAGAGAATTTAACCAATATGGCAAAGGGTATAATAAAAAAAAATAATAGTAAATTCATCCCACATTTATTGAAAGCTAAATAAAAAAAATATTATTTCCTCATTCTTCCATCAATCTTTTTTTTCCTAAGGAAATATGCAATTCTCCTTTACCATTCTCACACAGGTTATTGCTGAGAAAGCTGAGGTATGAGTCCCGAACTCTGACTTAACATGAATTTAGTATTCTAATAACATAAACATCCTCCCAACAAACCTAATAGGAAAAACAATTACCCTGCCTCTCAGAATGACACTAAAGGGTTTCCCTAAACATTCCTTTACTGAGAATCCATGCTTATCTCACCGCTGCAGTGATACAAATATCTCAAGAAAGCTAAACTAACTTTAGAAAGTAGAGGCCATACAGAAGCAAAATGACTTCTCAGAAAGAAAAAAAAAAAAAAAAAAAGAGGCCTAACCTACAATATGACAACAAAATCAGAACCTGAAATCTAACAGAATAATAATAAAAAAAAATCACTTTACAAGACTATTAACGAGTATACACCAATCATATTCACTTCTCAGACAGCCCATCCTAATCGATAATCACTACAGAAGCGTATCAAGATAGCTGCAGAATACATGAATTAATACAACTTTTTAATGTCTTGCCAATTAATTGTAATCCTTTGGCAAAGCCATAAACAACATTTCAGGTTCAATAAAAGCCTTTTTTCTCCCTTTATGAGCCTTTGCCACCTGTTATTCTGGAAGCCAGGCTCACCACAACATTATCAGAGTGTAAAAAACCAACCACAAATTAAGAACCACTGCTCAACTCAATTTCAAGAAACAAGGCCAACAGAAATACTATTTCAGTTATGTAAACCAAACCTAAGAGCATTAATAATACATTGTAATACTGCACTGAAATTGTTAAAAATTAGTGAATCAAAGCCAAAAAGGTGTTCAGTATCATAAATCAACTAGGAAACATTGAAATATAAAAGGCAAATTTCTGATATTTGCTGAAATATCAAATAATCAAATCTTATTTATTCAGCATCACATCATTAAGTGGTCCATATAAATATTTCTATTTTCTGTTAATCTACTGCCTTTTGTCTCAACACAAAATTGTGCACCTATGTTTGAAAATAATACCATTTGGAGATTTCATCTACTGTAGACAAATGGCATCATGCTAACAGTAATCCCACATACAGTCCTTACAGTCTTGTGGGGTCCACACTATACCAAGTGTTTCACATGCTCTATGTTAATCAATGCTCACCATAACCTTAAGGAACTTAACAGGGAGCACCAAGGAAATAAGATTCAGGAGACAGACTCAACACTTGAGTTTGATCCTATTTCCTCTCCTTATGCGCTCTGAGATTTGTCTCTTCCTCTTACAGTGAGGGAGCACTGACCTACACTAGCATGTGGTTTCCTAAGGACAAATGGTTACAAAAAGCAAGAACATATAACAGAGGACGCCCTGTGAGAAGACGTGACAACGCAAAACACATCCTATGTGGGCAACAGGGGCTGTTCTAAAGACAACAATGGCCCATAGCTGAACCAAATTAAACCTGGAAACTTCGAATAAATAAAGTTAAATAATATTTTGTGTTAGTCTATAACTAACCAAACTGGACTCTTATGTCCAGTAAGGACCAGTAAATTCAACATAGGCATAGGCATAGCAGAAGCATCCTTTACTCCAGTATTCTAGCTAAAGATAAATGAAGATCTCAAGAAGATGGCTGAGTATATTTTTTAAGTATAATTTTTAACTACTAATTTTGAGATTTTACTCAAACTGGAGCAGGAACTGAAGGTATTTTTATGAATGAATGGTTGCCCATGTTACAATCTAAGGATGGTAAATAGTAGGAGATGTTGGGACCAACACAGAAAAGCCAGACCTACAAATCTGGAAGGCATAATTAGAAAAAAATCAGAGCCCAGTGCCTAAGGGTAAAGATTCATCAAGAGGGTATATAGATACTTGTTTAGAGTCATGATCTCAAAAGTTTGATGTGTAACTCATTTGGATAGCAACTGAATAATCAATGTATGATTTAAAAGAAGAAAAAAAAAGAAAAAAACAGAAACATGAACCAGAGGATATAGTTTACTAGTAAAAGAATTTCCAAGGGGGCTAGACAGATGCGTCAATGGTTAAGAATACTAAATGTCCTTCCAGAGGTCCTGAGTTCAAATCCCAGCAACCACATGGTGGCTCACAATCATCTATAATGGGATCTGATGCAGTATACTCTTATAAATAAAAATAAATAAATCTTTAAAAAATAAGACAAAACTAAGCATGTGAAGAAATTGAGCATCTTAAAATACTAGGCAGCTCTATCCACTCTTAAAAAAAAAAAGAATTTTCAATGAATGTCTATCTATTTTTAGAATACTACTTAAGGATAAGTATCATAGCACTTACCTTTAATCCCAGCACTGACATAGATTTCTGTGAGCTAGTACTGCTGGGCCAGGATTACATAGTAAAACCATATCTCAAAATACATAGATAACTGATGATGGATAGATAGATAGATAGATAGACAGACATAGAGACAGACAAAACCTGTTCAAGAAATCTTACAATTTCTAAAATTCTGAAATTCTATTATATATGGATATTACTTATGTTTCAATCTGTTTTCTTAATACCATGAGCCACTCAAATTAATTATTAATTTGAATATTAATTTATTTGAGCAGTAATTTATTTTGAGTAGTAATTAATTTGAGTAGTAATTTATTAATTATTAATAAATTGAGTAATTAATTACTCAAATTAATTACCTTGTTTTTTTTAATCCTTGTGTCACAAATGGAGTAAATTCACACATAGTGAATTATTGTAGGTCAAATGTTCTAAGATAAAGTAGTGGAAAATTCTGCGAATACCAATGAATAACGTGGCCTTATTGTAGGGTTGTTCACCATAAAATTAGAATAGTAGACAATCTTGGTCTGATGAATACTCTGGTCAAACCTGAACCACTGTTCAGTAACTATAACTACTGAGTCTTATGAAAGACCCACTGATGGACGCTCAGTTCCCTGGGAAAACAGTACAGGTGTCATGAGAAACAAGATGCTTGTATGTCTTATCTCAGCAGCTATAACAATACCGAAATGAATGAAGTTACAAGCATCCAGAAGAGATATGACATCCTATGAGATATCATATGCCACAACTCGATGCTCTAAGCAGGCCAGGCCACTTCTGGGGTGCTGTTGCTGAAACTTTCTACCCTAAATCTATCAGAAGAAAGCAAAAACCATATAAACGGGGAGACTCTTTGGAAACAACTACTCAGTACTCTCTCCAGACATATCAAAATCATGAAAGACAAACAGGAAATATCACATACTAGAGAACTCCTAGATGTGATAAAATTAAGTGACAATGTATGATGCCAGAACAGGCCAATTGTGTGTGTTGGGGACGGGAGGGTTGAGAACTATGGAGTTTAATAAAGATCTGCAAAGGAACTGACTCAATCATGTTAAAACTAATTTTGAATGCTAACAATTGGTCCAATGGTCATGCAAAATGTTAACATTTACTGGAAAGGGCATAAGGTACGCTCTGGTATACTCCTACAAATTTTTTTTAAGTTCAACTTATTTACAAATACATATAATATATACAACTGAGTGTTTGTGTAGGAAAGCATATAACACAATCTTAGGAGAAACAGTTTGATTGGACTGGAAGTGTCTTCCTGAATCAGAAACCCAGGAAATAAAGTATAAAACATAGTCAGCAAATACAGCCCTGACAATAGCTTTCGCTACTAGACTCACACAATACACCTGATCTGCTAAAGGCAGAAAAACCCACTAGAGTAAACAGCAAAGAAGAAACAATAGAAGGAGGATAGATTTCAAAATATAAAGTACTAACGCTCACAAAGCTCTACCTCTTCACATTAAGTGGAGAATTCTGTTTTTTCTTAAACAATGTCGGGAACTGTACCCAGAGCCTGTGTGTGCTGGGAAAGTATTCCTGAGCTATACTCCTCAGGTTAAGGGGAGGATTCTAAGGACATGCAAAAAGGAGTGCCTAAATTCTTTGAGATGGCTTGAAATGACATAATTTTGCAATTTCAGTGAAGTAGGGCTTCCCTTAGGAAGCATGGCATAGAAATAAAATTAGTACTGGGGAAAACTTACATGTATGCCTCTAAGCAGATATCAAAATGAACTGCAACTGAGAATACTAGGCGTGTAAAGCTGTGCATGGGAGCCTTAGTCCAGCACTCCAGAGACTGAGCTAGGAGTTCAAAGCCACCCTGGTCTACAAGGGGAATTCAAGGACAGCCAGGGAAATTTTGTCTCAACAAACAAACAAACAAACAAAGAATTTAAGGATGAGCCAGGAGTGGTAGCACGTAAGTTTTTAATCCTAGCCTGGTCTGCAAAGTGAGAGCCTAGGAATGAGACAAAGGAGCCAGGTTCCCACCCCACCCCCACCCCCACACACCTTTAATCCCAGTACTTGGGAAGCAAAGCTCTGTGAGTTCAAGGCCAGGCTGGTCTACAGAGGGAGTAGACAGCCAGAGTAAAACAGACTCTATCTCAAAAATCTAAAATACAAAAACAAAAACAAAGGAAAGAGCTGTGGGGGCTCTGGTGGTGCACACCTTTAATCCCAGCACTTGGGAGGCAGAGGCAGGGGGATTTCTGAGTTCGAACTCATCTACAGAGTGAGTTCTGGGACAGCCAGAGCTATACAGAGAAACCCAGTCTCAGAAAAAAAAAAAAAAAAAAAAAAAAAAGGAAAGAGAAGCATAAATTGAAATTTAAGGGAGTTAAAATCAGAATACTTAAAGGCAAACTAGAAAACATCTACAACAAAAAAGACATAAAAAAAAGCAACATCTTTAACACAAGCACATCCAACAAATAATAATTTCATAAAAACAAATACTCCCACAGAAAGATAGGCACAGAACACTAAGTGGCTCCATTAATGTAAAAGGAAAATTAAACAAACAAAAATTATACATAACTTACAACTTATTGTAATTTTAGAAACACTAAGTGCAGTTATAGCCCAAAGATATATTCTTGCTTGGATAAAAACCTCAATTTGATCCTGAGAAATGGAAAGAAAAGAAAAAAAGAATCTAATGTAAGCTCAAATTGTCAGAATTCATTCTTAACCCAACACAGTAAAGGTTAAATAATGCTGGCAAGAGTTGGAGAGACAGATATTCTTCGGGTGAAAAAATTAGCAATCATCTTGGAAGTCACTTGTCCATACCTATCAACAGCCTTCAGAAATAAATATGCTTTGACCTCAGTCAGTGGTTTCGTTCAAATGTAACCAATAGTCTCCTGGAGTCCCCAAGTCCCTCTCAGGATCTACAAGGTCAAATCTATTTTTTTAATAAAAAATATAAAATATTACTTCTCTTTCTATTCTACTATTGATATTTGTGCCTATTATATACTACAGTAGATAAATTTCCAAGTCTCACTTTCCCCTTTCCATCCCCTTCCAGTCACCCTCCCTTGAGTGCCTCAAATAACCCAACCCTCACTCAATTCTTTAACTTACATCTAACAACAAATTGAGGCTAGGACACTACAGCCATATTCAAACTCATGTCCACTCAGCTTAAAAAAATAAAATGGCTATTTCACTATAGAATATTCGCTAGTTAGTGATATTAAACCACATCCTCTTAAAATTCTGTATGCTGAATTTAGAAGTCAATACAAAGACCATTTAGCAAGACATCGTGGTGTCTCTGTGGAGGAACTCACCTGACTGAGAGCTGAGCTAGCCATTTTTCCCAAGGAATACAATTCTTACTTGAATAAACAATGAATGAAATATGATTACTCAGATTTGGGTATCTGGCAAACGTTTTTTCTCAGATACAAATGACGTGAGCCTGTCATTTCAAGGAAAACAACTAATAGCATGTGTTGCCAATGGTAAAATTTGAGCTTTCAAGGGAAAATTCAAATATTAGAAAGCTCATATCCATCACTAGAGCTTGATAGCTTCAAATCTTACAGACTTCTAATGAGATCACTGATGAGATTAGCAAATGTGATTTTTTTTCATACAATAGAATGAAAGGTGACAACATTTTGAAGGTTTGTATAGTTCGAATCAATATTGCATAGGTAAAAGACCCATTGAAGTTCAAAACAGGCCTCCGGGTTACAATGTAGAAAGGTGACAAGTGTTGGATGAGTTTCTTACCCCACATTACAGTCAGCCTTCAAGAAACTAGCATTTGCTAGGTTTTGTGTGATAAAACACCACAGTGGGTTTGCTTTGTTTTTGAATCCACAGTTATCTAAATAGCCTATTAAGTTACTCTTTTCTTTTGCAACTACATATGAGGCTAGAGTTTCTTGTTATTTCTTTCTTTCTTTTTCTGTGGTGATGTATACGTGTATATGACCACATGCCTGCAGGTACACTCATGCATGCATTTGATGTACATTTGTACATTTGATGGCACATCTGATATCTTCTCCTATGGTTCTTTATATTTTTTTTTGTATTGTTTTTTTGTATTTGGTTTTTTTTCGAGAGAGGGTTTCTCTGTATAGCCCTGGCTGTCCTGGAACTCACTTTGTAGACCAGGCTGGCCTCGAACTCAGAAATCCGCCTGCCTCTGCCTCCCAGAGTGCTGGGATTACAGGCGTGCGCCACCACCGCCCGGCCTTTATATTTTTTAAGACAGGGTCTCTCCATGACCTATTCACAGCTAGAGCTTCCATTACAACCCTTCTCATAACAACATGGTCGGTCAGGTGTGTCACAGCAATAGCCCATGTGTTAGTTTGCTTTCTATTGCTACAATAAAACACTGGGACCAAAGAGGCACCTAGAGGAGGAAAGAGTTTATTTCCGCTTATAGTTGCAGATCATCACAAAGGAAGATTAGAGCAGGAATCTACAAACAGGAACTAAAGCAGAGACCAAGGAAAGACAATGCTTACAGGCTTGCTCAGTTTGTTTTCTTACACAATGCAAGACCACCAAGGGGGTGGGCTAAACCCTCTCATATCACCCACCAGTCAAGGAAAAATAGTCCATGGGGAGAGACAGGAGAGAGGCTCAGAGGGCCAAGAGAGCCTATGGAAATCTACAGCTACCCTGGGGGTAGGGTGGATGTTGGATGTGGGTGGGGAATCTCTAGGAAGTCCTAGAGACAAGGGAAGGGGGAGGCTCAAAGAAGCCAAAGCACGTGACCTTGGCCAAGATGCCTAGGAGATATGGAACCAGAAGAGGCCACATTCAATAGGATCCAAATTCAAGTCTGCATACCTGCATAGCAAGTACTTTCATCAGTGAGCATTTTTTTCCAGTCTCTTCCCTTATACTCTTATCAGCAATGTATAACAACCAGTTAAATATAAAAATAGATGCAGCTTCTTGTGGTAAAGGCAGAGCTTAAAGAAATTTGCAAATATATACAACCATGCCTCAAATGTATACACACACATTTATTTTAATGGTGGGGCAGGTGAAATGGTTTAATGGGTCAAAGCACTTGCCACCAAGCCTAACTACAAGAATTCCATTGCCAGACCCATTTGATGGAAGGAGAGAAACAACTCCAAATTGTCTTCTGATCTATACACACACACACCTTGACACATGTGGATCCAAATACATACATATACAATAATGGTTTTTTGAAAGTAGTAATATATGCACATAATGATAGCAAGTATCAAAAAAACTCCAAAACTCCCAAGCAATATATACACATATGATATAATACATTCTATATACTATATAGCATACATGTGATATACACCCACATCTTATACCTTTCCCCCTGGATGGGCACCCACTATTCATTTTACTGTTCATAGAAAGAATGTAAAAACTAATGATAATAATTAAATTCCAACTTGTCAACTGTGTTCTTGAACAGCAACTATGATAAAATCCCATAGCTATAAAGGGATACTATCACCCTTAAATATGGACAATATTGGAAGGCCAGCCTTTCTCTTTAGAGTCTAGGAAAATTAGTCTAACAAATATGAAGTCATAAAAGATATGTTTCAATTTGTATTAATACCTATTATCCAATAAATTGTCTTTCTCAATGAAATATCTCTGGTGATGCATGGTCAAAGGCTATGAATTATTGATAGGAAAGGTCTCCATTAGAAGTATCTATGCTCAATGTCATAATACGTTTTGAATAAGAAAAATATGTACAAAATGTTCTATATTATTTAACAAATTAATTATGATAACCTAGTTGGTTTGAACAGGTTCTTCAAGTAATGATTGGGTCTCAGTTTTCACATCTTTGAAATGGAAAACTGTTATATAATCTCTAAAAGATCTTTCCTAACAGGTGGGAAAGTCCTAAAATTCCACAGCAAAGTGAAAAATATAAAACCCATGGGGAATACTATGCACACAATAAGAAACCTTCAAACCTTGAGATCCAAATGCCCAGACTCAAGAGTGTGACCCCTACACTAATGTCCTCAACTCTATTAATTATCTTTTCATTGCCTAGTCAACAAGACAAGGCCCCCTTTGGGCCTGGGCCCTCTTGTCACCAGTGATTAACTGGAAAGGGTCCTGTTTATTCTAGATCTACCATCTCTAGGGGGTCTAAGCCAGTGAGATGAACCACCAAATCAAGTTTTTACGTGAAAAGATCCCATTACCTATTATTATCCACTGCTACTATCTGTGGATTAACCACTAGTCATCTATGAAGCATCTATTTACTATGTGTACACTCCCACGCCCGCAATACCTTACAAGTTTTCAATAAACATCTGTTGACTTGGATTCAACTCCAAGGTCTGGAGCCTCAGCCATTAAACGTTCTGTATGGTAGGCAAGTGAAAGGGAGAGAGCATTCTCATCATCTTCGCCCTAATCTGTCACTATGTTCCTCCCATTTGTGTGTGACACGTGGCTTCTGACTGCCAGGGTGGTGGGAACTGGGCTGAAGGTAAAAGGCTGTGAGAGGGGAGATGGGGACTTACCTGGGGAACCTCTGCTTCAGCTTCCTCAGGCTCTGCCTAGTGGGCGGTACAGACACTAGGCACTGGGCTATCTCCTCGTACTGGGCTTTGGTTAGTATCATATTGGGCCCAAGGAAAAATCACCCTTGAGGCTCGTGCAGGCTTGGTGCCTAGAAGCTAGGGAAGGGCAGAGCGCGTTGCGACCCTGGACCCTCCTCTTATTTAGCTATTCCTTATGTCCCCCCCCAAAGCACACCCCCTAGCTGCACCGCGGGGCGGAGACACGCAACGTCCCAGGCTTCACCTCCGCAGGAGAGGCGGGCTGTAGAACTATTTGCGACTGCAGAGTGTACTGAGCAGCCGCAGTAAGCCGGAACGAAGGCAACTCGCCGCCATCTTGGGTAAGGGCAAAGTAACCAGGAAGTGGCGGCTACGGAACGCATTCTTTTTGCGTCTTTAGGGGCTGGTGTCCCTAGCATCTCCTCCCTGAGATCGGAACGCAGACGCTCATTGAAGCCACTCTGCCAGCTGAGGGAAACACTGACGACCCTTCTCACGATTCACGGGCCGGGTCGCAGGGGAGCTCCTCCAGCCTTGAGTTGGAAACCCGGAAGTGCTCTGGCAGAGCGCGGGATTTGAATGTGTCTTCAGACACGCCCAGTTCTACAGCTCTGAACAGAAGGCCTGCAAAGGAGCAAGGTGAGCAGAAACTAAGCAGTGAACAGGATCTCTGCAAACCTGCAGTTTGGCCTGTGCTGGGAAAAATCTTAAGCCTCTCTCGTGGAAAGCAATGCTGTTTTTGTTAAGAACTTAAATCCTGCATCTTAAAACAATTGCCAGTAGAATATCAATTTCACCTCCTTATATATAAAGAAGTATATTCCTAGCCCCCAAAATTGTTGTTAACCAATAATGTATAGAAACATGAACTTGTGAGTTAACATACTAGAGCATCAGCTCCTCTAATTCTTTTATTTATTTATTTATTTATTTGGTCTTTGTTTCTAAGATGGGTGTATTGTTTAAGTGTTCTCTTCAAATTTAAACATTGAGCAAATGGAAGAAATCTGCATTAAACGGTTTACTGCTTTCATTTGGTGTAAAGTGTAAGTTGGAAGGTTGGCCTAGATAAGACCCCATTGATAAATTCTTTAATCCATCAAAGCCTCAATTACTTTATAAAAATTTGTAATTCATGAGGCTGGTTTTAAGATTAAATAAGGTAGTATAGAGCCACGTTACAGAATCGCCCTAGATGTCAGACAACAGAGAGAATAAACAAAATGTGGTTTAGAAACACAGTTTTAAAGATTGAAATGATGTCTACTTCTGGAAAAAGGGCTCAAACAAATATCTTTTGCTTCCTCTCATTTCTGGATCTTCAATTTTACATAGATCACAGGTACACACACATTTACCTACATACACATACGTACATGAATAATGCCGAGAAGTACTGAAAAAGCAGTAAGACTGGGGAGTGTATGGACATAAGCATGAAAGAATTTATATTTGTGAAATCAGCACTGTGTATGATGACCACCCATCAATAAAAACAATAAGATAGTACAAGAAAAATTGATTTAGCATAGCATTCTGCAGGTAATCTGCACAACCTCAGGTAAATAACAAGTGGTTTAAGTAAACTGGATGGGATGTTTACTAGCTAGTGCTTTGTGGGATTTCTTGTAAAGACTCACTTAATCCCAGGAACTTCCCCTGGCGCAGGTTCTGTCCCCATTATCGCTCTGTCCTTCCTTTGTTCAGAGTGAACAAAGACATAAAAGGTCAAGGAACTTCCAAGAGGTCATGAGAACAAGTCAATAGCCAGAATGGGATTCAAGTGAAAATTGGTATGCTGTGTTGCTGCCTCTCAACAATGTGTAATCACATCATCTCCTAGTCACTCTCCTAAACCCAAAGGGTAAAGTTTTTTTTCTTTTAAGTAACTAAATTAAAAAAAAAAAAATCATACACAAGGGGCTTCTTTTCCCCCCTCTAGTTTTCATTACATTTTCTCTACAGTTTCCAAAGTTCAGTACCAACAGTGGATCCTAACTTGAGCAAGCGGTGCTAGTTTCTAGATCTTTACATCAGAAAGTTCCTTCCCATATGCTTTACATCTAGATCTGGTTGTGTGACATTAGTACATAACCATTATTTATGACAGCGTAGCCTGGAGTTGCCACCTGGCTAGTTTGTTGCTGACCCTGCCGTGACTTGTGCATGAAAGCTGACTGACGAGAAGCAGACACCACTTGGTTCCCCATACCTCTCCCCTTCACAGCTTCACTCCTTCCAGTTCACAGGGTTTTATAGAAAACATCAGTTCAAGGATGTTTGCACTAGTTGTTTCTATAGCAACTCTCCTCTTCCCTGGCTCTAGTCCTGCCCTCGCCCTCATAACCCAAAAGGCCAGGTTTGTTTTCTTGTTTTTATTTTGAACATGCAGGCAGCTTTCTATTTTAACTCAGATCTGATTGGTTGTTTATAAAGTTAGTATTGGGAGAAATGGAGCATTCTGTGATCATTTCATTGACAATGATGTATTAGGTACAAAATAAGAGCTGGGTGGAACTGTTCTCTTGTGACTTAATTGGTTTCTTTTCCCTCCTAACAGAAATGCTTGCAGTTGGCTGAGTATGCACGTGAGGCCCCCTTTCTTCCTGCTTCTTCCATTTTGCTCTCATCTCATCATCCCCTTTTGTCTTTCATTTGCTATTGTTTCTTATAGGGCTTTCTCTGAATGCCTCAAGTGTGTGCCCATTTCTCAATCAGCCAGAAATACCCTTTCCTCTCTAAGTGATGGAGAACTGTGAAATAAAAGCACAAAACTAAAACCTGAAATAAAAAAGAAACCAACTTGGCCAAGCGACCTGTTTGGAATTGGCCATGAAATGTCCAATCTAGAAAAACTGGCGGATTCTCTTATCCTGAATGTTCTGACACCAAGCACAAGCAAGGGAATAGTTGGATCTTCATTTGAAAGGGAAAAAAGAACCTAAAAAAAAAAAAAAAAAAGGAAAGTGTAGCAAAAGATACTAAGGGAAGAAAATAAGTAGAATCTAGTCTAACACCCTGGAAAAACCTACAGTTCTATACAGGGACAGAAGTTGGACAGGTGTCCTTGAGCCAATTCCTGGATGATATGAATGTTGACCATTTTAAAAGAGGGATAGAGTGTAGTTGGGAGGCATATGGTCCTTTCAGTAAAGGTACTACCACAAAGGGTTAAAATTAAGAATGAGCTGTGTTACATGGCTGGGAAAATTATTCCCGCTGTAGCAGAGTTCTAGACAGAGTCAAGAGTCCATGGCCTTGGAAAGACTCAGCCACATTTTCAAATGTTCTACCAAATCTAACGCATGTTTTCTTAAAACCAGAGGCATACTACTTTTATTATCTTGAAAACTCTGATGCTCTTCATAGGGTCTCTGTCATCATTTACACTGACAATTTTACAGTAATTGAAGTCTACTAACTGAACACGTGAAAAGAAGAATGCTAATTTTTTGAGAGTCTGTTATCATTCATTTGAGAGGCAATTATCATTCCATTAATACCTTATGTCACTGAACTCAGCAGTTACACTGTTCAGTAAAGCTGCTGGCTTATATATTGTAAACTGAATCCAAATAATAACAATGATGATGATGATGGAGCAGGGTTGGAAAGATGGCTTGTCAGTTAAGAGCACTCGCTGCTCTTGCAGAAGACCCAGGTTCAGTTAGTAGCACTTGTATGGTATCTCACAACCATCCATAACTCCAGTTCCCGGGATCCAATGCCATCTTCTGACCTCCATGAGCACCAAGCACACATATGATGCATATACATACATGTAAAAAAGAACACTTATAAAATAAACCTAAAAAAACACAATTGAAGAAAGTTTACCTGGAATGTCTAGCTACTAAATTGTACAACTGTGATTTGGACCCAAGCAAATCTAACTATGAGCTATGTCATCTCTCTTTTGAACCAAAGCTTAAATCTCTAGGTGTTCCACTTTTCAGTGACAAGTCATTTTATCCTAATCTCAAAACAATTTTTAAAAAGTTCTGATAATCAATGAAGATTAAACAACTGTTATTGAGATCGGAAGCAACTACTCAACTTAATAACTGAAGAAAAAATGGGAAAGAAAATATATAGAAAGACAAATGAACTGTAAACAGACAGAAATGAGCAAAACCAAGTGCTGTGTCCTTATGGAAGTCAGTGGGAAGGGGCCGTAAGATCAGTGGTCTGATTCCAGAGGAACGTCAATGGCGTTTTTTGCCAAGACCCACTACATACCAAAGCTGCCACATCACCCTGCAGTTCAGTGTGGCACCTCTTTGGGTCTTTATTATCAAAAATACACGGGGCACTTACCAAAGGTAAGAACTGTAAGTAGCTTCTATTTACTTAGTTACTGAACCACATTCTAGAAGACTGTTTCTCAAATTATCCATACTAAACTCCTCTTTCTCTTCTATTTATTGTGAACAAATTATTAAAATAAGATAAAAAATGAATTACTAAAAGGTGAAATTCAAAAAAAGACACGTGGCAGATTTGTTAAAAAGGGACTCAGTAAAGTACCATAACCCTTTGCAATCTTTAATACTTACTGTATCGAGATAAAGACCAATTGTTTGGGTTCAGACGCTATCTTAGAGAACCTGACCTGAGATGGGACTCAAGTAAACTAACAGGCTGGTACCTGGCAGCAGTTTCCAGGCTACCCAACCTCCCAATGAGACCTGTGTCTACCAGGTTCCAGGTTACTCCCCCAATAAAACCCTGCATCTAGCACCAGTTTCGGGTCATTCCCTAATAAATCTGTACCCCCCCCCCCAGGTTACAAGGCTGCCCCTGACACTTCACTTCCTAACAACCACCAATCAGAAGAAAAACTGAAGTTTATGGTTTGCCTCCAGAAGCAGCCAATTATGTTAAAGGCCACAATGCCCACCTCCAATCAGATATGTACCAGATTAGAATCACCCTTCTTGCAACATTCTATAAATGTTTGCCTGGAACTAAGCTCAGGGCTCCACCTTTCTGCTGTGTCAGGATTGGTGGGGAGCCCAGACTCGAGCTTAAGTAAAGGACCTTTAATGCGATTACATTGGATTGGCTCCTTGGTGGTATTTTGGGGTTCCTGGATGTTTCTTGGCACAACACAGATACGTAACAAAACGTTTGACAACCATTGCTCACTCACTTCCTGTGTTGGGGAAAGACTGACACCTCTTAAACATTGTCCTCCAGCTCATAAGGGACCTGAGATAATTCACAGGCAATTTGTGTCCCCTTTTCCTGCAGGACCAGAACGCAGATGTAATTTCTGCAGTTGTCAATCATTTTCTTGTCCCCAAGACCATTCTGCAAGAATACATCATGTTCTGAGGACTCTCTCCCATTTATATATTCAGAAACTGAAAGGAGCTGGGCTGGTAGAGGGCTTCTGCTCAGGTAGAAGGAAAAGGAATGAAAGGCGGGGCATCATCTTCCCCTAATAAGCACTCTTTCAATGTAAGCACGAATTGGAGGAATATGTCAGGTAGAGATTAACGCTAAGACTTTTCATTTAAATCATTACCCTCTCTTGCCATCCTATTAGGTTAGACTTTCAAAAGAGAAGGTAAGATGCCAGTCAAGATTTATAACCCATTCTTTCTCTGTGATTGAAAGGTAAGAAAAGGAATTTCTTCCTAGGTAAGAATAGCAGTTCTAATAATAATAGGCACCACTCTTTTAAGAAAATGAAAAGTACATTATATCATTATCTAAAGTATTTTTTACTGAATCTATAACTTGTATAATTATTCTTATTTGACATATACAGAAATTAAGGCACAAAAGGCTTGCAAATTCAGCCAGGTTTTTTTTTTTTTTTTAGATTTATATTTTTTAAATATGAGCTTACATAGGATTCTTTTTTTTAAAAAAATCCATTTCTTTTTTTATAATCAGCAAAAATATAAATTCTTTTCATAGCTAAGACCCAAGCTCAGGTGTTCCAAGACACCCCTAGTTTCAGCAGGTGATAATCTGCCACTGGCCTCACTGATGTCAATCTGACACTTGGTTTTAAGTCTTTTTCTTTACTAGACAAAATCAGACAATAAACATAGCTTGAGTCCAGTTCCAACTAATTTGCATTATTACACTGAGAGCAAGATATCTCTTATGAATGCTTGGTAATTGACCTTTGCTTCCTATGAGAATCAGAGTAGTAGGTTTCTGAGGGTAGAACACAGACTCTCAAGCTAGCCCTTGGAATGGCTACATGAGACTAAGGCATTCCTCTGCTTCAAAGACCAGTTGTCATTCTGTGAGGGAATGATGTTCTAAATGTCCTGAAATAGAGGAGATTTTAGTAACTCACGGAGAACTTTCCAGAACATTTCATTCACAGAGCCGTGATTGTCAAGTGTCACTGAGCTTCCTACCTTTGTATGCATTCTGACAGTCAGCATGTCCACAGAGGCCACCAGTTTGGTTTGCTTCATTAGCATGACAAGGGCTAATATCTGGATATCCAGACTTGTCATAGTTATTGGTGCAGGGAGCAAATGTTTTGCATTGCTAAGTGCACTCTGGATGCTAGTCTTCAAGCCGGAGAGCTTGGGTTTCCATTTCTCTTCCAAGCCTGCTTAAAGGCTTAAGTTAGTATAGGGATGAAAAGGGGCTGAAGGTAATGGTATGAGCCGAGTAAGAGAAGTGAGATCTTTGAGGATACTTAAGCTCTCCACATACTGATATCCTCACAAATGTACACAAACCTAGTTCTACAAAGTGGCACTTGAGCTACATATGTCAAATTCCCTTAATTAAATAAAATCATAAAAATTCATTCTTCATTCATTTGTTCATTCACTCATCATTTCCTGAGAGATACCACATTCCAGGAATTGTTCTAAGCCATGTGTATTAGCAACGCACAGGACTGACCATGACTTTGTGTTAAAATTTACATCTTACAACGAACGAGATTTCATTTTTCAAAAGATTACTTGCCTCATGTTTCTGTTCAACACAAGCTAGAGAAAAGATGATGAAATACATCCCTTGGCCCCATGTGAATCCTGTACTAAAGACAGAATAGTACTAAACCCTCCTTTATTGGATAAACTTAGTGGAGATTTAAATAACTGACTTATTAAACCCTGAAAAGTGAATAATGTAAGTAAATATCCTTTCTATTATTAGGAACGACACATTGAAGTATGTATAGTAAAAGATCCACAGTATAGTTGGATTATCCTAGTGATCAAGAAAAGCATACCAAAATAAGGCAATGACATAGTTGTTGACACCTCAAGTATAGAAAATGTCAGCAGTAGGGGACTCTAAAGGATATATATGGCCACTTTGCACTTTTTGTTTTGTATGGTTTTTATTTTGCAACAACTTGTTAAGTTTGAAACTACTAAGTTAACTTAGAAACTTCTTTTCTGTGTAAAATGAACAAGAACGTAGTGTCCTTAAGTTATATCACAGGCTGCCCTCTTTCCTTTCTGATTTAAAGATAGTGGTTGGCATGCCACTTTTCTCAGGACCGCTGACTAGTTTGCATCCTCTAATTGAGACTCACAATTTAACTAGGCAATATGTTCAAATTCTTCATCTATGTCCCTGTCCTGGGTCACCTGTACTTTTTTGTTTTGCCCAAGTAGCTAGTTATTTCTTTTTTATATCTATAGGAATGCTTAGTGTAGAATTATGCCACTGTCTTTGTAATTGTCATTCACACTTTCTGTAATAATAAGCATCCTAAAGATTTCAGATACATGATAAAAATGGGAAATGCTAGTGCATTCCCTTTAAACATAGCCCTGTGTGTCTCAGAATATCAGCCAATTCCTGCCTCCCTTCTACCTGGCTGTGGCTTCCCTATTTTTCTTTCTGCCTGGTTCCTTTCTTTCCCCCCTAAGGGTCAAACAGTTCTCCCATGTGTGCCTCACCCCTGCACAGTTTGCTCACAGATATATAACCCCAATAAATCTCATCTCTTTCATGTCAAATTCTGTCTTGGCATCTGCTCCTTAGAGGACCTTCACTAACATGGCTTCCTGTCTTCAGTGGCATACATGCAGGTTGCACAATCACTTTCCTGGATATGGATGGTTCCCAAGCTGTCATCAGCAATGCATCAAGAATTTTCTCCAATAAAGGCCCTCTAATATTTATGAGCCTAGGCTTTGAAGTGAGGTAGAAGAATAAGTTAGGTGATCTTAATAGTTAATGATATCAAATCCCTACCATGGTGATTTAAAAGGAAATATAGCACAGTACTAGAAACAGCTTATTTATTTTTCTGAACTCTTCTTTCATAAGTACCATGCCAGCTTTCTGTATTCGGAAGACAGACAGCAAAGTAACTAAATGCCAACTTGCTTGGTTGTATCAAATTCCCATTTGCTTTGCCAACAAGACTCAAATTGATACTCCAATGACCTGAATTCAAGTTCAGTTATATCTGAAACCCTCTAGGCTGATAGTCATCCTACTCAAACTTCCACAAAGGACTAATTTCATTTTGGTTTTCTCTTGGATAGGAACTATTTTTCATTTTTGCAGTGTGCACAAAGTATAATAATACAAAAAAAAAATCTTGTCCTAGCATTGAGTTCCAAAATCATATATCTGTGTAGGATGTGGTCATCTCAAATGCAACTTTTTCAAAGTTGAGATTACTTCAAAGCCTATTTAAATCTGCTTTCATTCATTGAGATGACATTTCTATCCATCCCTGCCTCTATTGCCATTTCTATATCTTCTCTATCACTCCAAGAACTACACTACTACCACTGTTTAGACTCATTTGTCTACCTACTATTCTGTCTTTACTGAAGTTCTAAACACCAAAAGAAACTATGTAAGTTTTCTAAAGATAAACAAACAATAAAAATCTCGAATCATTTTGAGATATCATGGTAGGTTCATCATCAGGCTTCATTTATTTCTGTATATTTAGATAAACACTACAAATATTCAAGTATCGAGGCGACAGAACTCATTCACTATTTTCCTGCTACGTGTGAGACAGAGTCCTTTGAGGCCCAAGATGAAAGAAAGGCTCAGCATGTCAGTTAAGAAAAATGATAGAAACTAAACCTGACTAATTGTACATAGCTGATAAATAATAGAGAAAGACCTAGTCTTTTTTTTTTTTTTTAACTTCAAAATGGTCCTTTTTGGGAACCAAAAATTGAGATGTACTATAAATGGTACCAGTTTGGTGTTGGTGGGTTGTTGTGGGCTTTATTTCCATGTGTCTTTCTTCTTCGGGTTGTAGTTGTTGCAGCAGTGTCTCTGCATATAATCCTGGCTGTTCAGAAACTCCCTGTGTAGTCAAGATTGGCCTTAAACTCACAGAGATCTCCTACTTCACTACAAATATATAACTGCCTGCTGAGTGCTGGGATTAAAGGTGTGCACTCCTTAGGGGCATGAATGCAATTTCACTTTTCTCTGGCTTTATTTTCCCATATTCTTCTGGGTGCTGGGATTTAAAGCTCACACTACCACACTGAATAAAGGTACAATTTCATAAGTTTTCATGAATATATGCCCATAATCGTGACACAGAACTCATTCACCATCTTTACTAAAGTTCTTTTCAATTTAAAAAAATCACTGCCCTGGTGACACACACCTTTAATCCTAGCATTCAGGCACTCAGGAAGGCAGTCAGGGGCAGATAGATCAGTGTGAGTTTGAGGCCAGCCTGGTTGACATAGTAAATTCCTGAGCATCCAGAATAGAGGGACAAAAAACAAAAAACAAAAAAAAAGTACAACTTATCTATACTGAAAGCATGATTTTTAACTCTCTCTCTCTCTCTCTCTCTCTCTCTCTCTCTCTCTCTCTCTCTCTCTCTCTCTCTCTCGGATTTGGTTTTTTCCAGACAGGGTTTCTCTGTATAGCCCTGGCTGTCCTGGAACTCATGCTGTAGACCAGGCTGGCCTCAAACTCAGAAATCTGTCTGCCTCTGCCTCCCAGAGGGCTGGGATTACAGGCATGTGCCACCACTGCCTGGCGATTTTTAACTCTTGATTCTTGAAGACCATGGTTGTAACTCTTTACTTTCAATTCACCAAATTAACCTTGTTATTGTTACCTTGATTCAGAGGAATCTGAGGTTTCATTTTGTTAAGATATCTTTAACCTCTAACCTAATTATTTCCTGGAAACTTGAATAGACCTTTACAGCCTTCCATGCTCTTGCCTGGTCCTTACCCCAAGACCTTTCAGCAGTTTATCTTTCTCTGTCTCCTACTGATTGTCATTTGATTTGAATTCTTATTCACTTACCTCTCCCATTGCTGTCTAGTGACCACATTTATTAGGTACCTTACTAGAAACACAGTTTTCAAAAGACGTCCATTGAACACATGGAGTGCCAACAGCACAGGTCAATACTTTGTAGGTCATGTGTGAAGTTTAGATTGTATGCCAATGCAACAAAGGTCTGTTAGCAAATTTCACAAAGGAATGCCATGATTAGATCTGTACTTTAGAAAGGTAACTGATAGCAATGTAAAGTCTATAAAAGAATGGTTAAAAGAATAGTTGGAAACGAGTTGGGCAATTATGGTAGAACTGAAGGACAGAGAGCATTAGGATATTGATTAAAGGAATGAAATTGGAAAAGGAACCAAATTTTCAGTATAAATGTCTAAGAAATATTCACCCATGGAGAAATCAAAAGATGTCTAAAATCTCTGGAGATAAAATTCACCTAAAAAAAAAAAAGCAGGTAGATTAATGAGGATCTGTGCAGAATACACACACACACACAAACACACACACACATATACATACACACTTAAATTATATAGTAAAGACATTTTCAGAAATTTTATTTGAACAGGGACGATATAGTCAAAGATAGGAATGGTTTTTAGAAAAATCAGAACAGTTCACCTATTTTGGAAAATCTACCAGGATGGCAATAGAAGATTGTCTTTGGGGATCTCGTTGGTGACTTTTGTCTAGAGTAGTTTTTCTGTAATGGCAATGGTTGAGCAAAAGGCATGACTTCAGTGTTTCAAGACTTAAATGGAGCTGATATGGTGGAATAAACCTATAATGCAAGCAGTCAGGAATCGGGGACAGAAGACTCTTAACCTCTAGCCCACCCTGCCCTAGAGAATGAATTCTAGGCCAGCCTGAGATATAAAAGCAAGACCTTGTCCCCAAACAAGCAAAGAAAAGCAAAAGTTTAAAGGGAGAGGAAGGAACAAGATGAGGCCACTCCAGTTTGAAGAGTAGTACAATAGAAAGGCTTTTAAAATGAAGTAGGAGGAAGTGAGATTGAAGACCCAAGGCCTAGGAAAAATGAGTGTAGTCATTAGTCAGTGATACAGTTGGGGTGTGTTGAGCCTACCCTGCAAGGGCTTATGAATTGATATTTAGTTTGCTTTGTGGGTACTAAGAGGTGAAATTTATTCCACTGTGGTGTTCAGAGGTGAGACCAACAGGAAGTGACTAGAATCAGATAGGGTCACTGTGGACCCCATGAGGTAGTACTGTTAGCTTTCTAAGAAGTGTTAGAAAACCCAAAGACACACATAATTGCTTTCAGTCTGTCCCTTGGTTTATCTGTGTCACTTAGGACTTTGCTAGAAGTAGTAGAAGTAGCTTTAAAATTGATCTAGAACCATACACCAAAACAAAACCTTTATAAAGGCTGTGTTAGGGTTTTACTGCTGGGAACAGACCATGACCAAGGCAAGTCTTAGAAGGATAACATTTAATTGGGGCTGTCTTACAGGTTCAGAGGTTCAGTCCATTATCAAGGCGGGAGCATGGCAATGTCTAGGCAGGCATGGCAATGGAGGAGCTGAGAGATCTATATCTTCATCTGAAGGCCACTATGAGATTGATTCCCATGTGGTTAGGAGGAGGGTCTCATTGCCCAACCCTACAATGACACACTTCCTCCAACTAGGCCGCACCTACTCCAACAAGGCCACACTTCCTAATAGTGCCACTCCCTGTGCCAAGCATATTCAAACCACCATGAAGGCCTTTTTTATAATAATGAAAATTATAAATAAACTCAGCTAAGAATGCTCATAGCAAATTGCCAAAGACTATTATTTAAACAACTAGTATTTATTTTTCTATAGTTCTAGAACTTGGGAAGTTGAAGATGCAGTGGCTGGTCTAGTGTCTTTGCAGTGCATACATCTAGCTCAGAGATGTAGAACCTCCTGATACACCCTTAAAAGGCAGGGCTGAGGAAGAGCAGACTCATGCAATAAGGGCACTAATCCCCTTCAGAAAGGCTCCACTTTCCTGATGAAAGTCATTGGCAGAGCCCCAACTCAAAATACTCTTAAACTGGAAGGGGTGGCACTTCAACACATGACTTTGGGTTTAGGGTGAACAGAGCATTAAAGTCTACAACAGATGAGGAAGGTTGTAGAGAAAGAATAATATTCTTCTGGAAGAGATTCTCTTTCTTTTAAATGTGAATGAAGGCTATGAAAATTGTAAACAAGTTTCCTGGTAGAACCCCATATACCCTGGGCTGGTTGCCACTATTTTGTAATTACTGCTTTTAATCTTCATGCCAACCCATCACCCTCAACCCCAACCCCACCCCCAAACAGTTTCTTTGTGTAGCCCTGGCTGTCCTGGAACTCATTCTGTAGACCAGTGTGGCCTGGAACTCACAAAGATCCACCTGCCTCCGTCTCCTGAGTGCTGCTGGTATTAAAGGCATGTACCACCACTGCCCAGCAATTTTTATTCTTTTTACTTAATCTACCATTAGATGCTTGAAGAGTGGGTTCTTTCTTCTTCTTTGGATCTTTCATGGCTAGTGAATAGGAGCTACTGAAAAAAATTTTAGCTAATATTAAAACATCTAATGTTGAAAGGCAAAGAAAGTATTTGACAAAACCCTAACTGATAAGCTATTTCCTCTGTGCCTAAAAAGATTCAATCTGCTAGAATCTGGAATGCCTGAGAGAAGAGGTTACAGCTAAAACTACTCTAGTCAGAAATGTGGAGATTTCACTCAACAAACAAACATTGGATTTCCAACCAATTCCCATTTATTGTCCACAAAAGAAAGAAAGAAAGAAAGAAAGAAAGAAAGAAAGAAAGAAAGAAAGAAAGAAAGAAAGAAAGAAAGAGAAAAAAAGAAAGAAAATGAATTCATGAACTGACAGGAGAATCCTGAATCTGTTTGTTTTCTTGTCTATGAACCTTTAATGTTGGGGAAGTCTCAATGAGCCTCATTAAAAGCATATTCTAAACTCCCAAGCCAGTACCCAAGCCAGGGGCACCCTAAAAGTTCTTGCTACTCTGACCTTTGTCTCAAGAGCTAACTGACCTGTCTTCAGAGTCCTTGCCCACTTGCTGCAATGTAAACTTTGGCTTGCTTTAGGCCTCTGGGTAATAACTACATTGGAAGACAATGAGATCAGTTTTTATCGGTCCCCAATTAACTCTCTTTTTATGGTAGTGAAATCTTATAAAATAATTTTTTCGGTTGCCAGAGGGAAGGATGAAAATTTAATATCACACATACATATATAATGTAAGTGCAATTTATTTTTCTGTTGCACTCAAAGAAGATTTGAGAAGTGTTTTATCATCTTTGTTGTTTTTGGTAAGGGCAGAAATAGGCTCTTTTGAAGCATTTGGACTACATCAAAGAAAAGTCATGACATAGAATGATAAAGGGCAGATAGGAGGATTTGGCTTCTACACTGCCCCATTTTAGGTCTTTACCTGGTTCCTTAGGTAAAGAGCTGTGGGTACTTTGGTAAATTAATCTCTCCATTGCTTGTGTCTGTCTCTAGCCATAATCTGAATTAATAATAGTATCTACTTAGTTGATCAAACATCAGACCTTAGAAGATAATATCAGCTAGTAATTTCAACATGCCTACATATTGAAGTAAGTTTTTTTGCTGATTTTAATAATCTAACTATTATCTGGTTTTTTCATTCTAAAAGTTCATCAATTTTTCTTAATCTTTTCAAATAACTTTTGGGGGGGGGGTTGAGGGACTAAGAGATCTCACTGTAGCTTTGGCTGGTCTGGAACTCACTATGTTGACGGGGCTAGCCTTGAATTTGTAGAGATCCTCCTGCCTCTGCCTTCTGAGTACTCAAAGAACTTTAATTTTATTTATTTTTTGCTCTTCTCTATTTATTCTCAACTCTAATATTTTTATTCTTTTTCTCCTTCTTGCTTTCTGGTTATCTGTCCTCTCTTCTCTTCATTTCTTGACTTGGGAATTTAACTCATTGACAAAAGGACTTATTTCATAACACTGTTTATAGTTAAGTATTTCTCTCTGAACACTGCTTTTCCTATGTTCCCTAAATTTTAACATGTTTCATTTCAAAATATTTTTGAGATTTTCTTTTGTTGAAATGGGGAAAGTGATATAGAGGAGAGATGTGAACTTCAAATTTACAGAGGCCTCACTTTGAGTATGGATAAATCAACTTGGATGGTTTGGTGTCTTTGAAGGCGAGAAAGAATATAGTTTTGACATATTGTACATGTAGACCACAGAGAAAGGAATGGGTTTGATCATAACCAAAAGCAACATAATGGAATGGTGAGAGCTTTTAAAAATCTATCTAAGAGTGGATTTCTTCTATTCAACTTGTAGCTGATTTTATGTCTTTAATTTATTGCTTTCTCATCAACAGTGTGAAAATTAGACACACTTGTTGAATGAAAGGTGATAATCCCATGGTGTGAAGCATGGCAACGTTTTGCCTGGAATGTGATTCTAATTCGTCACCAAAGAGCAGAACCATGCTCTCCATCTGGAAGGAGGTGATTGCTAGAGCCCAGAAAGACAGGCAGGCTGGGAGGCTACTGATGTTAATTCTTTCTCTTTTTTCTTTCTATTTCAGTTTTTTTAAATGCTCATATATTTGCATGTCTTTCCTACACAGATATCTGAGTATCAGATGTATACCAAGTGCCAGTGCGTGTCAAAAGAGGGCATTGTGGTTGTGAACCATCATGTGGGTGCTGGAACTCAAACCTGGGTTCTCTCCAAGAGTAGCCAGTACTCTCAACCACACAGCCACCTCTCCAACCCTACTTTCTTTTTTCCTTATCACAGTTATTAAGCAGGCAGCACACAATCAGACTGACTAGTGGAATGAGCCCCGTTTCGTTGGCCCATGATATGGACTGGAAAGTTAATGTGGCTTCCCTCATTGAGATAAGCTATGATGTATGTATGACACTAATTTCCTGAAATAAATTACTACTAAATTCTTGATTTCCCCTGCTCCAGCTTCTTAATGAAAGTTTAACTTTCAATAACTGAAACCTTCAAGAGGAACAAATATCTACAGGGTTCAAATCACATGTTCTATTGTACTGCTTTGGGGCTGGCAAGGTGGCTCAATGGTTAACAGCATGAAATTCTCTACGGAAGATCTGAGTTCAGTTCCTAGCATCCATGTGGGTAGTTCACAATCACCTCTAACTCTGGTGCCAGGGCATCTGTTGCCCTCTTTTGGCTTCTGCTGGCACCGCACTTACACACACACACACACACACACACACACACAGAGAGAGAGAGAGAGAGAGACACAGACACGGACAGAAAGAGAGTTAGAGAGAGACAGAGACAGAAAGCAGATAGGTATGTGTATATTTTAAAAATAAAAGTTAACAACCAAAAAAAAAAAAAAGCTGCAAATATCTCTGATTCCCACCTAGTTCTCCTTTCCGTGCCTTTCCTTTATTTTCAGTTCCACCGTCCCCATCTGGCTCAGGTCATTCCCACCTGTAAATCTTTATAGCGCTTTGTTTATACTTTTCTCGTGGCCTCTACACTTTTCTGTGAGTCATAAGGGCTATTCGGGTCCTTTTGTTGTTTCCCTGAGTGGATAATAAATCCCTGGAATTTATTCCTTGAAAGGAGGGACACTAGCATGGATCCCTGTGACCATCAGGACTGCTTTCCGCCTTGCACAGTAGGGATGTTTAATTACTTCACAAAACAACGAGGCTGAAAAATAGATGACAGTTTAACAACTTCTTAAAAGGCCTGAGTTCAATTTTCTCTTTGCCATACTTGGTGCATTAGATTTTTATTCTCTGGCTTGTTACTTCACAGTTGTACGATGGCTGTCCTAGAAGCAGGCATCTGGTTATTGTTCAAGACAAGAAGAGGGCAGGGAGGCAGCAGTGCTGAGGCATCTGCTTGTGTCTCCACTTCCTTACAAGACAGAAAGGGAATCCTGCAGAGAGCTGCTAATCAGCTCCTTCTTAGGTGGCATCAGCCTGAGTCTTCTCTCCAGAGTGTGACTATTCCATGCCTCAAGTTTCCACACCTGCTCAGCTTCTGCTAAGGAGATTCTGGTTTTGGTCTTGGTGGAAGTTCCTTTGTTTTGTTTTGTTTTGTTTTGTTTTGTTTTGTTTTGTTTTGTATTGTATTGTTTTGTTTCTGAGGCAGGGTCTTACTCCATAGCCCAACTGGCCGCCTTAGAATTCACTGTGTATTCTAGGCTGGCTTCAAATGTGCAGTCTTTCTACCTCCCGTTCATAAAGTTTCGAATTACAGGTATTGGCCATCTCATAGCATAATGTACAGCTTGTCAGAACTGTAACTGAAGATTTGTAAGATTTCTGTAAAGCCTTCCCAATTGGACTCACAGTCTCCTGGATGCTAAACAAAGGACTTGAAGGCAGACTCCATACTTGAATGCTTGGGGTCCTTATCCAGAGGAGCGCGGCCTTTTCTTCCTCTCCTTCATAGCACCATAAACTCATGCCTCAGCAAAGGTACAAATTTCATGATGGGGCTGACCTCAGGAATGCTTACACTCTGTCACTCCCTCCACTGTTAAGAATATGACCGCTAACAGCCTCCCTTACCTTCTTTTGTGACAAAGAAGACCATTCATGTTCCCTATGGAATTATTGCTTCCATGAACATCTCTGTCAATGGGTGACTTTCATACCCAAGCACATGTTTAGTTACAGTTCTCAGGGTGTCAACAATAGGTTGAATAAGACTTAAATATGTTTCAGGTGAACACCATTTCACCCCGTACTTCGGTACAAATTGTGAGTCAATTATTTATGAGTGGAGCCCAATTTGTTTAAACCTCATTGACCTTTGATACAGTTATGACATATGTCTTGACTTGATATTCCCCTCTATTGATTTGGTCTGGAAAAGGAAGACAAGAGGTGAAGTGGCCCCTCGGGGTAAGCTGAAATTGTAGGTTACAGCCATGTTAAATTGCTTTAGTATACTTGGTGTCCTTTGGAGTCAGAAAATGAAGCCATAAAATAGGTTGATGTAAGTAATTCTTGTTTTTAAAAGGACCTTGAAGTGCTCTTAACAATATCACAGATTTGATAAGATCTGCTTCAGACTTCTTAATTTACAATGAACATAGCGATGGCAAAGCCAAAGGAATGTTGAAATACTGGTGTTGTGCTAACAGCATCTAAGCTGGGTCCATGGGAGATGACTAGTGGGAACTCCTCACTATTGTCTGCCATGCATGGGGAAAATAACATAGCAGTCACCAACAAGAATTTCCTGGAGGGCATATCCAGGTGTACAGAATAGTTAGAAGGGTTTCAAATGCTTTTGCTCATTACTTACGTGCCATCAAGTTCAGGCAGTGCTCAAACTTGAGCAATTTTTCAAAATTTAGATTGTTAATTTTTGTGACAGCCAAACCTATTAAACCTGAATGTTCACAACGTTCCCCCTCTGTCACCCCGTCTCTGACTGTCAGTGATTATTGGGGAGCAGATGGGTTAAGTGAGGAAGGAGAGAACACAGACAGGCAACATCAGTGTACACAGGAGGGAGGAGCACCAGAAATGGGAGAAAAGGATAGACCTCTTTTGGAGATAAGAGTAAAGAAAAAAATGTCAATATAACCTGAACATGGGGCACAGCATTGGCATGCGTAGGTAGAAGGAGGAAAGGAATGAAGGTATGTTTTATCCCGTGAGACACAATAAAGCTTATTCCAAAACAGTTTCAGGTATGTGTGGTGTGTTTTGAGAGTATTATTTATTTATTTATTTTTTACTAATTTTGGATGTATATGTATGCTATCATCATTACTTTTTAAATTTGTGTGAATGTACGTGTGTGTGTGTGTATGTATACATGTGCACACGCATGTACAGTAGCACATAAGTGCAGGTCAAAGGACAAATTTTGTTCATCTTTCCACCATTTGGGTCCTGAGGCTCGAACCCATGTTTCAGGCATGGTAGCAGGTTCAGTTACTCACTGAGTCATCGTGTTGGTCCTATTATTATTTTTAATAGACCTTAGTTTGGTTTCAAGAGAAAAAAAAATAGGCTGGCTAGGTTTTCTTCCCACCCAGGAAGTTATGAAGCTCATTCCTTATCTGCTTTGTTTTGAGTTTTGTTTTGTATTTTGTTTTCCCTAACAAGGTTTCTCTGTGTAATCCTGGCTGCCTCGGAACTCTCTTTGTGGACCACAGTGGCGTTGAATTCACTGAGATTCACCTGCCTCTGCTTCCCAAGTGCTGGGATCAGACGTGCTTGTCACCAATCCAGCTTCATTCTTTGCTTTTTTTTTTTTTTTGATGTTTGTTATTTGATTTATTGTGTTCTTTACTTTTGTCATTTATGTTTAATTCATTTTTTTATTCGATATATTTTTTATTTACATTTCAAATGATTTCCCCTTTTCTAGCCCCCCCACTCCCCGAAAGTCCCATAAGCCCCCTTCTCTCCCCCTGTCCTCCTACTCACCCCTTCCCACTTCCCCTTTCTGGTTTTGCCAAACACTGCTTCACTGAGTCTTTCCAGAACAAGAGGCCACTCCTCCTTTCTTCTTGTACCTCATTTGATGTGTGGATTATGTTTTGGGTATTCCAATTTTCTGGGTTAATATCCACTTATTAGTGAGTGCATACCATGATTCACCTTTTGAGTCTGGGTTACCTCACTTAGTATGATGTTCTCTAGCTCCATCCATTTGCCTAAGAATTTCATGAATTCATTGTTTCTAATGGCTGAATAGTACTCCATTGTGTAGATATACCACATTTTTTGCATCCACTCTTCTGTTGAGGGATACCTGGGTTCTTTCCAGCATCTGACAATTATAAATAGGGCTGCT
The DNA here is from genome assembly GCF_947179515.1 of Apodemus sylvaticus. Taxonomy (NCBI): domain Eukaryota; kingdom Metazoa; phylum Chordata; class Mammalia; order Rodentia; family Muridae; genus Apodemus; species Apodemus sylvaticus. Next base: position 98,093,040 of record NC_067476.1, on the reverse strand, counting down.
ATGAACATAGTAGAGCATGTATCCTTATTAATTTTCAACAAATGGTGCTGGTTCAACTGGAGGTCAGCATGCAGAAGAATGCGAATTGATCCATCCTTGTCTCCTTGTACTAAGCTCAAATCCAAATGGATCAAGGACCTCCACATAAAGCCAGACACTCTGAAGCTAATAGAAAAGAAACTGGGGAAGACCCTTGAGGACATCGGTACAGGGAGAAAGTTTCTGAACAGAACACCAATAGCCCAATAGCGTATGCTCTAAGATCAAAAATTGACAAATGGGACCTCATAAGGTTACAGAGTTTCTGTAAGGCAAAGGACACCATCAAGAGGACAGATCGGCAACCAACAAATTGGGAAAAGATCTTCGCCAATCCTACATCAGATAGAGGGCTAATATCCAATATATATAAAGAACTCAAGAAGTTAGACTCCAGAAAACCAAACAACCCTATTAAAAAATGGGGTACAGAGTTAAACAAAGAATTCTCACCTGAAGAACTTTGGATGGCAGAGAAGCATCTTAAAAAATGCTCAACTTCATTAGTCATTAGGGAAATGCAAATCAAAACAACCCTGAGATTTCACCTTACACCAGTCAGAATGGCTAAGATTAAAAATTCAGGAGACAGCAGGTGTTGGAGAGGGTGTGGAGAAAGAGGAACACTCCTCCACTGCTGGTGGGGTTGCAAATTGGTACAACCACTCTGGAAATCAGTCTGGCGGTTCCTCAGAAAACTGGGCACCTCACTTCCAGAAATCCTGCTATACCACTCCTGGGCATATACCCAGAGCATTCTTTGCTTTTTAAAGCCCGATTCTCCCCACATAGCAGTAGGACCAAAGCTACAGATTAATGGCAGGTAAAATAGCACATGACAAGGATAGCCATTCAGAGGTAGAGCTGGATGAAATGAGACCCAAAGAAGACGAGGAGGACTTGGGAGTGGTGTGCTCCGAGTCTACGTATGTGCCTTATGTTTAATGGGCAGTCTGAGGGGAGAACCATGACACTCCAACTTCTATTTGGTGCTAAGGCTTCATCATCAAAAAGCTAGCTTATGCTCTCCACAGCTCATATAAACGATTCAGAAATTCCATGGCCTGACCATCACAGGCCAGTCATATAGCTCAAGTGCTTTTGTGTGACCATGTCTTAATTAAAGGCTTTAAAATTCATTCATGAAGGAGCATTTGTGTTTAGGATCCAGTGATGAGGTAGAAAACCTAAACCAAGAAATCCCACAATTCCTCTGGTCAAAAACTTCATTTTCCCACTGGTGAGATGGCCACCAACCCTGACGAACTGAGTGCTTCCAGGACCTATGTGATGGAGGAAGGAACCAACTTCCACTATCTTACCTCCACTGAAGGATAATCTTTCTCTCTCTCTCTCTCTCTCTCTCTCTCTCTCTCTCTCTCTCTCTCTCTCTCTGTTTCTGTCTCTCTGGGTCTCTCTGTCTTTCTGTTTCTCTCACACAGATGCACCCATATGTGTGTGTGCATGTACACACACACACACACACACACACACACACCCATCACTCCTTCATTCTCTATTGTCATCAAGGATAATAAAACAAGTGGGAAAGAATTGCACTGTTTGCTGCCCAACTTTCCCATACATAATCACTTACAATTACTTATTCTTCTTTTTTCTTCATCTTATTTTTGTTTTTGGTAGCACTTGCTGAGAGTTTCAGGCATGGTAACGAAGTGCACTGCATGACATTGCTTATGCTTAATAGCTTCTTGCTTAGAAAGGTCATTCCAGGAGGTCTAGTTCCACACTGATGCTCAGGGCATCTCTGTGCTAACCACCTCCTCTGTGCAGACAGAGAATAAAGTTCTTAAGTGCTAACTCAATTCTTTCTACTGATTACAGTGGTGTCTACTTTCAGACTTCACCCTCCAGTCAATATTTTTCCCCTGAGACAAGATTTCTCTGTGTAACCTTGGCTGTTCTGGGATTCATTCTGTAGATCAGGATGGACTCAAACTCAAGAATTCGGATGCCTCTGACTCTCAAGTACTGGGATTAAAGGTGAGTGCCACCACCACCCGGTCCAGAAGTCACTAATAATGGTTCATATTATGAGGCTAATGAGATTGATGTCTCAGCACTTATGAGGACCAAGGTTTAATTCCCAGCACCCTCATGGGAGCTCACAATTGTCTATAACTCCAGCTTGAAAGAATCTAAGATCCTCACACAGATACACATGTAGGCAAAACACCAATGCATATAAAAATTGTAATAAATAAAAATACTGTAGTCCTATGGGGTTTGATATATCTCTGAATTGCTGATTATGTACTTAGAATGTATTTATTGAATCTTTCCTTATAAATACAAGGATACTTCAGAAACATAGATGTTAAGAATTTTGTTTAAATTGCTTAGTTAAAGCTTTTTGACTTATATCATTTGGTTTCAAATCCCTGATCCTTTAAATTTTTAACTATATTGTTTTGGCTTAAAGTCAAAATGTACAGTTATAATTGCAGACACAAGAGGAGCACTCAGGATGGGATTATGCCTTCAGGAAATAAAGAATTGAGTGTGTGTTCACAAAAATTTAATGAATGCAGATTTTAAAGAAAATAACAAAAATTTAGTTAAATGACTTGATGGTTATTGAATATACATTGTGTTTTAACAGTTGTATATTGCAGAAATAAGTTGTGTTTATTCAGTATTTAACATACATATACCACACATATATGTTATCTTAACATTCACAGTATTCCTCTGAAATTGAGCCCACTTTTAAAATTGTATAGTGGAATAAGTAGGTTTAAATCAAGATTGTATGGAGCACAATAAGGATTCGAGTTGCTTGATTTCCATAAGCCACCACGCAGAGCTGTGGGGAGTGGAGAGGGATTGCACTGTGATGGGATCGGAGCTCTCTAGCTCCAGGGACCTTCTCAATGCAGAGGGCAGCCTTGGGTCACAGGTTTCAAGGAGGCTCCTAGTATCATTTGATCAGTGTCCTGAAATTTATGCTTTAATTGTTATGGCCCAAGGTGCTTTTGTTCTTTCCATTCCAAATATAATACTGGAGAGAACATCTAACAGTTAATTATGCTGACAATGATGAAAGTGGAATCGAATGGTTCCTTTACAAAGAGAAGAGCTACAATGCACCCCGAATCATTCGTGCTCTCTCAGTGGGGCATCCTCTTCAGGCTTTCACAAAAATCCCATCCATTTCTAAGAACTCTACTCTCAGAGTCTTACATTCTACAGAATTTGTTGCCTTACCTATTTATTTTTGAGACAGGCTCGAGTCATATAGCCCAGGCTGGCCAGGAACTCGTAGCAATCTTCCCACTCCATGACCTACCAAGCCCATTTCTCCTGGCCCTCAGTTAATCTCGTGTGGTCCTTGTTAAGCCCAAGAAGACTAAAAAGAAAATGAGTTCATCTGCCACATTTTTGCCCCTGCTTCAAAAGATCATCCAAAGGACTCCTTCGCTTCTGTTTGGTTTTCTCTAACCCACTACAGAGCTTTATACAGCCCACGCACTGGACAGGCAGCCTTAGCTCCCAGATTCCTTGCTCTTTCCCCCCTAGGTCTCTATCTCACATTCTTGTTCTTATTATTATTAGATATATTCTTTATTTCCATTTCAAATGATTTCCCCTTTCCAGGTTCCCCCCTCCCCAAAAGCCCATAAGCCCTCTTCCCCAATTCCCCAATCCACCCCCTCTGGCTTCCCTGTCCTGGTATTCTCCTACACTGCTGCATCCAGTCTTTCTAGGACCAGAGGGACCTCTCCTTCTTCTTGGGCATCATTTGATATGTGAATTGTGTCTTGGGTATTCCGAGCTTCGGGACTAATATCCACTTATCAGTGAGTGCATATCATGTGTGTTCTTTTGTGATTGGGTTACCTCACTTAGGATGATATTTTCCAATTCCACCCAGTTGCCTCAGAATTTCATGAAGTCATTGTTTTTAATGGCTGAGTGGTATTCCACAGTGTAGTACTCAGCTTCTCTGGCTCTTGAGTCCTACACACAGCTAGGGTTTTGTCTGTTCTTCACAGTTCTTCACAGTTACTGAGATTGTATATATGTGACTATTTTCTCAGGCAACTTCTTTCCTAGCTCTGAATCTTTCCCTTTGAAACTTCCCTGTTGGACAGACACAGGCCTACAATATGTCCTTTCTCTTTTAATTCAGATCATGGTTTTTTTAGCCTTCTAAAAACCAGACAGGATTAATTGTGGACCAATACTATTTTTCCTCTTTGTTTAATCTCAAAACTTAACTGAATTGTTTCTTGAAGGTTTCTAGCAATTTTATCTTGTGTCCGTACCATGTCTGCACATTTTAAAAGAAGACAAAATAAGACCCAAAACCCCAAGCAAAAGAGTACAAATGGAAAATAAACAATAGCAACAACAACAACAAAACACAAACCCTCAATTATACCTTCTAGAAAGTTTGTCCTGATTTATTAATGCTGCATGTTCCAGTGTCTCAAAGAAATTTCAACACGCCCTTTTTAATTTTCCTTTTGTTGTATATTTATTCATAAGTGTCCATTTTAAAGGATAGTTACCACATTGATTATATTGTAAATTTCCTTGAGGACAGGAGACTATGTCTAACCACTAATAAGCTCCCACACATTTATTAGAGAGCAGGGTGACCTCTTGCGGGGTTCAATAAATACTTGTTGACTCACTGGCTCTATAAATATAAATGGCAAAATAATCAGACATTCAGTGAACACCTAATTTGCTCCCTGTAGGTAAGGCTGTCTCTTTGGTAGCATTGATTCTTTCGGGCCACCAGAGTTCTGTTTAGTGAATTACATCTACCATGTGTTAACTGGTACCTTGGTGGCTAAAATGAGTTTAAGGGTCTCCTCAAATGAAGGCCATTTCCCCCGAGAGGGACTCTGAATCTTGCAGAATACTTAACTCGACCTTTGTTTTTATCCATAGCATTTTTCCTTTGAGAGGAAAGATCCCTTTGCCTTTAGGCATTTAGCCTTTGCACGAGGCAGACACTCTCCAGTCGTGAACGAATAAAAATGCACTTGATTTACCATTTTCTTAGCATTTTACATTTTGAAAGGAATGTATCACTGAATTAAAGCGAATGCCAAGCAGGAAATTCACAATTTCCCTTGCAGCATTTTTCATAAGTGAGCAGCTTTCCAGCCAATCCAGCTGTCAGCAGCGGCCTCCTACTGTTTGACTCAGACTCAGAATTCATTTCTTTGTGCATTGCAATAAGAAAGTTTTGCAGAGCATTAAAGGAGCACAGAATACTCCCTGGGTATTTTTTTCTTGAGCTAGATCTACCGAAGGGTTTCTCTTCTGCCTCTCTGTACCACACATTACCCTCTAATGCCGTTTTAGAAAACCTACAACAGGCTAAAGTTCATCAATGAATCCGTGGCATCTCAGCAAGGAATCTATGTTTGTCTTGGATCTTGAGAAGTCTGGTGTCCTTTGTTGTGGTGTGAGGAACAAATTACAAGCTGTCTTAACAAGAAGTTTGAGCCTTCTGGATTGTAAAGACACCAAGTTCCCAATTCCCAATACAGGATTGAAATGCTTATGCAGTCAAGAGCCAGGGAAACAATTTTGTCTCTTGAGCCACTCTGGGTGGGTTGCAGAAAGGTAATGCCAAGTTCTGAATGTGTTGTCTTCCTTCCATATGCCCTTTCTCTCACAAGTGCCTAATGCGGGACATTTGTATATTTTTCTCTCATTTGAGGAAGGCATTTCATTCTGGCTGCAGAGACAATCAGGGGCGGCCCCTTTGGCATACATTTTTCCCGGCAGGCTTTTTGTTATCTGCTGACTTTACCCACACCCTTTAATGCTCTGTGATTTATATATATAAGTTCTGCCATCATTTAATGCACATGCTTGTTTTTTGCCAGCTTGGCCTGCTCTTGCCTCATGGCAAAATCTAAATATGATGCTCTCTGATAATTCCTGGTCCAAGAGTATGTCTTGATTAAACTTCCGTGTATGTGAAGGCTTTCCCAATAGTCAGAGTTAGTATCTATCAAACACTGCCTGTGGGCTAGGCCTTTTAATGGGAGCTTTTCCTACACCAGACAAACAGGTGATCCATGAATATGTAATAGCATTTATCACTGCTGTTATAGATAGCTAGAACATTTTTATCTTCTCCTCTAAGCTACCAGATTTTAGAATTTATTTATTTATTTTCCCATTATCTCATACTGAAGTGTAGGCTGTCCTGGAACTGACTCTATAGCTCAGGCTATCTTCAAATTTACAGCAATCTTCCTGCCTCAGCCCCCTTGAGTGCTAGGATTAGAAAGAGGAGCCATCATGCTTAGCTTAAGCTACAAATTGTAGACAGCATAGATTAATTCCATTTTGATGATCCTTCCTCTAAGCCCAGAGCCTGGCACCAATTGAAGAGTTTAGTAAACGGGGATGATAATATTAGCTTGCCAGAGACATCGTTAAGAATTCATTTTAATTTACAGAAGTTTATTCAAGTTTCCATTGCTCTTCTATTATTCTGGCTCGCCATTTTGGCCCTCCTATGGGGACAATTTCTAGACTGTTTAGGCAGTTTACAATTATTCTCCCTTTATGTGCAACACTAGCTAATCAACTGCTTATTAGAGTAAAGGGTTTTTATGAATAGTGTCTTAAAATAGTTCCATGTTGCAGAATCAGTACAGCATGCATGTGAGGACACATACAGTACAGCATGCATGCACACACACATGTGTGTGCATGGACACACACACACATACACACACACACACACACACACACACACCACTTTTAACAACAGGTCCAGTAAAGAACCGGATTATGTGATGGCCTTACTGCATCAGGCAGGATTACAAGTGGAAGCCAAGAGTCTAGACCTGAGTTCAGGCTGCAACAAAGCCCCCCTCCTGCTTTTGTGACTTACTTAAACATTTCCTAGAGTTTTGGCAAGTATATAGATGGATTTTTATAAGTGATTATTTAACCTAGAGTTTTTGGTTTGTTTGTTGCCATGCTGGAGAATAAAAGCAGGGCATACACTCTGTCACCAAACTATACTTCTCACCTACTGATAACTCAAAAACTCCTAATTAGGCAAAATGGTATATCGATTTACTAACAGGAAGATTACATTTCTAATCCTAATCACTGCCTATGATGTGCTTTGGTCACAAGGGTACTTGATAAGAAAATGTACATTACTTGTGGAAAGTGCAATTCAATGAGGCATATGCCATATTTAGTTTTAGAAGAAAAGTCTCAAGCTCCGCCAAGTGTGTGATGTGCTGGCCATTCTATCTGAATTGAAGTGTTCCTTTTGAATTTTTATTTTCCTCATTGTTCTAATTCCCACCTCTGAATTTTCTCTTATGTGCCTGCTAGCTGTAGGTAGAAAAAAGAAGCCCAAATCCATAATAATAGATGGAGGGCAGGAAAACATAGGCTGATTATGGTAGGACTGCTTCATATATTATATAGACAGGGGCTCGGCAATTTATTTAGCTGTGTCTGGGTTCTTGCTCAGGGAGCTGGAGATCCATTCTCTCATCCCATCAAGAGCTCTTGCTGTCAATTAATTAGAATATATATTCCTATTAATTCAGGGGTGTGTATTGCTTTTTTTATGTACACTGGAAGCATTTCCACGAAACTGCCTCTGCCTTTGGTTATAACATCCAGCACTCCCACCCTGGATTTTACCGTTTCCTTCCCAATCTTCATATTGCATGCTTGCCAAACCATTCGGATACTTTCTGGGATGAAAATACATTGTTGTTGTTAGTGATAATCTTTAATGTTTAGAGTACAAATTTGCACTCGATCTCTGCACGAGCACTGCGAAGCAAAACACACTTAATAGATTAGGAAGTTAGATTACCTATTATTGACTACAATACACAAACCAAATGATTAAATAACTTCCACTGAGTATTTCCTCAGCAATAGCTATTCTCTCTGGCAGAAACTGAAGTCCTCTGTCCACTTATGAAGTAAACCTGACATTGTGGGAATAGAGGTGCTAAGTCCATTGTCTTCATCCTAAAGCTGCATTTCTGGCCATGGTGCATCTTAGCTAACAGTATTTCAGTATCTGTTACCTCAGCTAGAACTTTTAGAGGAAACTCATCCTTGACTTATATTCCTCATTTCCCATGTCCAATTGATCATCAGACCTGTCAGCTCCCCCTCAGATTCATCCTTTGGCTATAAAGTCTCTTTTTGTCATCCTCACGGCCACTGGCTTAGACCCTTATCATTTTGTTTTCTAGATTACCACAGTTTCCCACCTGGCACTCCAGGCATCTGCCTTTATCCCCTCAGACATTCTTCACATAGGCTGCAGAGTGATCATTTTGAAAACAATTCTCATTAAATTGGACTTGTGGCCCATTCAGTACAAGGTAGTTGGTTACCCTAAAAAAGTTAAGTGCCATTCCTGCAACTTTGGAGATACCTTGCTGTGTTCAACATTGTTGTAGTTTCTAGGCCTCACAGCTGGGTAGAGATAAGGCAAGTACTTAAAATGTTTCATATCTACTTTTATATGTGTTCATTGAAAGTGTTTTGGACCTCACATTAATAAAGGTGTAAGAAGAGCAAATGACAACAGCAATTGTCATGCCGATGTAGAAGGGAAAAAAATCATACGAGGTCTCAACTTTAGATGATGTGCCATAGACAATTAATGGCTGTATCAGAGAAAGGGGCATCAGTATACTTCCTATGTGTGATCCATCCTTTTGATTTTACTAGCATTCAATCATTTTACATATTAAAAATTAGAATTCAGAGCCACATATAATAGTACACATGTGTACCCCAGTGTTTTGAGATGTGGGAGCTGAAGTATTCAAGTTCATTTTCAGCCACATAAAAAGAACAGAGTCACCCTAAGCTATGTGAGGCTATTTCAAAGCCACCCAGGAAAATAAATGGAAATCCATATTAAAAGAAAGAAAGAAAGAAAGAAAGCAAGCCAACTATTCTTGATCAAGTTATTTCTTTCCTTCAAGAGTGCAGCAGGAGTCAGTGGTTCACAGGATATCCTGTAAGGTCTGTCAGGTCTGCCAGGCCTCCGTGGTAAGGTAGCAATTTACTTTGCCAGTTATCAGTGGTTCTGGGTGCTTTCTGCATAAACTCTCCATGCTGGCACCATTTCTATGTATTCCCCTAAGCTCTCATATTAGTTGACTAATTACTGAATCCTTTTCTATGCTCAAAATGCTTCTTTTTCCCTTCACCACTTGGCAAACATATTGTTCAAGATCACATGAGCAACACCTCTTTCTAAAACCTTACTTGAATCCTGAAGTCAAAGTCATACTTGCCTTCCTCTGAACTAGTGTCTCTCAACCGTCCCAATGTGCAACCCTTTAACACAGTTCCTCATGTTGTGGTGATCCCCATTCATAACATTATTTCATTACTACTTCATAACTGTAGTTTCGCCACTGCTATAATAGTAATGTGAATATCTGATTTTCTGACTATCTGATAATTGACCCCTGTATAAAAGGGTTCTTTGACTCCCAAAAGGATCATGGTGAGGGTTCTCACAGGTTGAGAAACAGTGCTCTAAACTCTCCCATTATGCTGGTATGGCTTCCAGTATAGCACTTAATCTTTTGTTTCCAGTGATCTCTTTCTAGTTCTTCAGGCAGATTCTTCAGGACAGAGCCTATCACGGTTACATTTGAATTTGCCGAGTACAAAGACATTTAGTAAAAGCTGCATGAGCAAACAAAAGACCCATATCAGTTTTATGCCCATCTTATTGATACTTTACAACCATGCCAAGTGACATTTGTACTTATTAGGCTCCTGCATCAATGTGATACATGTTTTCCTGGAAAGTCCAACATTCTGCAAAACCAGAACAAAACAAACAGAAGCAACCTGAAGAGTTCATGGGACAGACTCCATAGAACGCCATGCAAAGGTCAGGCCTCCGGTACAATCATTATCTGCTACATGAACAAAGCCGTATCTCCTTAGAAGTCTCAGACACTGCCATGGTAGATAGCAATAACAGTAATAATAGAATGGAGACCCTAATTGTACTTTGCTTAGTTGAAGAGAAGATGTTTTTGGGATAATTCAGATGCTAACAAAGCTTGTGCCAATTACAAACATAGGCACAAATAGCACTGGTCCAGAGTCTGCCAGGGCTAGGAAACTGCTCCTCTTGTGGCAGCCTCTTCCTTCTGTGCTGTGTTCTCTTATGGTCCTGGTGCCCACTTTTTCTAGGTCTTTAACTCAGGCCAAACATTTCTGGCTTTTGAGCCCTAGGTGTGCTTCATACCTCGTTCCTTGGATTCAGGAATGTCCCTTGCTGGTTGCTTCCTTGTTCCTTGTCTGGCATCACCAGGTCGCCATTGTCTCCTCATGAATTACATGTAGTGCGTTTCCTTAGCTAGACTCCAGTTATAATGCTGTTAAGAAGCAAATGAAACCAGATATATCATGAGGATGGAGAGATGGCTCAGGGGTTAAGAGCACTGCTGTTTTACAAGAAGAGCAAAGTTCAGTTCCCAGCACCACCTTGTGACTTAGAACCATCACTTGTAACTTTAGCTCCAGGGAACACGACACCTTCTTCTGGCCTCTATAAACACCAGCACACATGTAGCATACACACAAACACAGACACATAAATAAAAATAAAAGTAAATTTTTAAACAAAATAAAAAATAAAAAATAGACATATCACAAGTTCTATCCTTAGTCTGTAGAGAACAAAAAGTTACCAAGTCTGCATCTACTGTTAAATAGACAATAGTAGCTTGTTGCACTAATGTATTCTTGAGAATGATAAATATGGTCTTGTGGGTGATTTCTGAAATATTAAGGAAGCCCACAAACTAGTTCCTAAGAAGTATGCTTACGCACTTGAACTCTGACATACCTCCCGAACAAGAAAGTTGTCTTACCAATGGTATGTGAGGACTCAGCCCTAGGGCTGCCCAATACTGTGAAGTTTAAACACCCATTTTGTGGCTTTCTTTGTGTTTTAAGTAACCAGGGAAGTGATCAGAAAACGTGCTGAAAACCTCCGAATGTCTATTGCCTTTATTTTCTACTAATTCATAAAACCACAGAACTTCAAAGCTGAAAGCAAGCAGATTCCCAGCCCTGCCATGAAGGACCACTGTCATGGAAAGTCAAATGAGTTTGAAAGCAAACAGATTCAGCTCTTAGTGTTTCAAGAATAGGAAGATGGAATCTTCTCAACCCCACCTCACATCTGCTGTCGTGACTAACTCAACTTTTATTGACAAATGGTTCTGAAACCATAATCTCATGGGCTGACTAAGCAGAGAATACTGCACTGCTTTTGAGTCCGGATTAAGTTGTGTTGGTTAATGGGTTTGGAAAAACAATATTGTACTTGACTTCTAAATAAATACTGCAGAGACCTCATGTAAATCCTCCCATAATTTTCTGTAATCCTTCACAAGTAGTAAAAATCATTGCTGTGAGGCAGACAGGAGAGGAATCCACAAATAAGACATCTGTTATTGTTACATCAATGATGATGTATGCCCAACTCTGAAAGAACAACATTTAACAAGAAGTGGGACCTTATCCAAAATGAGATCTCACTCACTCCCGGGGCTTCATTTGCTACATTAATAAGAGTGAACTGAAGTTTATAATTAGGTGATCCTATCAGTTAGCATTAGTAATATATCACGGGCATAGAGCTTTATATTTTAGAGTAATGGAATTTAAAATGTTGGAAAGGCCCTATGCCAATATGGAGCATGCATGGGCAGATGAGGGCAAAAACATTAAACAAACAGAAAAACACTAGAGTTGTTTCCCTTTTTTTTTGGTACTATATATTTAAGACATTCTTAACCCCACCCACAATTTTTAGCCTGTTAGAAACTTAAGATATTCTTAAAGTATATTAGAGCAAAATGAAGGATTATTAAGGTTAATCACTGTTGTCACGGTACCTTTTTATGTTAATACCTAATATTGCATTCAGAGGGGGAAAAACAATTTATTGCCTAAATCGAACATTTTCCCAATAACTGGTGAAAATCAAATTACATCCTAAATTATACAGGTTATGTTACATATATGGTTAGATGAAAATTTAGGAAGCTCTGGGAAGGATGTTGTTGATGAAGTAACCAATCAGTTCTCAACATAGATTTATGTTTGGATCAAAGGGATCTTTAACAGGTCCTCTCCTAATTTTGACCCACTTCTCTATTTTTCTATGCTTTGTTTTATTTTGTTTTTGAGACATTTATCTACCCTATGTGTCCTAGGATGGGCTCAAAACTTGTGATCCTCCCACTTCAGCATCCTGTCTGCTGGGGCTTCAGACGTGTACCACCAGGCCTGTCTCCACTGATCTTTGACTTGTAGTTTCAATCCTAAAAACAAGCATTTGCTTAGCTATCAGATTTAAATGGAGCAGTGTCATAGATTTCACCAATTGCTTCTTAGTCTCATGCTCCACAGTGTAGAGTTAAGAAAAATCAAAGAAAAATATTTGATTCTTTAGTTGGATTTCTGCCTAAGTTGGATTTAATCTTTCACCAGGCTTTGCTAAAAGCTAGCAACTTCAGGAGCCTAAGTTGGAATGCTGCGTAAACATGTTTGCAAACAGGTATTAGAACAGAGTTCTTGAAATCCTTCTTACCCATTTCTTCCCCCTTAATCTGCTTTTTAAAGTCTCATTCCTCATCCATACTTTTGTGTGTAGAGACATTGGGAACTCTATTCTTGGTCATAATGCATAGTTTTGTCCATCATACCCATAGTAGGAACAGCGATGTGGTAGGTAGTCACAATGAGTCCTGCCTACTTTTAAGCAGACTTCCATGTCACTCACAGACAAGAGATAGAAATCTCTTCCTAAATTCCAGGAAGACCATCCACTCTGTTTGCCTCTGTTTGCCATCCCTCTGTCTGCCATCTTTGCCTCTGTTCATACTTCAGATTAGAAAAATGACTTTCTCTTTTCTCTCTTTCTTATTATTTGGAATCTAAATCTTTGAATATCAAACTAACACAACATAAATATAAATGTGTATGTGTTTGTGGGGTACCATGTGATGTTGTGTTTCTGTGTGGGCTTTGCACAAGCCATGATACAATTGTGAAGGTCAGAAGAAATGAGTGGATGTCAGACCTTACCCTCTCCCCTGTTTGAGACAGGATCTCTCTTGTTCTTTTTCCACTGTGTATTCCAGTCTGGGAAGCCCTCTGAGAGTAAAGCAGTTCTCTCTCTCTCTCTCTCTCTCTCTCTCTCTCTCTCTCTCTGTCTCTGTCTCTCTGTCTCTGTCTCTCTCTCTTTCTCTCTCTTTGTTTTTCTTTATTCGATATATTTTTTATTTACATTTCAAATGATTTCCACAGGGTTTCTCTGGGTAGCCCTGGCTGTCCTGGAACTCACTCTGTAGACCAGGCTGGCCTCAAACTCAGAAATTCGCCTGCCTCTGCCTCCCAAGTGCTGGGATTAAAGGCATGCACCACTAGCACCACTGCTGCCTGGCTAGCAGTTCTCTTTCTTATCTCCCATCTCCTGGTAGGATTGTACTGAGATTGCAAGTTTGCAATCTCTGTTCTGCTTTAAATGGGTTCTGGAGAAGAAAGAAAGAAAGAAAGAAAGAAAGAAAGAAAGAAAGAAAGAAAGAAAGAAAGAAAGAAAGAAAGAAAGAAAGAAAGAAAGAAAGAAAGAAAGAAAGAAAGAAAGAAAGAAAGAAAGAAAGAAAGAAAGAAGAGAGAGAGAGAAGAAAGAGTAAGAGAGAGAAAGAAAGAGAGAGAGAGAGAAAGAAAGAAAGAAAGAAAGAAAGAAAGAAAGAAAGAAAGAAAGAAAGAAAGAAAGAAATGGGCCCCATAAGAAAGAAAGAAAGAAAGAAAGAAAGAAAGAAAGAAAGAAAGAAAGAAAGAAAGAAAGAAAGAAAGAAAGAAATAGGTCCCATAAGAAGGAAAGAAAGAAAGAAAGAAAGAAAGAAAGAAAGAAAGAAAGAAAGAAAGAAAGAAAGTTGTTGTTGTGAATTTCTTATTTAATTTTAAAGCAACCATAAGCTTAATTTTCTTTAAATAAATGACATTTAATTGTGAGTGAGATTAAGGATGGGTTTGATATTAACGCTTATGGCATTCATGATCTATTGAGTTTTCAATAAATGATAATCCTTTATTGCCCTCAGACATGTCAATCCTATAGCTGTATTTAAGTGCTAAGTCCTCTAATGTATGGAGTGAGCACTCAACCCCTGGGCTCAGAACTCGAGTCTGTATGTATGTACGATTTTTATCTCCATGGGGGTGGGAACTAAAATTAGTCTTACTCTGTAAAATCTCTAAGATGTCCTGTTCTAGTATTAGTTCTGATACTCACATGTCATCTAATGTGCAGGGCCATTCAACTTTCTGCATCGGGCCAAGGAGAGCAAGCAGGCATACCTTGTGGTTTCAAATAAGCATCTATCTACATTTTAGCTTCCTGTCCTACATCAGTGCACTAATGGGATGCTTTGCCAGCCCCTGTCAGTCACTTTTACTATTGACTAGACTTTATGACAGGTACCTCTGACTTTTAAATAATTTGATTGTCAATGTGGCATAAAATGTCCAGTTTCATTCACTAGAGTTTAGGGGCACAGATTGGCCTTCTTTTACAGCAGTCCTAAATGACCAAAGAAACTGTAAAGATATGAATCTTGGTGGTGGACATCTCTGCTGTTGGATCAACCTTCTAACTTTAATATCCAACCTGCTTCTACTTGGTCATTTTACCCATCTCTCATTAAAATTTTAGTATGCCATATAGATCAGGTTGCATATTAATTTGTCAATTGTTACTGCTTTCCAAATTTTAAATTAGCCAGATAAAACAAAATCATGAACTATGTTAAAGTGCATTAATGGTCATTCCACCAATAAAATGTCTATTACATAATAAAATATGTCATCTCATTTAGCACAAGGAGATTGAGAATTGTAAGTCTTCTGTTTTCAATGTGTTTGCATTTTAACTGGATAGCCACTAATAGCCCATAGGACACTATCCCAAACCATAGGAAATGTTCAGATAAGGACGTGTAACTCCAGAAAGCATGGGCAGGAGGAAGGATTGAGAATATTAGCAGAAATTAAAAAAGATAGGTTTGTGGTGCCTCATGTATTTCCTTCTGTCCTATAGGAAAACAACTACTATATCCATGACATGTAGATGTTATTCCAACTCCCCTCCATTTCCTCATTTATACAAAATAGAGAAGTCCTTACATTTTAGGTGAGCTTTAGATGGCAAAGGAGGAAACTGAAGCTTAGAAACTTAAGTCATACAAACTGAAATGTGTTATTCCAACTCAAAAAGTGTGTGGTTGAGTCAGATCTACTTGAGATGTCCTTTAAGATCTAGAGTCACCAGACTAAACAGAGTGATCATCAAGTTGGAAACTCAGATGAACAATGAATAAATTTTGTTATAAATATATACATATCATATAGTACATGGGATATGCTTATATACTTATGTTATTACTTACTTGAAATATTTATGATTATTTTTCCTAAATCTGGAAGTCCTGCATGTTGTCTATAAATTACACTAGGCAGTCATTGAAGTGTGAAGAATGTGCTCTTCAACTAAAGAGAGGAAAATTTCATTGTCCAACCACAGCCTATTAAAACTGGACAATCCATTTGAGGGTATCTTGCCCTTGTTTCACCAATGAGTAAATTAAAAATTTGCATAAGAGAAACACTTGCCCAAAGTTAGAGTTCTGATAAAGAAAAGAGACTAGGTGTGTAGTTAGCATTTTTTTTTATTTTTTATTTTTTATTTTTCTTCTTTTTTTCTTCTTTTTTTATTTGTATATTTTTTATTTACATTTCAAATGATTTCCCCTTTTCTAGACCCCCACTCCCTGAAAGTCCCATCAGCCCCCTTCCCTCCCCCTGTTCTCCCACCCACCCCTTCCCACTTCCCTGTTCTGGTATTCCCCTATACTGCTGCACTGAGCCTTTCCAGAACCAGGGGCCACTCCTCCGTTCTTCTTGTACCTCATTTGGTGTGTGGATTATGTTTTTTGGTATTCCAGCTTTCTAGGTTAATATCCAGTTATTAGTGAGTGCATACCATGATTCATCTTTTGAGTCTGGGTTACCTCACTTAGTATGATGTTCTCTAGCTCCATCCATTTGCCTAAGAATTTCATGAATTCATTGTTTCTAATGGCTGAATAGTACTCCATTGTGTATATATACCAATCCAAGAGTGGATTTTTTGCATCCACTCTTCTGTTGAGGGATACCTGGGTTCTTTCCAGCTTCTGGCAATTATAAATAGGGCTGCTATGAACATAGTGGAACATGTATCCTTAGCATTTACTGCCCCTGTTTAACGCTGAATCTGCCTTGGTTAAAAAAAAAAAAAAAAAAAAAGAGTTGTTTCACACTGTGAGGTCGACTGGTGGTTTGGTGTCAAAAGAGCCATCTTGTACATAGTAGGGCTTCACGGTCTGGAGCTTAGTACTCTGCTTTTCATGAAATAAGCACAGTGTTGATAGCTGATAAGGGTGTCACTTAGGTTCTGGAATATTCATAAACATACTTACAAAATCATCCTTGGCACTAAAAAGTATATACCGTTATCTTCCAAGTGTAATATTAGATATCTTTATCTTTCAAATACTGAAAGCAACTCGAGTCACCACCCCCTTTAAAAAATATTTTTAGTCTATGATATAGAAGAGAGAAACTAGAGTAGCCGGGCCTCCCAATTAAAGGAAAGAGGAAAGGTTAGGAAAGAGGAAAGGTTAGGACTATTTTCAGAAGGTAGCCAGTTCTGTTAGGGTATGCTTCAGGTACACATTACATCAAAATTTAAAAACTTGGTATAAATGAGCACCTTAGAGGTAGCTCAGAGCTTAAGAGCAGGCACTGCTCTTGCAGCCGACCTAAGTCCAGTTCCTAGCATCCATACTGGACAGCTCACAAGTGCCTGTCACCCCAATTCCTTGGGGATCCAATATCTCTGGCCCCCACAGGCACCTGCACTCATGTGCATGTATCACATACAACCAAATAAAATAAGGTTTATTTTTAAAAACAGTAAAAATAGTACAAAATTTTATCACGATAGATTTTATGCCAGTAGCATCAGCTCTAAACATTTTGTTACATTGGTTTACATAAGATGAATCATGAAAATAATTCCACTTGTTCACTTCTTCTTTTTATTACTGCTACTATAAACATTAAATCGAAGAAACATATCAAGTTATATATCCTTTGGACAGATATGTTCTAGAAGATTCATGTGTTTTTACAGACAGAAAGAGACAATGTCAAAGAGAGATATACAGAGATATACAGAGAGAAAGATTCAGACACATATTGCTGTGTTTTTGTGATAGTGTTTGTCTTTCTTTGAACATGTTTTTGAAAAGTTCAACCCATTACAAAACCATTACCTGTCATGATAATCATTGTCCTTAAGAAAGAAAAGGGTCAGCTTTGGATTTTTCTTTCAGGACTCAGCAAACATTGACTAATCTCAGAGTGCACACTTCTTTAGGGCTAGTCATTTATTCTGAGTCCAAGTCACATGCCTCGGTTTCCTCATCTATGACTAGAGTCCCTGAAAGACCAGGCCTGCTCCCAAGGGCCACAGAACACAGACCTGATGGAACAATGAATAATGTGGCCCTGTTGTTGCTGACAGCTGGGAATCATTCACTTCTAAGTGTAGGTTTGCTAAAATGCTTTGAGTTCATGCCCCCACTGGGGCTGTTGCCATGGGCATATGCTTTATGGCATTAGCCCCTTGCCCTTACTTTAGTTCTCCAGAAAAAGAAATGAGCCTTGCTGTAAGTTTCACAATTGTAAAAATATTTTATTAGTCAGTGCCTTTGTAATCTCTTCTTGTATTTCCCATTAAAGCAGAGTAATTCATAGATCCACATAATAAAAGCTATCAGATAGGGAAGGAGGCTCAGTCTGATTCTGTTTCATTCGAAAGTGCTTTAAGAAATCCGTGGCTTTCAGAATAGCATTGGCCAGCCCTCCATTGTCTGGCTTGTCTGCTGGGAGGTTCTTTCTGGGAGGTTCTTGTGCTTTTTTTTTTTTTTTTTTTTTTTTTTTTTTTTTTTTTTTGGTTAGAAGCGAAACCCAGCCTGTTTCTTCAAGGTGTCCACACCTGCCCGGTGGAAGAAAAGATGTCTATTTTGGAGGTTTTTCTTTTCTGTTTCAACCTCATCTTTGTTGGCGCTCCTGTACTCCTCCTGACCTTTCCTTGTTCTGTTTTTAATTCTCCTCATAGACCAGCTTTTAGTGGAGGCTCCTTGCTTTAAGTAACCAAGGTCAAGTTTCTGAGACCTCATGTGCTCACCCAATGATTTCTAGCCCTCTTTAATCCTTCCCTACACCAACTGCTGCGGTAATGAGGGGCAAGGGGCGCTGGGGATTGAGGTCACGGGCTTTCAGTTTGTAGTTATATATTTCTCTGGTGCTTAGGTGGAACAGCTCCCTTTAGTTTCCCAGAGGTAGGTTTAAAAAGAAAAAAGAAAAGAGAAAAGGAAAGAAATTGCCGATTCAAGAGTAGAGATAGGGGTATATTACTTGTGTGTCTTTTCTGGCCCCACTGTGGTCCTTGTGAGTAAAAGCCAGAAGCTTCAAGGACCATGAGAAGGAACACATCTGCGTAGATATAATGAAGGAACACATCTGTGTGCTTACAATGAAGGCACTTTCTGCTGTCTAGAAGGACCCCTGGACTTTGCTCTAAAGTATCGAGGTATCCGGAATTATCTCTACTGTTTGTATTCTCCTTAAAGGCTTCTGCTGTCCTCTCTTACAATGGTAACAGCGTTCAAAACACTATTCTTTAAGTCTCTGTGAGTGTGTGCGGATCAAATTCTAAAGATACTGAGGTAGTACTCTAAGACTTATGAAACATCATAATTTTTTAATTGTAAAATAGATCAAATTTAAAGTATGTCTGTGTGTGAGTCAGGTCTGACTTTTTTAAGGGAAACTTGTAAAGTTGTGTCTCCTGCCATGGATAAAGCTGCTTTTATAGCTTTGAACCGATGTTGTAAGACTGTTCTATTCAATGAGATGCTACAGAGAACTTGACACTAACCATGGATAGTATAATTAACACTTCATCTCTAAGGAAGAACGGATATGAGAAAAGGAGAAAAAATCCCTTTATATTTGTTATTTATTCATTGATAAATATTCAACAAGCACTTATAAACAGTTAATATAGTCAGTATGAACTTATTCTGCCTATCAATAGTTGCACACTGATACAAATGAAAATAAATAACCCAAAAAGTTCAGGTACAACTTTTTCCTTTTATTTATTTATTTATTTATTTATTATTTATTTATTTATGGATTTTTGCCTGCTTGTGAGTCTGTGGGTCACATGCATGCAGAGCCTTTTTTACATTATTTATTTATTTACTTACTTACTTACTTATTTGGGTGTATGGATGTTTTGCCTGCTTATGTGTCTGTAAACCACATGCATGAAGAACCCACAGAGACTAGAAGCTGGCATTGAATACATGTGAACTAGAATTGCAGAGAATCAAATCCAGGTGATGCAATGCTGTCCACAATGAAGCTTTCTCCATCTTCTAATCGCCAGAGATGAGAAACCCTCTTTGGGGAAGCGGCAAGGAGATAAGTAGATGCTCATCAGAAATTATCCACGTGGGGTTTTATGTTCCTGTTTTGCCTTTCATTCACTTCCCTTTCCTTTTCTGCTTTTCAGACTATCATGATTCTGTCTGACTTAGCATTGCTAAACGTTGTGAAGGCATTCCTGTGACCTGCTGAATAAAGCAAAGCATCACCTCTTAAGATGACCTGTTGGTGGTGTGTCAGAGCCCACATGGGGTTATGTTAAGGTGACCTGTTGGTGGTATGTCAGAGCCCACACGGGGTTATGTTAAGGTGACCTGTTGGTGGTGTGTCAGAGCCCACATGGGGTTATGTTAAGGTGACCTGTTGGTGGTGTATCAGAGCCCACATGGGGTTATGTTAAGGTGACCTGTTGGTGGTGTGTCAAAGCCCACATGGGGTTATGTTAAGGTGACCTGTTGGTGGTGTATCAGAGCCCACATGGGGTTATGTTAAGGTGACCTGTTGGTGGTGTATCAGAGCCCACACGGGGTTATGTTAAGGTGACCTGTTGGTGGTGTGTCAGAGCCCACATGGGGTTATGTTGTACAAGTTGGACATGGCTGTGAGCTCCTAGGAGTTTCAGGATGGGCAGCACTAAAACAAGTAGCCCTCAGCTTCATTATGGGTAATGAATGGCCCCCAATCACTGCCCTAAGAGAATTCGGACAGAACACATGAAGAGGAGAGAGCAGGTCCTGGAGGGAGAATGCGCTGAGCTGATCAGATTCTACCCTCACCTGGTTTGGGTTTTGTTTTTAAAGATATGCAACCTTTGAGAATCTCAACTAGACCATGTTCTAAGGAGCTACTACTTACAAAATTTGGAAAATTATTCTGTGTGTGTGTGTGTGTGTGTGTGTGTGTGTGTGTGTGTGTGTGTGTATGGTATGTTTGTGCATACACACAGAGATTAAATAACTAAGGTAATGATATAAACACGCATGTCCAATCATACATTCTCATAAAAAATAATCTACTTAATGTTCCCATCTGTAGAGTAATTAATGATATCTATTTCTTCTCTGGGGAGTTCTTCTTAGTCATGTAACTTTTAATTTGTTTTTAATTTATGCCATCAAATTTCTGCCTCAACCTTCTCAATGCTTAAATTGAAGGGGTGTGCCACCATAGGACCCACATGCACTCTCATCTCTTTAGAGGTCACCATTTAGCATCAGGTTCTTGTTTATTTTTTTTCATTCTTCTAGATGCCTAAACACACACACACACACACACACACACACATACACACATACATATACATATACACACATACACATACACACACGCATACCCCTACCTGTCGTTTTTTTTTCTTAACTTATAGTACATTGTATTCTACATCTTGTTTTGAGAAGAGTTTATATTTCATATGTGGACTTGCCCTGATCTTTTTCTTGCTGTGTAGGTTTTCAGAATGTGTCCCTATCAGGTGGACATGAAAAAAGTCTCTACTCTTCTTCCTTTATAAAAACCAGGCTGCAATAAGTATCTTCCCAACTTTCTTTGTATGTACATGAGAATAGTTTCTTTAGGCAGATACCTAGAAAAAGACCTTCTGTGTCAAAGATCACAGCTATCGAAAAGATACTAACAGGCTATTTCAAGAGGATTTCAATTTTGGTTTAAAAGTATTTATTTTTGACAAAGATGAATTCAGGAAAGATCCCAGACCAGCTCTTTCTCATAGTCATCCTCTAGAGGACTAATATTGTTTAGATGTCATTTGATATCTAGAGCAGAATCAAAATGTTTTTTGATGAGAAATGTCTGCCACATGAATTAGATTTAGAGGCATCCATTTCATTTTCCAGTGCCGAACATTAACAGTAGGTTTTCAGGCACAGCCCAGCCTTACTGGGTTCGAGTTATCCAAGAACATAGACTTTAAAGATACACAGCGTGATTAGTTAAGCTGACATTTGTCCTTGGATCATGATGACGACTCCGAGCTCCGTTTTAAAATGCACAACTTTACTGAGTTTATAATCCTGTGTTTCTGGTTTTGTTTTCTTGCATAGCTACTGACAGTGATATTTTATATATTTTCTCCCTCAATTATCTCCCCAACACATCATACAATAAATATACATAAAAATGGTTAGTCCAATCATGCATTGAACAGGAAGTTTGAGTGCTAGAAAGCTGGCTCAGCTGGCAAAGTCCTCACTCTGTAAGCATGAGGCTATCAGAGCCTAGTCATGTTAAAACAAAACAAAACAGAAACAAAGAGAGATGGTAGCATATGCTTAGAACTCCGCAACACAGGCAGGTCTCCAGAGCTGCTGGCCAGCTTGGTTAACCAACTGGTGAGCTCCAAGGTCGGCGAGAGACTTGGTCTCAAACAAAACAAAACAATAAAAAAAAAAAAACAAAACTGGAGCATTAGAAGACATGACATCAACCTCTAACCTCAATATATATACACACATGTTTATGTGCAACCCACACACATGTGGGTGAAAACTGTGCACACATACATATAACATACACACATACACACAAAGGTCATTTAAAAAATCCTTACAGGAAAAACAATTTAGTGTGACTTAAATTGTCACTTTCATACCGTAGATTATACACTTTTCCCACAGTGTTAGAGAAGAATTAGCCAACAGTCCCAGCTGAGTTTTGGGATTGAACATGATAGAAATGTTCCCTAGGAGCCAGCTTGAGTAAAACACATTTCTGTTTTGCTGGTCAGTAGCCTGTCGAATGTGGGCATGGGAAAAGCCAGACTTGGGCATCCAGGCCCTGCAGGTGGGAACAATTAAGATTCAAAGGCGATTTTGAAATGGATTTGTTTTTCTCTATTCTGCACATAAAATAAAAGGAGTAGTGCTAGGCTCCTAAAACCTGTCAGCCACTCATTAAATAATTGCATTCATAGAGCAGTTGAAGCTTTATTGCTTAGGATTTAAAATCTTCCTTCTATACCGCACGGAGTACGTATGTATGTAGATCTATAAATACACATATATAGTCCAAACCGTGTTTCACATCAAACATCTACTGTATGTTTCACTAGGGAGACAAGACCCATGTGTTTTGCAGAAGCTTTTAAAGCTGTTTCATTTATTTTATTAGCCTTTAATGAATGTAATTAGAACCCAAGTAATTAAATGCAATTGTGCTCAGTATGTTCCTGTTGTAAATTGCCCTAAACAATGTGCATCGTGTGAACAAATTTGTGGGATTAATCGAGGATAGATAATGTTTTTGGATAGTATTTCACACTAAACGGCCGCAGAGAGAGACAAAGAAGCTGGCGCAGTGTCATTAATCTTAGTCAACTGACAGCTCTGGTGTAATTTGCATGACTGAGGTAGTGACACAGGATGAGGCTTGCTTGGGATGGGTGTTGGGGCACTGGGATGTGTATGTATTTATTCCCCTTTAGTCTCCTGATTTATAAGCAGAAAGAAGTTTGCATGTGGAAACCGATCGAAACAACAGTGTCCCTGTGAGGAGTTGCTGATTACTGAGTTATTACTAGCCATAGACACGTTTCTTTGTTTTCACATTGGGTATTTCTGTTTTGTGTATGTCAAAAGACATTTATGAATCCTTATCAAGATGGGGATTTATAGTGGCTGATAGTAGGATACCAGAGGAAGAAGTGTGACTAACTTCCCCTACCCTTTCATATCTCATATGCCTATCCCCTTTGCAAGAGGGAGGCACTTTGGGTTACATTGGAGAAGCCCTTCAAACTCCACTTATGAAAATATCATTTGTAAATAAGCAGTTGGGAGCATGGAGAACGCCCTGTTTTCCTTCTTCCTCCAAGTTACAGAACAATGAATGACATAAGACATTCTAAGACAGGCATACAAATTGAGCTTCAAATGTCATAACAGATGACAAACAAAAGGTAAGTGAATTTGGGAGTTTTGAGCTGGAATGACCATGCCCTCCTGACCTGACGGACATGCTAATCTCAGCCTGTGCAAGTGCATCTGGCATTTATGAGCAGTTGGCCTAAGCCATCTTGTTCTTTTATTCTCCGAATGAATTGGCATTGTATTAAAATCACCTGTGAAGCAGCTAAATCATTTTGAGGACAGAAAATCAAGCTATTTTATCTTTGTGAATGCAGTCATTAAACAGCCATGTTTAAATATCTGTGCACAAAGAGGTGCCTCGGCTGTGAGGTAGGAAGAGAATATTCATGTATCAAAGAACTGTTTCATAGCAGATTTGTAGATAACAACCTTTTCTTCTGCATTGGCCTGTTCTTTCTTGACATTCATTTTTTTTAAAACTTCTTAAAAAATACATACAGCTTAGCCATTCAAAATTAGATTAATTAAATGCATACATTTTGGTGAGTTTTACTTACAGTGAAAGATGGACTCACCTTGCTGCTGATTTATTTGTGAGTAAAATTTGTTGTCCTAGAAACATAATTTCTCTCTTCCCTCCCTTTCTTTCACATCATATGAGCATCATGATATGTGTATGTATGCAGAAAGACAGCTCATTGTGTGTTACTTCGAGAACATTTAACACACCAAAATAATTAACAATTCATGAGCATAACTGGGCCTTATTAGCATGCCATTGACCTTCTCACTTGTGTCCATCATGAAGAGATCTAGGAGAAAAGTACATATTATGAGGTCAGCTGTGTTAACATAGTGTTGCAATGAGTCACCCTTAACATGGTGCTTAGAAATGATTGTGTTAATGTAAAAATTATTGTGGCAGTGCAGCTTAAGTTAAAATGATACTCTGTGAAGTTTAAACATGCAGGCCTCACTTGGAATGAGAAAAGCTTAACACTGAATATGTACTTCTGGGTCCAGGCTGGATAAACATCAGATGAGAAGACATTTTGCCTATCAAGCAAATCTTTGCCTTCTATCAGTATGATGGTCACTGTATTGTAGTGCTGTTTAACATAAGTGATCAAAGGGTTTCCAATTCTAGCTGAAGTATAATTCTTAAAGGATATAAACAGGTATAGTCTAAACTGGGCGTTGGAGCTGATCCCGTGGTGTAGTTGGCTTGTGTCCCGAAGGATCACTGACATTTCCATGTGATCTCTTGTCCAAATCAAAAAGACATGTTTGGCAGACACATTTATCCAGAGGAGTCAGAAAGAAGAATTTCTACTCAGCTGCACAGAGTAAATGAAAGTAATTTACTGAAAGTCTTTGCTCAGTTTTATTTTGGTATGAAGTCCAAGACATGATAAGAGGCGCCTCTACATGTCGGATATGTCAAGTTTTCAAGGGACTCATGACTGATGTGGCAAGATTGCAGAACCTAGCTTCCCTTTTAGTATTCAGTGTCTTCTTGTACAACTTGTAACATTTGGCTTTAGAATGTATATAGCAATGTGATAATATATTGAATTAAATTTTATAAATTGTCTTTGCAACCTAACAGACTTCTGAAATAATCCCCGAAAGGTTTATACAGTAAATATGAACACTTGAGAAGAAAAAAAACCTTTAAAACCAGAGTTGTATCTATATTAAAATGTTTATGATGAGGACTATGATGGCTATTCTTGGTCTTCAAGTTGACCATGTCTGGAATTAAGTAAAATCTAAAAAACAGAGGGTACATCTGTGAGGGATTTTTGCTTAAACTGAAGTAGGAAGACTTCTAATCCAGATCTTTGTGATAGGAAGACACACCTTTCTTTAATCCAGATCTTTTGAACTGGGAAAAGACATTTCTCCAATCCCAATCTTGAGGCAGGAAGACACAATTTTAATGTGGGCCACACCTTCTGCTGGAAGCCTATCTAAGGACATTGAAGAAGGAAGCTTTTGATCTTTGCCTCCATGCTCTCTCCTTGCTGCAAAGACCATTCCTTTATCCACATTAGAGTCGACTTCTTTGGGATTCCAGTGACTGCTCAAGATAAGCTGAGACATCTAGCCTTGTGAACTGAGCAACTGCTGGATTCTCAGATTTGTCATTCACAGCCAACCATTGTTAGATTAGTTAGACCTCAGCCTGTAAGTCATTCTAATAAATCACACATACACACACACACTCTCTCTCTCTCTCTCTCTCTCTCTCTCTCTCTCTCTCTCTCACACACACACACACACACACACATCCATTCTATATGTTTTGTTACTCTAGAGAACCCTGGATAATAC
This sequence comes from Apodemus sylvaticus, assembly GCF_947179515.1. Taxonomy (NCBI): domain Eukaryota; kingdom Metazoa; phylum Chordata; class Mammalia; order Rodentia; family Muridae; genus Apodemus; species Apodemus sylvaticus. The sequence goes on along the minus strand of NC_067476.1, from coordinate 98,067,235 downwards.
AGGAACTTAAAATTAAAAATAAGGAAAGAAATAAAAAGTTACTGGAATAGTGTATCTTTATAAGATACTGAGATAAAGAGATTTAGCCACAAAAATTCATACACTATATACAAGTGTGTTTGTTTATATAAGAGGTGATTTTTTCGAAAGAAATCCAGAATTACTTTTATTAATGTACAGTTTCTATTCTTAGCTCTTTAACCTGTCTGCTGCTTAGGATACTTGTCTACAGAATGGATGGTAACTGCTTTTAAAGAATTTGGAAGGAAGTATATACTTGGAATTTTCTCTGAAGATCAGTGTTCAATGGAAAAGCCATTTGCTTAGGTAACATACTTGAGTGGAAGTGAATAATGTATCTCTTCTAGTGACATATGGTAGAAAGAGACTTAAATTAAGTCCATGATTAGAGATTTAATATTAATTTTCCTCTGTGTGGTCCTAGGCAACTCCTACATTTTCTTATCCCTTACAAAGGAATAATACCATCAATACCAAATCAGATTCCTGAACAGGGTCATTTTTATAGACCCCATACCTGAGGCTATCTATAGAAGAACAATATAGCTGACAAATGCTAGCTGGATTTGGCTGTGCAATCAGCCTCTCCCCCTGGGCTTATGTGTTTGAACACTTGGTGCCCAGCCTGGGGTGCTATTTTGGTAAATTGCGGAACCTTTAGCAATGTGGGGCACTAGCTGGAGGCAGTGGGTATTTAGGAGTGGACACTGAAATTCATGGCCAGAGGTATGAAGAGGTAAGGATGCCTCACTGTAGAGTCCTGCTTTATGGAGCTGTCATTGCTACAGTGCCCCTCCTGCCCCCGAGAACTGTCTCCTCTCAGACCATGAGCCAGTGCCTTCCCTGCCTCCACTAACTGTGTGGTCAGATCAAGAGCCAAAATAAATCCTTTCTGCTTTAAGCCGCTTCTTGTTGGCCATTGGCCATGGCTGTGATAAAAACAGCTAAAACAGTGGATAAGATACATCTAATAGTATTCGCAAATGTATGCAGGCAGCAAGGAGACCCGGTGAGATCAGTCAGAGAAGCAAAACAGGTTAGCTTCAGAGTCTTCACATTCTCATTTGTAACATGAGACAATTAATTATGAAAAAAATGATGTGAAGATGAAGCTAAGGGAAGACAAGGAGGTTCCCAGTGCTGCTGGTTAGGGGTAGTAAGAGAACTATAGTCCTTTTAAGGATGGGATTTGAATTTAGAAATAATAGTGAAAGTTTCATCAAACTAACAGGCAGATTATATCAGCAGCATCAAGAACTCCCAATTTGGGACAATCTTTGCAAGGCAGTGACTTTTCTTTAGCCCCTGAGCACTGTGATCTCCGATTAGATCAACCATTGAAGAAGAAACCTTTTAGCTGTGAAAATGTCCTGAACTCCTGAAAAAAACTCACTGATAGGAAGATTGCCATTAATTAAGGAGTTTGTAGGACCTGCCTGAAATCAGGGTTACAACTCTTCAATGACTGACTCATTCTCCGTAGCCATTACTTTGTAAGAAGTAAGTTTGTAAGGAGTTGCTATTTCCAGACCCATTAAACTTTGATTGATGTGGGTAGGTCTGCCTTAGGTACAAGACTAAAGTACTATTGTTATTTAAAAATAAAATACTTTAATGGCATCAAGTAATGTTTTGTTGTATTTGTTAGGCAGTAGGTGGGCGTGCTTTTCTCAAGTGTTCATTGCGTTTTCAGAAGCTTGTCAGTAATAGAAGGTTACAACATGGTTAGCCCGTTATTCTTATGTTTTCACTCTTCTTGACTTCTATAGCCCACAACCTTGCTTTTCATTTTATCACGTAGAACATTTTATCTTGAGTTTGATTTTAAGTGTATGTGGTCTTAGCACTGGTATGTTCTCTCCCAGTGCTTCAAAACCCTCTTCTTGAGACTGGAAAGCTGGTTCAACAGTTCTGAGAGGACCGGGGATTCTGTTCCTAGTAGATCTCAACCTTTTACAATTCCAGTTCCAGGGGATTCTATGCCCTCTGACCTCTTCTTGGTTTTGTGGGCACTGCACACACATGATGCAACTGACATACACGCAGACAAAATATCCATACACATAAAACAAAGATGAATAAAATATTTTAAGAAATCCCTAATTTTTCTTTGCTCCCTTTGTTCATGCTTCTAGCAATAAATGCTTGCTTTCCTTCAGTAACCAATTTGTTACTCCAACATGTAACCAAAATGTTTCCTCCATTTGTATCTCTGGCTCAATCATCTGCTCCTGGCTTAGCACTCTGCTTTTATAAATGACTGTATCAAAAGCATCTCAGATTTCACCTCACATCAGTCAGAATGGCTAAGATTAAAAACTCAGGAAACAGCAGGTGTTGGCAAGGATATGGAGAAAGAAGAACACTCCTCCACTGCTGGTGGGAATGCAAGTTGGTATAACCACTCTGGAAATCAGTTTGGCGGTTCCTCAGAAAACTCAGCATGACACTTCTGGAGGACCCTGCTATACCACTCATGGGCATATACCCAGAGGATTCCCCAGCATGCAATAAGGACACATGCTCCAATATGTTCATAGCAGCCTTATTTATAATAGCCAGAAGCTAGAAAGAACCCAGATGTCCCTCAATGAAGGAATGGATACAGAAAATGTGGTATATTTACACAATGGAATACTACTCAGCAATTAAAAACAATGAATTCATGAAATTCTTAGGCAAATGGTTGGAACTGGAAAATATCATCCTAAGTGAGGTAACCCAATCACAAAAGAACACACATGGAATGCAGTCAGTGATAATTGGATATTAGCCCAGAAGCTCTGGATACCCAAGACACAATTTGCATATCAAATGATTCCCAAAAAGAAGGAAGGAGAGGGCCCTGGTCCTAGAAAGGCTTGATCCAGCATTGTAGGGGAGTAGCAGGACAGAGAAGTAGGAGGGGATTGATTGGAGAAGGGGCGGAGGGAAGAGAGCTTATGGGACTGATGGGGAGGGGAAAACTGGGAAAGGGAAAATCATTTGGAATGTAAACAAAGAATATAGAAAAAAATTTAAAAAATGAAGAAATAATCTACCTCCACAAAAAAAAAAAAAAAAAAAAAAAGCATCTCAGACTAAAGGCATCCAAAGTAATTCAAAGTTCAGCCTTTCCCAGATTCTATATTCTTACCAGGGTCCCCTATCTCAATAAACCTGTAGTTATTGTGTACAAAAATTCAGAAGAGATTTCCCTTGACACCCGTATGTCCCTCACCATACTCATTCAGTTCATCCGTGACTTCTGCTCATTGGACCCTATAACTTTTTCCCCATTGTCTTTCCCTGCCTATAGTCAGCTTCCAATTGATCTTTTATGTACTCTGTCAGCCTGCAAGTCTATCCTTAAACCTTATTATAGAATAGGAGCGTGTGTATGCTTCTGTCACAGTGACCTTGCTGAGGCATACCTCTTAAAATTCTGCTTACAACCATGTTTGGGTTTTCAGTGTTTCTGGGATGAATACTATTTCCATGAGCAGAGTTTGCAGGACTCTGTAAAACCAATGTTTGTTAACTTCAGCAAGTAGTGCTTGGCTCCAGTCTCAGCACACACAATCTATGCTGTCCTTCCCATACTAGCCTAGGATGTTCTCAGGTAGGAGTCCCTCATCCTCTGGCTCGCTCCTGATTTTTTGATCTGCTACTTACTCTTTATATCCCCTCTAAAATAACACAAAATTTTGTGGATGTCCTTTTGATACCCAGGACCAAACACAACTTCTCTAGATTTGAAGCTTTTTGATGACACAGGCCATATCTATTTGGCACAATTTGTGTATGATAGGATGTGGTTCCATGACTGACACAAACTAGTTACTCAATAAACACCTCTTAAGAGGATGAAAGAGCTTTGGAATGATTGGCTGAATTCCATGGATCAAATCAATGATTTTTCCTTCTATACAATTTATATATTTTCTTCTCTGGTATCATCTTTCTTATATTGTCTTTTTTTTTTTTTTTGCTTTTCTTTTTTTTTTTAATTCGATATAATTTATTTACATTTCAAATGATTTCCCCTTTTCTAGCCCCCCCACTCCCCGAAAGTCCCGTAAGCCCCCTTCTCTTCCCCTATCCTCCCACCCACCCCTTCCCACTTCCCCGTTCTGGTTTTGCTGAATACTGTTTCACTGAGTTTTTCCAGAACCAGGGGCCACTCCTCCTTTCTTCTTGTACCTAATTGTCTCTCATCTGAAGGACTTTTTGCTTCTTTCAGTCAGCACATGAATATGGATGTACTTTATGTCTGCATTCAAGGCTGTCCTTAAAGTTTTTATTAACCTCACCAAGAATTTCCCCTGAGTTATTATTTCACAGCTTTCTGAAACATCTTCCAACATAAGCTCTGTCTACGTCAGTCACTGCAAAACACAGTCACACTCATCTTTCACCCCACGGCGCATGTCTTAAGTTCATTTCACTGCTTCTAACACATTCCATCCTACCACAAGCTGTGTGGGATTATCAGAGATAGTCACCCAAACAAGTGCGTTTCTGACTAGTCATTTTATGCCTAACACCTTGGGTGACTGGATGCTGCTTTGTTGAAAGGCTGAAGGCATGTGGTGTTGGTGACAGGATTTTCAGTTTTCTACTAGACCATGCCAGGCAGCAGATGGCATGGGTCACTGCAAAATTTGTCTTTGGTACTCTTGCATTGTTTGCTAATATCACCATATTTGTGAAGTGGTTCACCACTATGTTCATTTATCTGCTTCTTTATTATAAAACCTGCAAAGCCTCATGATGCTCACACACAATAGTTTTGTTTTTTTCTTTTTTTTTTCTATTTCTTTTTGCATCTTCGTTGGGAAAATTCCTACTCCATATTGCTCTTGTTCTGTCAAAGACTTGGACAACATAGGTGGAAAAAAAATCTGTGGAATAGATATAATAGATAGAATCTCTCTCATCTAGCTATCTATTTTCCTATCTGGCCTCTATAATCCTGTCTGTCTATCATCTGTCTATCACATATACATAAATATATATCATCCATATATCTACCATCTATCACATCATAGTATCAACATATACTGTTTCCTTCTACTTAGGATATATTCACCTTTTTTATTTTCCATTTTTTCAGGAGTTGACCTTATATGTACTTTCAAGGATGGGTGCTTACTCTAAAGGAAACAATCACTGAGTTCCATGTCCTTACTCACAAGATGAACTCAAAATAATTTCAAAACTCAATGTAGAACAGTACTGATTAGGACCAGAAAATTTGGAGTGGAGAGATGGTGTGTGCGTATGTGTGTGAGTGTGTGGGGGGGTATATATGCAGGCACAACTGTATCTATGTGTCTGTCTGTATGTGTAAAGAGCTATTCAGAGACAGGAACTAATTTGATCCCAGGAGTTACTGAAGGTATCTAGCATCTTAAACACAGTGGATGGAACAAGAGATGCTATGCACTGGGATTCCTGGTTATATCATACAAGAATCAGGGGTACTGAACCAGTTTACCATGGGCCTTTTCAGCATCAGTCTCAGTGTTTTTGGCTTAAGCTTGTTTGAGTTTTCTTCTTGTTACAAAAAAGAGCCATGGCAAATTTCTGCCTTCCTCTTCCTCCCTTTTTCCTTCCTTTTTCTTCTTCCCCCTCCCTTTCCCCTCTTTCTCTTCCTCCCCCTCCTCCTCCCTCCTCCTTCCCCTACTCCTCCCTCCTCTTCCCCCTCCTCCTCCCTCCTCCTCCCCCTCCTCTTCCCTCCTACCCCTCCTCCTCCCCCTCCTCCTCCCCCCTCCTCCTCCCCTCTCCTCCTCCTTCTCCTCCTCCTCCTCCTCTTCTTCCTCCTCTTCCTCCTCCTCTTCCTCCTCCTCTTCTTCTTCTTCTTCTTCTTCTTCTTCTTCTTCTTCTTCTTCTTCTTCTTCTTCTTCTTCTTCTCTCTTCTCCTTCTCCTTCTCCTTCTCCTTCTCCTTCTCCTTCTCCTTCTCCTTCTCCTTCTCCTTCTCCTTCTCCTTCTCCTTCTCCTTCTCCTTCTCCTTCTCCTTCTCCTTCTCCTTCTCCTTCTTCTTCTTCTTCTTCTTCTTCTTCTTCTCCTTCTTCTTCTCCTTCTTCTTCTTCTCAAACTAAGGTATATGTTCCCTAAGGATACTGAAGGAGAATGAACACTCTAGCTGTCAGATTTGTCACAGGAGGTTTCCTAACTCTTTAACTCAACCTATGGGTCACATATCAGATATCCTGCATAGCAGATATTTACATTAAGATTCACAACAGTAGCAACATTACAGTTATGAGGTAGAAATGAAATAATTTTATGGTTGTGGGGTCACCACAACATGAGGGACAGTATTAAAGGGTCACAGTATTAGGAAGGTTGGGAACCACAGGTATAGACCTAGGCATGTGTTGATGTTGACACTAACCTGAAGACTGTTAAGCATCCCATTATATGCCATAGCAGATCTCCCCTTTCAACTCCCTTCAGCATCTAAGAAACTATGGTGGTGAGGCTGAGTTGCTACATTCTGATAGTTTACCATAAAGGCTCTAGATGGCTGGGTATCGAATATTACCACAAAGTAGAAAAGCAGTTTTTAACACTATTGCTCTGTAGTATTGCTTGAGGTCAGGGATACTGATTCCCCCAGAATTTCTTTTGTTGCTGAGAATAGTTTTAGCTATCCTGGGTTTTTTGTTATTCCAGATGAATTTGATAATTGCTCTTTCTTACTCTGTGAAGAATTGAGTTGGGATTTTGATGGGTATTGCATTGAATCTGTATATTGCTTTTGGCAAAATGGCCATTTTAACTATATTGATTCTACCAATCCATGAGCATGGGAGGTTTTCCCATTTTTTGAGGTCTTCTTCCATTTTCTTCTTCAGAGTCTTGAAGTTCTTGTCATACAGATCTTTCACATGTTTGGTAAGAGTCACCCCAAGATACTTTATACTGTTTGTGGCTATTGTGAAGGGGGTCATTTCCCTAATTTCTTTCTCAGCCTGCTTATCCTTTAAGTATAGGAAGGCCACTGATTTGCTTGAGTTGATTTTATAACCTGCCACTTTGCTGAAGTTCTTTATCATCTGTAGGAGTTCTCTAGTGGAGTTTTTTGGGTCACTTAGGTAGACTATCATGTCATCTGCAAATAATGATAGTTTGACTTCTTCCTTTCCAATTTGAATCCCTTTGACCTCCTTATGTTGTCGAATTGCCCGAGCTAGTACCTCAATAATTGCCAGATGCTGGAAAGAACCCAGGTATCCCTCAACAGAAGAGTGGATGCAAAAAATGTGGTATATCTACCCAATGGAGTACTATTGAGCCATTAGAAACAATGAATTCATGAAATTCTTAGGCAAATGGATGGAGCTAGAGAACATCATACTAAGGGAGGTAACCCTGACTCAAAAGGTGAATCATGGTATGCACTCACTAATAAGTGGATATTAACCTAGAAAACTGGAATACCCAAAACATAATCCACACATCAAATGAGGTACAAGAAGAAAGGAAGAGTGGCCCCCTGTTCTGGAAAGACTCAGTGAAGCAGTATAGGGCAAAACCAGAACAGGGAAGTGGGAAGGGGTGGGTGGGAGGACAGGGGGAGAGAAGGGGGCTTGCGGGACTTTCGGGGAGTGGGGGGCTAGAAAAGGGGAAATCATTTGAAATGTAAATAAAAAATATATCGAATAAAAAATGTAAAAAAAAAGAAAAAAGAAAAGCAGTGCTTGTGGTATGAAAATGGTCTGAGAGTTTTGGCCTTGTTTCCCTAGCTTAATTTTTTTTTTTTTTTGAAAAAAAAGTATGTTCTTATCTTCATCTATTTCTTCCTCTTCTGGGGCAATTGACATAATCAGGATCTTATGAAGTTGTCAACCAACACCACCCATTAGTCTTCAGAATTGAAGTGTTTGCCTAGAAACTCTTGAATTGCCAAACGGTTCATCTGGCTCTTTTTGACTAGTCATATCATCAGTCTTAAAGGGTTTCAGACATTGTAAACAACATTATGCTATGGCACCCATACAGGGTACAAGGATGTGGACATAAGTCCATGCTTCCAGTACCTGTGTAAAAAAAAAAAATGATGTGAATGTATACAGCTGTAACCATAGTGCTGGGGGTGGGATGGAGACAAACGCACTCTTGATCTCACTGCCCGGCCAGCTTAGCTAAGTCAGTGAGCTTCAAGGTCCCTGAGAAGCCTTGTTTCAAAAATAAGAAGGAAAGCAGTAGAAGAGGACACTTAGTGTTGACCGCTCATCTCCACATGCCAGAGCATACATGTGCATGAGCATGTTTGTACATATGTGCACATACATGTATGCATATACAGTCATACACATAGAAATTTTATATGCTTACTTTCATCAAAATTAAAAGAACCCTATCCCCTATTGGTTTTTCCCCCACTTTAATCTGGTATAGTTTCATATTAGAATGAAAGATTTCTGATTTTACTATGTAAAAAGTTTCTCCAGCCTTTTATACTCAACATTTTGTTAGAAATATCTTCCCACAGCCTGACAGGATATTGGGATTCTTAGCAATTCCTCCTCTTTGTGTGCACCACATGTGTGTAGCCAGCACTGTAAATTATTACATGCCACCTAACCTACTTGGTTAATTCTCAGCCTAAAGGAACAGTTGTCCACTTAAGTCCACAAATACTCTTTTTTATGCAATTCAGTTTATTCTTTAAATTTTAAAAGATATACATATGTCATTAGCATCTCTTTCCTAAACATTCATTTGTTATTAATTTATTCTCCCCTACTTTTTCCAGTGCCTACCATGAGAACAGCATCATGTTCCTAGACACATTTTACAGACCAAGAAAATTATGCTTTAGAACATTTGTATAATGATAGCTAAATTTCACACTTACGAAATTACAAAAAGCTGTGTAAAGATTCAAGGGTCTTTGAAGCCCTCTTTGGTTCCACTTACTTGTCATTATTTAATCAGAAAGGAGCCTTATTGGGACACATATGGTGTAAATAGTTCAAACAAGACTTGGATGTCTTCACGACAGAGGGTTTTCTTGCACTTCAGCCCTTAGAATGTTGCGTTTCATTTTCCCTCAGCTTGGCACGTTTTTGAAGGGTGGAGTGTCATTTTCCTTACACCAGAAATTAACTGTTTTTTTTTCCTTTTCTCTTTTCGTGGAAGAATTTTCTTTTGTATGGAATTCTTCTGATTTGCAGGAATCTGTACGTTTGTAGAAGCAATATGCACGATTTTAAAGCCCCGTCATGCAAGAGAGAACTTGCCCCCTTCTCCTGATTTGAATGGAATTGAGCTTTAGAAGAACAGGTTCGTGCACAACCTGGAAATCTCAAAACTGAATTAAAGGAGAGCTTTGGTTATTCCACCAAAGTTTGGCTGCAGAGGCCCTGCTGGGGAAGGGGACAGCAAGAGACAGAGGATTTGAACTCACTCACCCAAGGGCTTACTGAGTTGAGGTGCATTTCTTGGAGGTAAGTAAAAGTCAGTTCAAGTTGCTTATAGGGAAGAGGCATTGGCACCTCTTTATGAGCTTGGATACTCTGAATTTTGGTTAGAAGCATGACAGGTTCTCTGACTCAAATCAAATTTTCTTTCCTTTATTTATTTATTTATTTATTTATTTATTTATTTATTTATTTATTTTTTATACTCTCCTCCTATTTGAAGACTTGTGAGAAACAGATGTAAAGCTGAAAGCATTAAATAGAAAACGTAACAGCTCTTTAATCTCACAGGAGAAGTTCTGGCCACTTGAAGCTTTTCCTTATAAATGACTTGTTTCTTTTTCATCTAATCTGTCTGCATTGACAACGCACATAAAACCCTACTGGGCTACTGAGATTAACTTTTGCTAAGAGGGAAAACATTTTATAATCCCATCCTCCCCCCCCCCCTTTTTTTTTTGTTGTTCTCTCTCGTATTTTAAAAAGTCTCCTCTGGGAACAGCCAAAGGCTGTGTGTGAAGAGGACCTATTTAGAACTTTGTGAGGCCTTTAATCCTGTTCTGTCCTTATACCTTCCATCTAGGCAGTACCTGCCAGGCCCCTGCTTGTAGACAGTAAGGCCCCTCTGTTTAAATGCCAAATTTTGCCTCATTGTTACATTTTATGTTGATCATCAATTAACTCCAAGATGCAGTTAAAACTTAAGTGCTTTTTACACAGAGGGAACCAGCACACTTAGTATGCTTTGAATAGAAGCTTTGCTAAGCACACTACTTACTCCCTGTTTTTCAGAATTGGCAGATGCTTTTTGTAGCATCTTTGGTTGTGGACAAGTGTCTTCAATATAAATTGCCCAACTTTATTTATTCTACTATAAAATTTACAATCAGTGTTTCAAACCCCTTTCTTGATATCTTGATATTTAATGTTGACTATTAAGACATTATTGGGGAATCAAAATGATTGAAATAGTTGTTGGTTTTGGGTTTTATGCCAATGGTAGACTTTTTACTTCCACTGACTGGCTTTATGCTTTTGTGCAAAGCAATCAATTACACTGTATGTAGTGTGATTTGCATGTAAGTCAATATTATGTAGGGTTTTTTTTTTTAAGATTCATTCATAGTATGCTTAAATTTTGAGCCTACTTGAGTCATGTTTTAAAAGCCTTAGCTAATGGAGTACTCTGAATCTATAGTCTAAACTAAATGGCAAGGGCATATGAAAATAAGTTTTATTAATTACTTGTATCCATTAGCAATAAAAACAATAAGAAATTGCAACATTTTGAGTTTTTACAATGTGGAGGTCCAGTATTGTTTCTAAAAACATTTCATTTAAACCTTATAACCTCACTAAATAGAAAATGAAAGCTACCTTTCTAAGGCCATACTTGTAATAATTTATGAAGGTTGGAGTCAGATATCTTCTTGGAAATGCCAGAGTCCATGTTTTGTATATATAGCTAATAATAACTGCAAATGTACTTGGTGTGTCTTGTTTATAACTAAAACCATTTCCCCCTAAAACATCAATGGATTAGACAGTTAAAGATAAGATACAACGAAGAGTCACAGTAGAAAAGTGGAAGCAAGGTTATTAAAATTGAAAACCAAAACATTGGTGTTAAATTATTACTATAGAAGGTACATTTTGGAGATTTTCTAATTGAGAAGGCAAACAAGCGAACAAATCAGAAGGAAAGTGATAAGCTACATGGCTCTCATTTCACCAAAAAGCTTCAACACTCCATTATCCTAAATGTCAGTGATTTACCACTGTGTCCACCCTTCTAGCCTTAATTCATTTAGTAATTATGTATTCAATACTTCTTTTTAATTTTAGGTATGTGTGTGTTTGTGTGCATATGTGGGCAGTATGTGCATGTTAAGTGCAGACATAACCACGGATACCAGAAGCGTCAGATCCCTCAGGACCTGGAGTTGCAGCCAGTTGTGAACCACTCAGTATAGGTGCTAGGAATTGAACTCAGGTCTTCTGCAAGAGCAGTATATAACCACTGAGCCACCTTTCCAGAAACTTATCAAATATGTCTTATGGTCCTAGTATCTTGGTAGTTAGTGAGGACTTAGTAATAAGCTCTTTGTTTTTATGTAATGTATAATAAGGGATGAAATAGCCATTGAACCTTTATTAGTCTGTAGTTAGTAGCATTATTAGTTTTGGATTATTATGATGAATATGGAAAGAAAAGCAGATTTATGAGAGCACATGTCAAAAGAAAGTGGCCTAGACTTGGACTCCTGAAGAGCATCCCCAAGCGAGTAGAGTCAGAGCCGAAGCCAGAGGCTAAACAGACCTCCCCTGGCACTAGCGCAGAGCTTCCTGGAGGTACAGCGTCTTCAGCCCCAGCCTGGACCAGCTAAACCAGAGCCTGTGGCATCTCCGACATGATCTTTGAGGGCACAGACCCAAGGGAATGGTGAGATAATAGTAAAGGATCAATATTTTCAAAGACTCTAAGGTTGGGGTTTAGTGAGGCAGGGAAATGGCCCAGGAAGAAAACGGTCTGTGCACATGACACAACACCACATACGCCGGCTGGGCAAGCCTGAGAAATGCCCACTTCCTTGAGGATTTCTGAGCAGAGGGATAACATCTTCTGAGTGGTCCTTGGAAACATCACTGTGTAGTACGGATCCCCAAAGGGGGACAGATAGAGGACAGGGTAGTTACAGGTGTCTAGGGAGAAATGCTAGCGTAGAGACTGGAAATGTGAACTTGGGAGTGAGATTGAATAAAATGTTGGATTCACATTTCAGGAAGATGCAAATTGTCTTTCATAGTGCCTTCTCGGATACTGAATTTCTTGCAAATTCAGTTCAGCTTTTTTATAGAAAGGTTAATGTCTGCTGACTCCATTACTTCATTGTTTAACACAGTTCTAGAATATAGATGGGAGAATCAGGAAAAACTGTTAGGCAACAGGTTTTGCTTTTTTGTGTTGAGAGAGGAGGTTACGAGTACGTGTAAAGGGCAGGAGGTTGGGCAGTGACAGTCACTGTCTGCACTCAGCATGGCCTTAGATGTTTCAAACACTGAGAGATCAGCCTGACTTTACTTTGCTAGCATTAAAGGGGGGATGTATGCACTCACTAATAAGTGGATATTAACCTAGAAACCTAGATTACCCAAAACATAATCCACACATCAAATGAGGTACAAGAAGAAAGGAAGAGTGGCCCCTTGTTCTGGAAAGACTCAATGAAGCAGTATTCAGCAAAACCAGAACGGGGAAGTGGGAAGGGGTGGGTGGGAGGACAGGGGGAGAGAAGGGGGCTTACGGGACTCTTTGGGAGTGGGGAAATCATTTGAAATGTAAATAAAAAATATATCGAATAAAAAAAAGATTCAAAAAAAAGGGGGGGGGGATGTATAAAATTAAATTCCAAACACATATTACATGGATTTTATTCTTATAAAATTTAAAACAATTTTTAGTATAAAAAATAATAGCCTTCATTAGACAGACTCATATATATAATTGTACTTTTTTGTATTTTGCTCATGTTAATTTCTCTTTCAATACCTCCTCTGGATAGTGTCCTTTTTCTGCTTTGATTAAATTATATCATATATATATATTATGTATTAATAATATGTTATATAAAGGAAAACATACTTTGTCCCCTCATTACCTTTTTTTTGTCTTCTACTTCATGTTCTCTCACTCTTTATATGTGTAATATGTTTGAGGCTCTGTCATATATATGAGAGAAAATATGCAATATTTGTATTTCTGAGACTGTCATATTTTGTTGAAACAAGCTCTACTGTCATTCATTTTCCTGCATATGTCATAATTTTTTTTTCTTTGCAATCAAATAAAGTCCCATTGTGATTGTGTACCACGTCTTCCTTACTCACTCATCTGTTCCTTCACGGGCCTTTAGGAGGTCCCATCTTAGCTACTGTGAGCAATATAGTCATAAATGCAGACGGACAGGGACATCTGTGGCAAAGCATGGCATTAGATATTACTGATGGCTTATCCCAAAGTACTGTTTAAATTAATATTTACTGAAGGAGAGCTCTATGCGTTAGCTTTTAAATTTTTTAAATTATTTTTTAGATATAAACTATAAAGCAAAGGGTTTCATTAAGAGATTTTTCATATACACTTTGTTTTTGTTGATCCTCTTTCCCTATTCGTTCCCCTACCCACTCCTGACCTTCCAGCTGGCGCTCTTTCTACTCTCCCACAAGCCTTTGTGTCACACACATGGCCTGGTACTTTGTTATTGTCCCTTCCCTAACCCTTCTTAAGACCCCCTTTTCCCTTTCATTGCCCCTTTCTGGTTTTATAACCTATACCTTCCTCCAAATGTACCTCTGCCAGATGTACAAGTTGAAGAATAATATTCTATTGCAAATTAGAATAATTGGTATGGCCAACCTTATTCAAATAGCACATCCTACCTCCATGAGGGAAGGGGTGGGTACAAAGGTAGATCTTGATCCCGTACCTTTCATTTTGCACAACTTAAGGACAAATGCAAATGTTAGCAATTCATAATTTGGAAGCTATGACTTGACTAGGAAATTTAAGTGTAGATATTATCTATAATTATGTATGAGAACATATATATGGATCTTAAAGAATAAGACAAAGTGCTTCAAGAACCTAATATACTGGGTAAAGAAATTGGCAAGAGTCTGGGATAATTATAAATACAGATTTAAAACTCGTACACGCTCCTCAGCCAGTAAGAATAGGGATTTTTCTGAAGGTGTGCCAGGAGAATTAGTTGCTGTAAAAGGTGTTATTTAAGCTAGTGTGTGTTGATGTATCTTTGGGATGGAGAATAAAGATGGTTGAAACATAAATAGTCCCTGCAAGAGTGAGAGCATTGACTGTTACTAGCTATTTACTACGAATGACCCTGCCTAGATTTTACATAACACACACTACACAACACACAATATACAACAAAGCAGATCCAGCAATCTTGTGTTTGAATGCTGTTAATGTTTTTCTATTACTTTTGACAGTGCTTAATCAATAGGGACAACTTCTTTAAGAGAAAACTTGAAAATCAACAGAAAAGTGGCTCATGTCCATTTCTCCTTCTCTCTCTTCCCTGCCATACACAAAGTAATGATCTGTCCCCTCATACAGTTATTCTTTCTCAAGTAAGAAAGGCAGCAGATACAGATCCATCTGCCATTTTAGTTGAAATATTCTAATATCCTTTGACTGTAGGTAAGGGCTTTTGTATCATACGATCTGAAAAAGCAGCATGATAATATTCACCGAGGTGACAGGGCCGGGTAGTCCAGGCAACACAAGTTGCCCAGGCCTGCCACAGGCGGCTGATTCTCTGAGCACTTTGGTTCTGAGCTAAAGGAGCATGAGTTGTGTAATAGAGAAATCAGTGTTGCCTCACTCTGAGTCTAGCTGGCAACTGCTGTGTCCCTCCCACACTGCTCCTGCCAGGGCCCTGCCCTTCCTTCTGCCTGACCGTATCCTATGCCCTGGCTCTTGATTTTTATAATTCTGAGTTCATCCCAGTTTCAAATCTCTAATTTATTATCCTTTAGCACTAAACAGCCCCTGATAATTGTACCTTTGTCACAATCTAATGTTGGACTGATCCATGGCATTGAACCTTGCTTACTCCTGAATCAATCTGACTAAATTTCTATTTTAGTACTTTCTTAACTTTTGGAGGTATATCTATTAGAAATGATTCCGTGACACTTTGCAATATCACAAATAGAAGGCAAAACATTAAAGGTAAATGTTTTACATTTTAGGAATTAATTTAACATCCACTTTTAAAGATCATGCCTGTGATATAGTATTTTTTTTCTAAAATTGTAAGGTTCATTGTTTCTGAAAATTTGATTTGATTGTCTGATTCATCCATTAAAATACAATAAATTCTGATTTCCCAATATATACTAGTAAATGATATAACATATGATTAACACATTAATTAAGATTTCACGTTTTTATTCATCTGACAAATGGAATGGATTCTACAAAAGAAGATAATCTCAAAATAGTGGCTTAAGAAGGAAAATGGAACTTTTTCTCATTCGTTGCGTTGACAAATATTTATTAGAAGAGTTTGAATGTGTTTCCCCACTGTATCTTATTTCTAGGAAGAAATGATAATCGGACTACTTATTGGGTTATTTACATGCCTGTATATAAAATAAGACCATGGCCTAAGAAACTTGGATCTCTATGGTTATGGGGCCAGTTCTATCGATACTAAATTAATCAATATTTCAATGTTAAAGTCAATATTGAAATGACCTCATGATTTTAATTTCTCACATCAAGTTTTCAGGCTACAATTGTGACAAAGACTGTAATCTTTTAAGATAGGAAACATCCTATGGAGAGTAAAGTGCTGTGAATGACTGCACACGGAATCACACGTAACACCCCGAGAAGCCTCATTCTGTCTGCACAGCACACAGCAGCACATGGGGGGGCCTGTGGGTAAACTTAGGATTGACTTCAATTTCATTCTTCTCTCAAATGAATGGGGATGATTCTAAACATGATGTCATGGAGGGGTGCTACCAGCCCCTGCTGAGGATTGAACCCAAGGCCTAGTGCATACTAAGAAATGTCATTTTCCCACTGAGCTACAACACCTGCCTAAGGTCAGGGAGGACTTTAATAGAGTCAAATAGTCAATTCAGCTTTCATTGTCGAGAAAAAAAAAAATTCCCATATCGCCTATCGTATCACAGTGTCAGAAGTGTGTGATTATATTCAGTAGGACAGTAGTGCATGCTATTTCTCTTATTCTTAGAAGAACTGGAGATTATAGGTTAATATAGAGCAACCTCACGTCTTGTCAGCTGAAGAAAATTCCGTTGTTTCACTTTCCAGAGAATTTTTCCTTTAAAACTTTCTTTCCTTTGTCTTCTAATAAATATGTTCTTTCTAAATCCTTTTATTTCTTTTAAAATGAAAAGAGTAAAAGGACTACTTTTGTAATTAAAAGTCATTTTTAAATAACCCCAGAAGATTGTTTCTAGATATCAAAACATCTTTATGGTCCCATTTCTGTGGCAAGAAAGACAAGCGACTGGGATCCTGAGTATTCTACTGTAGTCTACATTAATTACCTTCTATTAAAAAAATGACAAAGACCTTTTTGAAAGAGAATCTGGCACTCTTTCCACAGAAATGATGGCAGACACCCTACTTTGCTGATTTCTTGACACTTCTAATTACCTGTATTCATTTGAAATCGTTTCCTTTGTAGAGAGTTATTGGCATGATTTTCTGAGAACAAGAGGGAAATGGAAAAACATTTTAGCAAGTTAAGGGGGAAGAAATCAACAGTATCATTGTTTGCCGCTTTTGTTGAAACTCCCCACACAAGTCATTTGAGGGACATGAAGGTAAATGAAAGGTTATACTTTGCCCTGTGCGCGGTTGCTGGTATTTGTAATGTCAATAACTGTGGAAGGTTGTCAGGAAACTTCAGAGACGAAGGTCACCGGCAATGATAAACACATCATTGTATGAGCTTGAATATGCAGTATCAGCCTGATCTGCAGGAGAGACTTTCACACCCCAGAACTATCAAGCAGGCTCTATAGGAAACCCATCCATTGTTCTCTGGGCTCCTGGACCATCACGGGGAGTCAGAGATAGAAAACCTGTACAGCAATTGTTCTTGGAGGGTAGAAGGCGGGAGGGTGACAATCCGCACATAAACGGCCAATCTGTTCTTAAAGGTGGGATCACAGAGCACACTAAAACTTAGTTTCTAAAACTGCTCCATTCACGTGAAATTTAGCCAGTTTTTTCTCTTTTTACCAAAAAGAGGAATGCAGACCGAAGTGAGCCTAGTGTATCATTGCAATGAAGTAGATGACAGAGCCTTTCTGGGTTATAAGCTCGATTAAATATTAACCACGCCGTTCATATACTCTTGACAAAAATTTAGTTGAGCTAATGGCGAGCCCTTGCACTGTGTCTTGCCTCCTGTTGATTTAGACACGTTAGAAAGCGTGGCCGCTTGGACTCAGTAATAAATTATTTACAAATGAAATGCACAATAGGTTACTTAAATTGTGTCTCCTGTAAGAGCAGAATTGATAAACTACTTTTGTTGTTGTTAGAGCTTCCTGAAGTATTCAGATTGTGTGTGTGTGTGTGTGTGTGTGTGTGTGTGTGTGTATGTGGGGAGAGTGGTATCTGTCTTTCTTTTAGTAAATTATACCAGAGGTATCCTTTGTAAATTTTTTGAGAAATAAAAAAGTTGTTTTGTTTTGTTTTGTTTTTGTTTTGTTTTGTTTTGTTTTGTTTTGTTTTTAAGAAAATGAAATTTCTAGTGATCTGGTAAGTGGCTGGCTTTACTCTGGTCCCAAGAACACTTCCAGGATACAGAGGCAGCGTGTATATAACGCAGACAATGTTTTTTTTTTTATGGATAAGACCTTTAAGGTTTTGCATCTGTTGGTGCTCTGCATTTTGAAAAAAGAAAATGTACTCTTCCTGAGACATTCTTCGTTATCTTGGGTAGCCTGACTCCCTTCCCTAGGAAGGAAGAAATGATGGAGAGAGAAGAAGGAACATCAGTAGGCATGGGACACACGTGTAATTTAGCAAAGTAAATATCCTTGCTCCATAGGAAAAGGGAGATTATGGATCCCAGAGAAACAGGCAAAAGGAAGACTGCAGATTCTGAGAGGGAAAGGCTCATAATACCAGGCATTGTGGAACAATCAGAGGAAAACCTTCTAGAGTCTAAAGTCTAGACTCTAGACAAAGGGAACAAGGATAATTAAAAAGGTCCTTCATATTTTCCAGACAAGAGGACTGTCCATTTGGAGGACACCTGTTTCCATTTCACATGCCTCGTGCCAGCAAGCCTGTTTGGAAGGACATGGGCTGCGTTCCTTGGTGGGGAGCCTGCACTGTACCTCCGTATGGCTTTTCACATTAGGAACAGCTCAGAGTTCTTTATAAAGACCTGTACTAGCACTTAGGTTTTTCTTAAACTCGAATTGTTTCCACTGACATCAGAATTTTGAATGTCCTCAAGTAAGGTCTTCAGTGGGTAAGAATGACATTTAGAGCTTATGTTATTTCATTTTTACTGGTCTCCTTTGTACTTTTTAAGGTCCTGATTACAGCTCTGACCCCTGTGTAAGTAAACAGTCTGGCTACATTCACCATGGACCAGATGACAGCTAGAATATTTTCCCAATGCTTTATTTATTTTATTTTTCAATATTTGAAATTATTTTTAAAATGGACCTTTAATTTTCTTCATTCTCCTAACTGGAAGGTACTTCTTTCATCAAAGTAGCTAATGGGCTTTAAGCGTTAATAAAGAGAAGGGCTCTTGTGTCCAAAACCTGTGCACATGGAGTCAACAGATATTTTATGTTGCCCTATGAGCCTCTTGGATGCAGGCATTAGAAGCAGTGGGCCCCAGGAGCATCTGTGCATGAGTCCATCTTCTGTAGGCTAGCATCTCAATGAGATAACATGGCTGAAGGTTTAATGCCTGCATGGCCCCTCTTCACCCTCCTCTCCATTCTGGTGAAGGTTATTTTGGAGATGAATGGGTAATAAATCATACAAGAAGTTTTATAGAACTTCTTGATTTTGTTTTAAAAGACCAGGTTTGTGGTACACAGATGGGGGGATGTGTCTCAGGAATAGAACACACATTTATCATGCGCAAAGTTCTGGGTTCAATCCCCAGCACCATAAAAGGAAATTATGGCATGGGATAAACAGCAGATAATGAGTGTTTTGCTCAAAATAGCCATCTCCTTTTATGTACATGACTGGTGTGACCACTTAGAGCATCAAAGCATAACTTTATGTTAAAGCTGTAGGAATTAGCAATCCCCCCTCCGTTTTTTTTTTTTTTTGGTCACAGTACAGTTTTTAGGCAGCACCAGGACATAGTAATCTTTGCTTTTTCCTTACTGTATTCTTGTTACTGGTCATTTTGTTTGTCAGCGCCTTATCATGGGAATGGTGCAGAATTTGCTGTGTTCTTATCTCCAGACTTAAAACTGAAGATGATTTCTAAGTGGAATAACCTGCCCTACGAGGCAAGCAAGTGGAACGCATGCTGCGATTTGCAAGTGGCAGGGATGAGGATAAGAGGGAACTCTCTTCACTTCTGTCTTCTCCGTCTTGATAAAACACGAGGCACGGCAGTGGGTGCTGCTGCAAGGAAACGTGTGTAAGTCACAGAGTTTCCCTGAGATTGAGAGAAGGGTGAAGGTCAAACGCTTCTTAGTTTTGCAGAAGTTAACATCACTTCTTGTTGCCCTCTTCTTTCTTTTTCTCATGCCAGGCTAATAAAGATTTTTTTTGTTTGAAAGAAAATATTTCCTTTGTTCTTAATGTAGCACTAATAGTTTTCAGACTCTCCATTTCTTTAAGCCACACTAAACACCATGAGAAAGTTATTTAAATATACATTTCAATTAATTTTGCATTCTAAATACTTATACATTTGTCATTGTGCTGATTATTGTGAATTAAATTTGGGAAGAAACAATTGAGGTAAAAAGAAATATAGGAGCAAAGAAAAAAGTAAGCATTGTTGGAGGAAAAGTAAAAAAACAGTTAACTATTAGAATGAAAAACATTAATTATGAATCAGGAAGGATTTGTTTAACTTTAAGTAAGGAAAACACGGTACTTATGGGTTACAGCATAGCCCTGTTACTCATACACAAATACAGTCACAGATGAATTCAGGAGTGTAGATGACTAGCTGTCCAAATTAAATGCAATATTAATCAATTACTTATTATCCTATTGTGTCCTGTTTTTTTTTTTTTTCCCAAGACTTCTGCCAAATGTGCAGAGTTTACAGTAGGTTTAGAGACAGCAGCAAGAAGGCTGAGGAATTGAGAAATAGCCCCAGTGAAACAGGGGTGAAGCAGCGGCCTTGTTTAGTCTGGAGAGGCAGAGCTGGAGGGCTTACCAGCAGCCCTCGCATCCATGACAGAACACAGCCCTTTGCAGGTAGAGGTGAACAGCTGGTCTCCGTTTCCTCTGAGGACAGTGCAAACCGTGGAGCCTTAAGTGCAGTCAGTGGGGATTCGAGCAAGATGTTAAGAAGCCTTCCCAACCCCAGGAGAGGTGCAAGGAGAGAACCATCAGGTTTTCTGGATTTAGGCTGTGTTGAATTATGGTTATTAATTATATTTTAAGTCAGAAAGTTGAAGTTGAAAAATAAAAAGGAAAGGACAATCCCCCATGCAGGGCCCCGGAGAGGAAAAGAGTGGATAAATTGTGATCTGGGGCCAGAGACCATATGGCATGAATGAACTGTATCACTTAGGATATTTGGCTGGAAGAAAAGGAAATACAGAATGGGAAAAAAAGGGGGGGGGTGGATACATAAAGAAAAGAAAAAGAAAAAGTATGGGAGGTATTTATAATAAGCAGACTATTTTAACCAGAGTTTTGTTTTTGCTCATGGGAAAAGAATTCTAATTGTCCAAGTGTGTGAGAAACAGTGCTCATTGCTGGTTGACCCTTTTTGTAGAACCGGTGTAGTTAAATATGAGAATCAGGGCCAAGAAGCAGATTGGCCATATTTTATTTCTGCCTTTACAAAACAATACACACAAACCAGAAAGGGGATGAAGTGACTTCTCAAAGCTTTCCCAACCTTTTGATTTTATGACATAAAGGGAAATGGTGACTATGAGTCAGGTAAACAGTACATACATACAACACAAATCAAGGACGAGAAATGTCCACATCAAAGAGGCAGTGTCTGAATAATAATAAATAAATAAATAAATAAATAAATAAATAAATAAAAATAATAATTCCAAATGTCATTGACATTGTTAGCAGGGTAGATATGGACTGAGTGGCCAGTGATGCAGACCTTGTGAAGATCAGTCTAAGGAAGGAGACTCATGGGTTTAAGAAACTTAAAGTCTAAAAAAAAAAAAAAGAAAAGAAAAAGAAAAGAAGCTTAAAGTCTAAGTCTTGCTGAGTGATAAGAACTTTGCTTTTTTAAGGCAGTTATCTCTGGTTGCAAACCTATGGTGCTTGGAATGATCGCGGTTGTAGAAGCACAGACACACTGATGGGCGTTTCACACAGCAAATAGCTCAAGGATGCTCATTAGCTTCTAAGATTATCACCAATGTTGAATTGTTTCAGCCCTCTACAGCTACTTCAACTCCCACAATACTCAGAATTAAGTGTAATTGTTCCAGTTTACTGTCCAACACTCCACTCCCCAATTTCTGGGCTAGTTGTGATCAACGTTTTAGTTACCTGTACTTCTTTGCCTGTTGAAAATGGGTATGACCCTCTTTACCCTAGGCTTGGCTGAGCCGACGCTGGGTTTGTTCACTAGTGTGTTCCATCTAATAGGTTTCACAGTACTCGGCTCTGTTTGTTTTTTTGCTTTGTTTCTGACATAAACTTTTCTTCACCCTAAGTAGCAGCAAATAGAATTATGCTTGAATTTGTCAACATAACAGTTATATATATTTTTTATTTCTGGTACACAGAACTTAATCTAAAAATAGATTGCTGGCCATTTTTTTTTTTTTTACTGCTTTTAAAAACTACATTTTGAATTCACTTGTAAAATGATTTGGATTTGGAAATCTTTCTTTCTGTTTCTCTCTCTTTCTCACTCTTCTCCCTGTCTCTCTGTCTGTCTCTGTCTCTCTCTCCCCCATCTCCCTCTCTCTTTCGACAAAGAAAAGCCTTTTGTTCTGGTCCCTGCCAGTTGCCTTATTCTGTGACTTTCTGCTGTCCCCTAGTGGCATGTTAATCTTTTTGACGATGGTGTGATTGTCCCTGGAACCAATTCTCCCCTCTTCTGTTTTTTGTTTGTTTGGGTTTTTTTCCTTTCCTTTCTGACTCTCATTAGCAGGCTCTTAAACTATTTGTAAACAACCCACGAGTTACCTTTTAGAAGCAGCAAGTACATTCTTCAGCATTCGATCTCTGAGCTCAAGTATACATGTCCAGGGAAGAGAAACCGTCTAGATACATTATCCTGCTCCCCGTCCCTTGTCTTCCCAAATTCAGACTCTCGAAATTCTAACACAAAATTGATGAAAGCAAAATGCTGTCGGCTTTGACTGTTCCTAAATAACAGACGGCGATGAAGCATAATTTGTGACAGGTTAGACTCTTTATGTCAATGGGTTTACAAACAAAAATTATGGTATTGCTTTCCTTTCTTTTTTGAAAGTTCTGCTTGGTTACTTTCATGTTTGTAGATGCTTTTTTAAATGGTGGCATTTGTCAAGAAAAAAAAATACGACAGCATTCTCAATATTTGAAACATTAGATGTAATTTACTTATGTGGAAGGCAGACTCTCATTCATAGTTACCAGGATGATTTAAGAGATATGGTCAAATTTCTCTCTGTCACTTCCCTACCTATACCAGAAACTTTCAATAAATGACAGCTGGATTTTCTATTTACATCTTAAGTCATTAAGCCACATATGTTCAGTTCTAATGTGGTGCGGGTCCATTTCTTAACAAATTCTTTCAGTTTACTGAACTACTCATTTCAAACTGTACGCAATGAAAATGGAATACCTAAGTTTGTCAGAAACCAAAGTTCAGTTTTTAAAATTTAATATTAGCCGATTAAAGACTGTAAACCTGGCTTGTACAACCCCTTTAAAAGATGACTTAAAGCATTACCAAGACTTTACAAGAAAAGAAAAAAAATCCCAACTTGGATGAAATCTAGCCCATTAATTGAACATTAGAGAAATCTGAGCTGAATGCTGAACTAATGATCGCTTGGCTCTGCCTTGTTTGGCACTTGCTGTGGTTTTGACAGTGATCACTTGACTAGTAACACTATTTTCTTTCTGAACTCAAGGGGAAGAGGGTTGGGAGTGGGGGCAGGGGGAAGAAGGCCAAAGCCCAGGTACTCCTATTTCTTGGTAATTCAAGTGTAGTGTGGCCTCGTGGAAAGAAATGAACTAAGCGATAAGGCTCCCTTCAGTGACATGAAGCTTGTTTCTTCAAAGGAAAGTTGATGCAGTTTTTTAAACTGCCTCTATTCTGAAAGGTCAGATTGCTGCCCAATTTAGTCATTTTGTCTGTTTATCCATGCCTCCATTGGGATAAGGCATTACAAAACAAAGCCCTGGATTGCAATCAATCTTGGCCTAAGCGCAAAGTCACTGGACCAATCCTTGGAATCCTGCTCCTATCATGAGGCAGGGGGAAGGAAGGGCTTATGCCTCTTGCGCTTCTTCTCAAGAGGAAAGACAACCCCCCCTCCTAAGCCTTGGTAGGGCTCCTGCTCCCCTTCTTCAGCCTAACCCATCTCTCAAATTCAAATGACATGGTTTTCCAAAAATACAACCTTCATCAAACATCGGAATTTACAGGAGCTATTTTCCACAGAGAAATGCCTGAATTTTTGTTTATTTACGTAGTTTTTGTTGTCTAATTCAGATTGTAAATGTCCTAAAAATGTTCTCCTGGAGTTATTTTTACAACCTCATGGTAAGCTAGGTGTAAATACTGTGACTGCCCCTGGGAATGTAAGACACAACATGTTTTTGACTGATTGCTGGGGGTGAGAATGCCATTTGGAATTTTAATTAATTTTCATTTTAGGTAAAATTACTCTGAAAAATCTTAATTCTAATGAATAAATGGATTTTTAGGGTGGGGGCATTGAAGAGTCTCTTGGATTTAGGCAAAAAATAGAGGATAAACTTTCCTTAAAAAAAAAAATTAAGGCTATGGACAGCCTTAATAAATCTTCTGAAAAGTAATCCAGGATAGTCAGTGGTCTATTCTCTACCGAATTAGTTTTTCCAAAACAATAATAAAGCTGAGCAGTCCTACTTTTTACAACTCTGGAGACTATCTAAACAAAATGAACAGATTTATAGGGCTATTTTTAGCACACGTCACTGCATTACAGTTTACATTCGCTTTTGAACCTTATTTGACATCTCTAGTAGAAAAATACAGGCAGAGCACTCATTAAGACCCTTAGTAAAGACAGTCTCCACAGGGCCGTTACCCCAAAAAACCAAAGTTGAGGTGTGCATCAGAATGTTCTTTTGGACTCTAAGTCACGCGGCTTTGTTTCCATCTGTCAATAAAACTCTGAACCCAAACACAGATCCAGAGGGTCTCTTTATGACCACCTCCCCTACCCCATGCGTTGGTGGTGGTGTGTCCTAAAAACTGAAGCAAAATCACACTTTCACGGTTAGGAATTTTCACAGAGCAACAGGTAAGTTGGCTATGCCCAAGTGACTATTATTTTCCCACAAATTTTAGATTCACTTCCAAGTAAAAGTAACTTGCTGAAAAAGTGAAGCATTGCAACTTTCTGTAAACCACTCTTGATGGGAAAAAAAAAAAAAACATGGAAGAGCTTATGTAATGTTATGAAATATTTCACAGCACAGATTTATGGAAAAACCTCAGTTGCATTTTAAAATACAGTCAGGAGAATTAAGTGTTTGCATTTTGGTTGCCAAATTTCTTCAGCTTTTCCATCCAGAGAGAGAGGTGTGTATTTCCTTTTTGGGCAGTCCTACCCTTACCGGAGGACACAAATGAAGACTCTATTTCCTTTGTATACTGTGGGGGGAAAAATCAGTCAGAGGAAAATACAACAAAGACTAATTCAGATGCAGCTTTAACCATGCTGTCATGTCTTTTCCTCCAATGGGAAGGGGACACTTTCGTAAGGTTAGACTGTCCGGGGAACTAAATTGACACCCTGCTAAAAGTATTATGTGCTTTTATATTAATTGTACTCATGTAAGACTCTACAGTAAGGAAATGCCTTAGCTGTAGACAACATTTATGGAACCTTATAAATAGAGCTCACATTCAAAGGTAAGAAAACAGACAGGAATTTTACACCAACTACCCTCTGATAAGATTATGTTTTCAAAGCAAAAACCATGTCTACAGAATGTTGTGGTGTGGAAATATCCGATTAAACTCTTAGGAAAACAGATTTTTCCACAAGTGACCTCTTTATTTGCCACACCTCGGGGATCTTATTAAAAGTTAGTGTACTGCTTTTAAACCTGAAAAGGGATTCATGTAAAATTGTGGCTTCACAGATTGCTCTCTGAGAACTGAAGAGGAGACGAGAAAATGATACATTTGTACTAAAGCCATTGTAACTGCAGGAAAAATGTCAACGAAGGCACGTGGGGGAGGCTTCAGCATGCTGTAGAGGAGTCAAATGACCTAAGAAAGTAGTTTTATAGCTGGATGAGTGTTTTTAACGAGTTAAACATGTTACTACGGCGACCTTAAAGCCATGCTGTAAACAATAGCTCTGATTAAAAGATTGTCAGGGTCGTTTGTTTAATTTTTTTTTTTTTTGTATTTAAAGTTTTCAATCATCCTATTTGGCTTTGTAGTATGAAGAAATGATATATTTCTAGTGAATTTATCAATTACTAATTAATTTGGTGGTGAGTGCCTAATTTGGGGTTTTATTTAATACAGGGCCAGGTTTAATTTCTGCTAACGCTTGGTTATCCTTGGCCTATTTAACATATGAATTAAACCAAAATATTATAGAAAACTCAATCCATACCTTTTCCTTCCAAGATCATAAAAATAATTTATTGTCGTAATCTCAATTTATAGTTTAGGTAGGCAGAGGGAAAACATGCCTCTGAAGGATCCCCCTCCTCCCCAGCTCCAGGCTGCTCTACTTGCTGTGGGTGTGTGTGTGTGGCTACAAGTTGGTGTAGCTAACACTTAATATGTTGATGTAAGAGAAATGAGCTGCTCTCCATTTAAAAATAATATTTAGATGAGCAAACATGCAAAATCCCCTGAAAATAGATGATTTTGCTCCTTGTAACTTTAACTGAAAAATATGAAAGAAAAAAAAAAAAGAGAGAAACTTAGCCATAAGGCCAATCTATTGCAAGCAGGGACAGATGAGAGATTTTTCAAAATTAAACTGCTAGGAAAAGCAGTTGTGAGACAGTCTGTTTTCTTACTGGGGACGGGAGGATTTGGGGGTATTGTAATTGAAAATGCACACCCATAGCAACTAAATTTTTTTTTAGGATATTTTTGTTTTGTTTTATAAATACCTTTTGAAAAAAATCAAAATGATTAACAATGGTTTGTAATTTTGGTGATCTTTCCAGTTCTGGTGGATTTAGTTCAAATTTTAAAACATTGCTTTATGTGTTGTGTATTTTTGCCCATAAAGCATTCTCCAAATGGTAGTTATTTATGTGAATAAAAGAACAAAGCACGGAAATATGGCTTTTCTTCCTACTCCATTATTGAAACGGAATATGATCATTAGCCAGGGCCGGGGTTTAGTCGCAACACTTTGAAAAATAGCCTAAATGAATAGGTGTCAAATTAATCAAGAATGGAACGATTGCATTATTTTCAAAAACTATATATACCATTAGGGGGTTTCGGCTATAAATAATTGTTATGAAGAAAAGAGGAGGTTTCATCTTAAAAAAATTAGCATACGCCACCTCTTTAGGGTGTTAAAAAGATTGAGCGCTCAACAAGGATTTGTGAAAATCATGACCAGGGAAGCAGGATTATAATAACATCTCATGACTAAACCTGACCTTAGAGATTGATGCTGCTGTAACAGGGTCATTCTTCCACTGACTTAGTGTGGGTATGCCTTGCCTTTGTAACCTGGGAAAAGGGTCTCTGAAATCAAATCACAGAATTCTTTTCCATCTGCAAAGATACCTCACTTCCAAAGCAAACTTTATGTCGTCCCAACTCCTTCTTCTGTTTTCTCTTTACTACTCAAGTCAGAGACAAAGGATATTTTCTCAGGCATTGATTTTTTTCCCCCACCCTCTTGTGGTTAATAAGAATCCTGGAGAGATCCTGCAGGTTGAAATGCATATACAACTCAGTTTTCATTAAAAAATAACAAAAAACAAAAAAACAACAAAAAACCCCACCTAGTTTATAGTAGAATAGAAATTGTTTCAAACACTTTGTCATGTAGTTCACGTATCTAGGTATATTTTTAATTAAACACTGGTCTACCAATAAGCAAATAATAGAAGTTAGTGGAGAAGCAGTGGATCTCAGGCTGACAGTGCCTCATTTATCTTTGTCCTAACTAGACAATGGAAAATGACACTCTGCTGTTGTTTTCTCTGCGTTAAGATTTCCTTCTTAAACAAATGCAGTTGAGGTGGTTTGTTTCTCCACAGCCTGGCACACACGGCCAGTGGCCAGAGTTTTGTCTAGTCTTCATCCAGAGAGAGGATTAATCTTGGTGATGGTGCAAACGAAATGTATGTCTGGGGTCAAAGTGCATACTGCCTTTTGGGATCTGCATTACATTAATGTCATTTTTGGGTTCCTGACGTTAATCAAAACCAACACCATAAAGCGTCACTTAGCTAATTTGTGTATTATTGTCAATGTTACCATTAATTATGCGTTTGTGAGGAAAAAGAGGATTAATGAGATGTCACAGGTAATTTACAATGATCAGGCTCCCCAGGACATTAAGAAAACACTAGTTGGGTAAGATTACCAGGCAATCATATGCAAGAAGCAGAGGTCTTTGCTGAGGCACTACACTGATACTGTCCATCACTATCAAAATGCCTCTTCAATCAGCAATTCCTAACTTTTACATATCATGCTCATATGAAGTGTTTGCTTTAGCCAAAAGTACCCAGAATTCACATTTTAATGGCGAAGAGTCTTTTGTTCAGGTGTCTCCCACTCTAAGTACAGAGGATAAACTTTCATTTCCCTTGAGAGGTGGGCAGTCACAGACAGTTAACTCTCTACCATGCCCCAGGAACTTGGGTTCACATTTAATATCCCTAAGACACCATTTTTGGTGGTTTGGATGGTTGTGTTTAAATTAGACATACAAACTCTCTATTTTTTTCTCCCCCAACTTAGTTCTCAGAGTCATGTAAATAAATTAATTTTTGTGTTCTCTCTTTCCTTTTCTGGAAGGGACATGTAATCTATAGTGTAAGTATTATATTGGTGTGATACATATGAAACAGCACAGAAGTACAGTCCTGTTCTATGGTCTGAAGAAACACAAGTGCTGGGCCTCATTGGTCCAGGCAGTGAATTGAATCAAGCTCGGGGTCAGTGGTCAGAAAGAGGTAGGCTCAGCCTGGAATCTAAGAACCGAGTTTAGTAGGAAGCTAGGAGTCTGGTAGCAGAGGTTCTGCTGGAAAGATATTGAAGTGTTAGAGTCAGCAGGCAGGACAAGCTTCCAAGTAACCAGCAGACAGAATGATGGGAAGAGCAGAGAGAAGACCAACTCTGTGATATTTATTTAACAGAACCTTCTTTATTTGTTGATCACACCCTGGGAGAAATCATGGTGACTATGTTCTATAGTGCACAGCAAAGCCAGACATGACCCATGGAGTTCAGAGCTCAGGGTCTCCGTACCAAAAGCAGTTTTCTGTTGGAAAGGATTGCTGTGCCATACAAGAGGGTCATGGATGCCAACAGAGGTAGTCATTGGAAACACTGTTTCCTGCTTTGGTTTGAATTGTCCGTGAACTCATTTCATCTGAGCCTTGGTTTTAATTTATTCATGGACATGACTGTATATGATGAAACACAGGATTATGAATGTCTGTGCTCCCACATATATGTGAAATCTAACTTTAAAGTCTAGCTCTGGGAGACTGAGAAAGTTACTCAACTTCCCTCTGTTAGTCTCCTCACCTGTGGAATTATAAAGCTTGGTCAACTCGGTAATGAGGATTTAAGGCGATAATGAGTGTAAATCACTTAGCATGGGGCTCAGCACACAGTCAGGGTTTATAAGGTGATGCTTTCCAACCTTAAAATTTTATCAGAAACACCTGTGGAACTTCAAAAATGACAGCTTTTTGGCTCACGCTCCAAACCTATCAAATCTTCATGCTTATGGGCACTCTCAATGTGCAACCTAGGTGAAAACCACTGTAATCAAGATTAGACGTGTTTATTGTTTGTTATTATCAGTTGCTGTTGTTGAAATAGCCAAAAAGTTTTTATCTGATGCATAGTCAGACCTGTATTTGAGTTGTTACGGTGCCTCAGAAGCTGGACTGGAATTGTGCAGCAGAATTATATGAACTAAAGCTACATTACAATCAGTATGTGTGTGTTCACATGTGTGAACGCATAGACTGCATGAGTGGAAATGACTGGCCTTATATGAAAGCTGAATTTAAGAAACGTTGTCTATGTAGTAGAAGAAGGTCAAACCATAAGTGAGCTGAATCCAACCATCCATTAACAAATGAAAATAAAACATTTATTACATTGTCTACTCTCAGGGTTTTTTTTCATATTTATGATATATCACAAGGAGATTTCCCCATTGGGATAAAATTTCACAAGCAGAAAGAGAGGAGAGAGAAGTTAAAATAACAATGGTTTATTAAGTTGGCATTGTTAGGCTGACCATACAGGTTGTGGAAAAATATAATTCATTTCTTCTTCTTTTTTTTTATTGGCTCTACAAAGTAATAGCTTAGCATACCTATTAGTTTATCTTGTAAGTAACCTTTGCACTACTTTCTGAGTTGGTTGCTTTCCAGAAAGCAGTGTGCTCAGTGGAATAACCCTGAGAGATCTTTACTAGCATACTGAAGGAGAAGACACTAGCGTGACTAGCTTTCATTCTGGCCTTCATTTTATGAGTTTGAAATGTCTTCTTGTATTATCATGGTTCTGACTAAAATTAGAGACCTATCTATGAATGAATCTTATTCATATTCTTAAATTAAATGGCACTTTTTCCCTTTTTCATCATAGAATATTGTGAAGTAGCATTATCAAAATATTTTGGGCTGAAGAAGCTTGTTGAATGCTTAGGTGTTATTCATAGGAGATTGTTGTTTTTGGTATTGTTTTAAAATGGCAATATGAGGAACTGAGCATAAGAACCGACCCACTGGAAAGATTTAAGACTTGTAAATTTGTCTATGCTCATGTTTTGGTTTTCTTGGTGTTTCTGTTGCTTTTTGTTTTGTTTTATTTTTTGTTTTTGTTTTTTTGTAAATGCATCACAGTGGCAGAGGCTGGATTGCTAAGGTATCTAACTAAGGAGCAAAAAATTCTATTCAGGTACCCACACAAATTTCTCTTCAATACAATTATGAAAATACTTCTCTCCAGACAGTGGTGGCTCATGCCTTTATTCCCAACACTTGAGAGGCAGATGCCAGAAGATCTCTGTGAGTTCAAGACCAGTATAGTCCACAGAGTGAGTTCCAGGACAACCAATGCTATATGGAGAAACTTTATCTTTAAAAGCCAAAACAAACAAACAAACAAACAAACTACTACCACCAACAACAATAACAAAACCCTTATGACCTCAAGATTGGTGTGCTTTTATTTTCATGTCAAAGAAAAAAAAATAAGTATCATAGCATTTACATTCTCTGAACTGCTGGTCCTAACATTTCAGATAATCTAGATCACGTGGTTCTACCTTGTCAAGGAAACATCATCAAACCCATCATTTACTTATGGAGTATAAAGCCATGTTCCTTTGACATTGCCATAGAAGAGTCCTGTCTGATTTCGTGTGTATTCTGTCATCACAATTCTGTTACATGGCTTAAGACATGGTCTCCGAATATTCCTAATACATTTATGTTGTCCTTTCTTCTTGTAATCATATTACTTCAGACCACCTTACAAGTTGAATATTTATTAATCCAATAAGTATTTATTCAGTTCTGTACAAAAATTTGTGGAGAATGGTTGGTTTAGAATATTATCATTCCTATACTTTGATATATCAATGTACCTTTTTCTTCTTGGTACATTTTCTAAGTCCCTTACAAGCCCCTCTGTGTGTCTGGATCAATTGATTAAAACCAGGAAGCATCCCTAATATTAGATTTCCAAGTATGATGCCTAATCACTGTCAAGTTGGCAGGATTTGGAGTCACCCAGGGGACATTTCTCAGAGCATGTCTGTAACAGTGTTAGCAGAGGTTTAAGTGGGGAGGAAAAAGAAGTACCCTGAACATGGCAGCACCATCCCATAGGTTGGTGGTTCTGACTACATATAGGAGCCATGGGAAAGGTAACTGAGCCACAAATTTCATTGTGCTCTGATACCTGACTGTGGATATGATGGGGCCAGCTGCCTTGTGACATTTTCATGCCTCCCACACAATAGACTTTACTCCCCAAAACAAAAGCTCAAATAAATAAACCATTCCTTATGTTTCCTTTTGTCACAGCAATGAGAAAGGTAACTACTACACCAATAACGCCATCAAAAGCTTCTGAAAACCATCTGACTTCTTCAGAACCTTCCGCAGCCACTACCAGCAACTCATCATGCAAATGGCTAGAGTTGCTATGCAGACTACATTATTTCCTGTTTTCTTCAGTGTGCAGTGAAAGTCTATCAGATACGTCCTCAAGATTTTCCCGAACATCACCCTAAACCCTGCAGTAAGCCAGCGGATCTCTGAGTTTTGTTTGGTTATTCTCCATAGACACAGTCAGGTTCTATCAACTGCTCCAGTACTAGCTCTGTGGGAAATGGAAATTGTTAGCAGCATAGCTAGATTGGTGTTGACTGTCTCATCTCTAGGATTAGTTAGGGACCAAAATAAGAGAGACTCAATAACATTGGAGGAAAAAACTGGATGCATTAAGAGAACATAGTATTAAGTATGAGAAACTTGAATTTCTTCAGAATTGAACTATAAGACAGTAGCAGTTCCTCTTTGATGTAGGAAACATAAGGAATGATAATATTCTAAACCAACCATTCTCCACAATTTTCCATACAGTGTAGCAAGTAAATGTTCTCAAAGCATATGTCCTAGAGATTTTGGAAATTTCAACCACTTTGGCCCATGGTGCAAACTACACTGAGACTGAAAGTGAAGAATGACTTTCAAACAAAAAATAATTTTTCCTGTGTGAAAAATGGTCTGAATTTATAGACATGGCTGCTGCCCAATTTGTCTTTGAAGTTCCAGGACCTGACATTTCTAGCACATAATAGGCCAGAACTCAATAAATACTTATTGGATGAATAAATATTCAACTTGTAAGGTGGTCTGAAGTAATATGATTACAAGAAGAAAGGACAGCATAAATGTATTAGGAATATCCGGAGACCATGTCTTAAGCCATGTAACAGAATTGTGATGACAGAATACACACGAAATCAGACAGGTCAGCATGGCATGGATGTGCACTTGCCCCTACAAAATGAATAGGTGATTTTCTTTAACACACACACACACCAAAACACAAGAAAAGGCAAGTTTGGAGAGTGGAGAGGCTACTTAGTGGTCAAGAACACATGCCATGCTGTTCTTGCAAAAGACCTGACTCCAGCTCTCTGCACTCACACCATGCAACTCACAACCACTTATAACTCTAGCTTCTGGAGCGCCAATGTCCTCTTCTAATCTCTTTGAGCTCCTGAATAAACATGGTCCATACTGACACCCAGATAAACACTTAAAATAAAAACAAACCTTAAAAAAAAAAAAACAAGTTTGAGATTGAGTGTCCATGGGTGTCCAAAGACTGTATCAGATCCTCTAAACCGTAGGTGTGGATGGCTGTGAGATGCCAGGTGGGTACTGGGACCTGACCCAGATCTGCAAGAGCAGAGAGTGTTCTTAGCCACTGAGCCATCACTCCAGCCACTATGTTTTATATATTTCAATATGCAATCCCATAGACAGTGACTATCACACTCATTTTGGGATTTTAAGTTTATCAAAATAAATAACTCCATTCTAAGATTAGGATAACTAGTTAATAAGTCAGAGCACAAAAGATGAATAAAAGGAAGAAAATGTCGTATCCAAGAAACCATCTAGGAAGCCAAGCCTAACTAGTTCATAATATGACCATAACCATTATTTCAAATATTTTGGTCTTTTTCATCTGTATGCAACTAGATTAGGATCCCCCTTAAAAATGAAATATAGGAGCTGGAGTGATTGCTTAGAGGTTAAGACAATCAGTGCTTTTGCTTGCAGGGGATCTGAGTCAGGTCCCAGTACTCATATGGTAGCTCACAGCCACCCGGAACAGCAGTTCAGGGGCCATGATACAGTCTTTGGACATCCATGGGCACCAGTCATGCCTGTGGTACACATTCAAACATGCAGACAAACCACTCACAGATGCAAGAATAAATAAATCTAAAGCAAAAGACAAAACAGCTATTGTCTCATCTTCCAAGATGTCCTACATGCAGGAAGGGATGCAAATATTCTCCAGGTTCTAACTTCCTTACCTGAATGTGCTGATCTTCCTTGTACATATAAAACATAAAAATAATACATATGAGGCCCTCACCCTCTCTTTCCATCTTTAAGGTGGTAGAAGCATTGACTTTCCAAGCTCTAAATAATTCTCCTTTGCTTTTGCCTGGGACCTGCTAGCCTTCTGTATACTGGCTGGTTCTAATATTTATTTTGCTTTATTTTTAGATCTTGGGCTCCTCTGCTGATTATCACCAATTGCCTCATTCAGATGTTTGGTTTTTAAACAATGGTGAATTGAAGTTTGATTTCATTCAACCTTCCAGTAACTTTATACCATGACAGACTCGACAGAGTAGCTAGCTCTCTCTGGTAAGATCTCCCCACTTCCATGTGCTCTCTTTCATAGCAGAGATAAGGGTGTATTAAAACAGCATTTCCTTAAAGTGTTTTCTCTCTCCCACACTCCCCCATCACCTTCCTTTACCTCTCTCTCTCTAATCATTCTCCTTAACATCATTTCTCAAAAACATGGGGGTTCTGAGGTTCTTAAGTTTGTAGAAATGAAGAAATCTGTTCTAGGTGATTAGAAGTTAAGAGTTCACAGCACAAAAGGTAACAAATAGGAAGAAAATTTGGTAATCAAGAAACAGATGAAATTTCAGTATGATTCTTTTTCTCATTTACTAAATTTGTATCTTCTTGCACTGAGACTTCTACTCACATATGACCAGCTATGCTGTTTTAAGCATGATTATTTAAAAATAATTTGTTCAGAGGAATTTTTTCTTACAATCTAGAGTTAGATTTCTCATTTATACTTATGTTTTTTATAGATGAAATGACTGTGTAATTATCAATCTAGCCATAGATAAACTTGAAACTGACTGTTGTGCTGAGAATTGTATTGCAACTCTGGGGCAGTGCCTTGCACACGGCTCCTTCGGATTCTAAGTCTCATAGCCCAGTTTAGCTAACCCCTCACTCATGCTCCCTGGGGATGAACTCAAGGCTCAGTTCTAATGAACTGAATACAGCAAAAGCGATAAGCTCTGCTTTTAAAATCAGCCTGCAAAGGGGCCATGATTTCTGGCTCTCTCTCCTATCTTCTCCTTCTCAGACTTGCCCTGAAGGCAGCATTGAGGAACCGTAAGCCTAGTGGGCAGCCCAACTGGACAATGAATGATACTTTGCAAAGTGGCCAGGAGTGACCTGAGACCCGCTTCAGACCAGCAGTAGACCTGGAAACAGGTTTTTCCCTAGTCTAGCTCTGAGATCCAGTCTCTGATGACACGCTAATAACAATCTCATGGAACAATTTGAACCGAGAGAGATACAAATAGAGCATGCCTCGTGTTGAAAGCCAGTTTTATTCTGAGCTGTTTTGTTAGACAGCTACATATAGCTGATACAGTTCTTGTCACCCAGACATAGTTTGCTGCTGGGTTGGAAATTTGGGCCAGGGCCAGTCAGATCTTGAACAGTGTGTGAGAAAAAGCCTCAATCTTGAACCTCTGACAATATTTCACCTGGGTCTTATAAATTAAATCTAACAAGAGCATATTAGCAACAAAACGTTCAGTTAGCTTTGATAGTATTCTCAGCAAAAATGCCGAGATTAAGATGTCTTCAATGTCGCACATGCTAAGGCTGAAGCATTGTGATTTCCCATGGTAGCATCCTTTTATGTGCATAGTTTCCATCTTCTCAGACTTACAATGGGCACCACATATAGCAAACGTGTACACTAATTTGATCTGAGACAGGATGCCCTTCCACTGCTTTAAATGAAGTTCTGAACACCCCCCCCCCCAAGGACTTTTTATAGGTATCTTCTTCCACTCTGTGCCCATGAGTATATGATCACACTTCTCTTTTCTCCTTTATAGAAGTGAAGCATGACATCTTCTACTTCAAACTTTGGTTCCACTGGCTTAGGAACTCTTATTATACACAGATCCTTAGATTGTGCAAGACTTTCTCAAGCAAGTTTGGCCATCTGATATTAACGTAAAGGCAAATACCCTTCTGCAAAGCCTTGAGCTAAATCCATTTTAGTATTTTTGCTTGTATTGTTGAGGAAAAAATCATTACCTACCCTGAAGGAATTCTTGTTCACGTGTAATGGAGAAAAAGGTGCTTATAATTTTAAGTGTCTAAAGATATTTGAATCAAGACAGCAGCTAAAGGTGCAAAGTTATGTTGTTTAATAGATAGTATTCCTTTGAAAGTGAATATGATTAAATATTTTCACATGTTGATAGTGCATGTATGCAATCTTATCCCTAATTTAACAGTACCCAGTTTTTATGTCATTGCACTGAAGATGAAATCTAATTGACATATGCCTGGCAATGATGTTTAAATAAACAAAAATTAAATTAAAAAATGTAAGCAGTTAGATAAGGGTTATGAACTAGAGTCTTTGTAAAGCCTTATGTTAAGGCTTAGTGAAATGGAGGGTACCATAGGGCAGTGCTTTTGATCCTACTGGATTATATTATTTACCAGGATTTGAGGTGTTAGTGGTATTAAGGTACATGATTCTAAGCCTAATCATTGCAGCTGTCATTACTTCATAAGACACATATGCCTCCTTTAAAATTAACATCCTGAGAGGTTACTCAGTAGTTAGGAACTCTACCTGCTTTTACAGAGGATCCAAGTACAGTTTCCAGCACTCACTTTTGTCAACTTATAATCACCTGTAACTTCACCTGTAGGCAACCTGACAACCTCGTTGGCTTCTTCCTGTATTTGTATATATATACATTTGTATATCAGTCTACCCCATGAGCCACATAATTAAAAAATAAATCTTAAAGAAATATAAACTGTATAAATAAAAGTCATCACTAGAACAGTCATGTATATGAATAGGATGACACGCTTGGTAGGTGATAGGCTTTGAAGAGAGACTCTGATCTGAAGTCTCTCACTTTATGGTACACCACAGAGTTCTAAGTTCCAAGCTGTCTTGTAATCTTAAGGGTTTTTCAAGAAGCTACACATTTTCACCAGGTTAAGCCTGATCCAAAGAGGACTTAACGGATAGCTCATTAGCAGGGATTAATTAGTTTATTTGAATAATTGTTACTCATTGTTATGCAGCAGGAAAAAGGCCTTGGGCAATATGACACAGTCTAGGTCAGGTTTGACAGCAGTGGTTAAACTGAACAAAGTGTACTTAGAGTTACTAAAGAGGGTACCCCTCTATCTCTGTTCCTCACACACAGACATTCTGATAGTTTAGAAGTGGAGGGACCAGGTCATACCAAAATAATGACATAATTGCGTATGGCTGGCATTTTTTATTTTTTCTTTGTTAAATACAAACAACTCATCAAGAAAGACAATATAATTCATTTCTGTACAGGGAGATTTTCTGTTATATGAACACCTTAATTTTAATGACAACTTAGTTTTATTAGATTGACTGATGATGGCTTTTCAAGAGAATATTCTTTGATTTCATTGTTATAGTTTCTATAATTTATTAATGGGTTTCAAGTTTGTAAAATTGGACCCTCATAATTCTTGGTCATTATTATTCCACTCATGGATCTCTAAATGAATTAATTAACCCATCATTAATGCAATGAGCTAGGCCATCATGGGCCCTCTACTCTCTGTGAAGATGAGGTGTCTCTCCATCTGGCACTGCGGTTGTCCTCAGAGAAGCCTCTTCCTGATTAACAAAGTCATCCTCCCAAGCTCTCCAATCACTGTTCTTTGCTTTGCCTTTATATTGAACGTTTTCATTCACACATTCTTTTTAGATAATAATGGTTTGAGTGTGGCATTTCATACGTGTACGTAGGGTATTTTGATCATCTTCTCCCCTCATCCTCTTACCCGATCTTGCTCTCTGTTCACTTGTGCCAATCTTCTTGCCAAGCAAGCCCCTTCTACTTTCCATGTCATACTTTTTGTGGCCTGCGCTCTTATTAAGGTTGTTTAGAGGAATATGGCACCACACCAGTGGCTACCCCCCTGAAGCAGATGTCTCTCCTCCCACACCAAGCATTACTACACCCCATTAGCTGGGCGCTGATGGGGTCAGTCTTATGTAGATCTTGTGCAGGCAATCACAGCTGCTTTGAGTTCATGTGTGCAACAGCCACAGCATACTTGGAAATCAGCTTTCTGCATCACTCTTTCCACTTTCTCTAGCCCTTACAGTCTTTACAGTCTTTCTAACTCTTCTTTCTGATGGTCCACGAGCCTTGTGAGATTACAGATGTCTCACGTGTGGGTGGGCATTTGGTCATCATTTGTTCTCTGTTGTTTGATCAGTTTTGAGTCTCTGTAAGTTACTGTTAATCACTGAAAAAAGAAATTTCTGGGCCTAAGCTAACATTTTTCTGATTTTAAAAATCGCATCATATAATCTAAATGTATTTCCAAAATATATGAACCTATTTTTCATTTTAGCTATTAAAATTTTATTTATTTTATTTTATGTGTGCTTATATGTGCCTGAGTATATGTATCATGAACATTTTTGCATGCAGGGGTGGTGATCAGAGTATAGGATCTCCTAGAACTGGAGTCACACATGGTTGTGAACCAACATATGGGTGCTGGGAACCTAACCTAGGTCTCTGTAAGAACAGCAAATGCTCTTAATTACAGAGTCATCTCTCCAGCCCCTACTTTAGTTTTATTCATTTTTAACTTTAAAAGATTCATGCTTTATGTAGATATTTGTGATGTATTTTTAACACAAACCTTTATAGGCAAGTCATATTGTACATGCTAATAATATACGTTCTCTCATGTAAGGACAATCGTGGCTCACAGTTCAGTCTTCTGCAAAGAGAACAATATAGTATCTGGAATGGCTCAGTTGTGGTAGTGGGGAATTGTAACATGGTTTCTTCATCTCTGTGTATCAGGAAGCGGAAGTCTGGACCAGAAGTAAGGTTAGGTGTAGCTCCCAAAGACCCGCCTCTAATAACATACAACAGGTGTCAAAAGACTTTAGTTTCTCTAAAGTGCACCAGTTAGCTAGAACTCAGGCTTTCAAACACAAGGACCCATGGAGGACATTTTCAATACAAAATAATAAACACGAAGTATAATAAAACTATTTTGAAATTTAAAATCATAGAGAGAATACCCTTTTTCTTTCTTCCCTGGCCGTTCTCCTATCTAGTGCCCTCCTTGCTTTTTCTCCCCGTCCCTATTGTTAATCTTGTTCTCTCTTCTGCTCTCAGGATTTGCAAGAGAAGAATTGTATGATATATTTACCCCTGCAAGTGCAGTAAGTACTGCTAACTATTTCTTTGACAGATTTTCAGCTGTGCTCCCATCTTTATGCTACTTGCCCGAGGACACTGGGAAAAGGGTCAGCACTGTGAGAAGTACAGATAGAAAGTAAGCATCTTTTGCAGTAAACAGACATGTTCATTTATGAGGAATTGACATATTACTTTAGTATAAAGTCTGTCATTAGCTGAAGGGCTTGTCAAACAGCCACTTTCTGGAGTCCATCCCCAGAGTCTACACTTCATTACATCTAGGTGGAGCATAGTTATTCGCATTCAAATCAGTTTCTAGTTTATGCTGATACTGCCACACTTTACCTAAGAGATGTGATTTTAATCTATTTCACACAGGCTCC
Source organism: Apodemus sylvaticus (assembly GCF_947179515.1). NCBI lineage: Eukaryota > Metazoa > Chordata > Mammalia > Rodentia > Muridae > Apodemus > Apodemus sylvaticus. Next base: position 98,027,954 of record NC_067476.1, on the reverse strand, counting down.
AGCTGTCTATACCAAATACTGTTTAAGTGTGCCAAGATAAGCACCTATTACAATTATGCAATAGATCTTTTTGTATCAAACATAATGTTTCTCAGATTTCCAGCTTGTGGGAATTTATTAAATTCTATAGAATGCTTTCTTGTGTAATAGCATGTATGGACCAGGAAGGATGGTCTAAGAAAAATAATGACCTCACCCAGAGATTCTTACAGGCAGTTTTCCTAGAGAGCAGTGCATCTTCATGGCATGTCCTACACAGCTGTATACTCGGTTCTCTTCTCCAGTTCACAAACACTACTGATTTGCATATGCTAGACTGTTACACTCTTCCCTACAAACCTCTTTTCTTAGAAGAAACACAGCTTCTGTCAAAACAAGACTTTAAAAATATTTACCAAGTTGTAATAAACAACATTCCTCAAATATGCTGTATGCATTTTTTTAAATTAAAAATCCTCACGAAGGGCAACATGAGCTTTTTATTTTTACACATTAGGCTCTGTATCTTTGTCAACAGAAGCAAACTATGTGGTCAGTGTGGCTCATGAAAATAGAGATGTTTTATATTTAATCTGAAGAATATATATATATATATATATGTTATTTAGATATAGATAGATAGATAAAACTATCTTTTCAGAAAAACCTGTTCCTAGGTGACAATGTTTATATTTATTCAGCACCCTGAATGAGGTTTTATAAAGTGAATGGAAATATGGTAGATCAAGTCATATTGCCTGAAACAAATAACAGCCATGCTAGTCTCATACATTTGACATGATGTTTAATTTGTTTATTAATTTGAAGAGTAAAGTAAGTAAACATTTTGACAGTAAATTCCTTCTGTACCGTGACTAAGACAGCTTGGAATGTTGGGCAGTGCATCTGTGAATTACAGTTGGCCCTGAGCCTCCTGACCATGTACCCTGTGAGTGTCCTAACAGCAATGGCACACAGACTGTGTTTTCAGGGTTTGTGAGCTGATGGATTACCTACCCCAGAGTGCATAAGAAACAGATACCAGGATAAATAGCAGAAGAAAATACAGTATGAATTAAATATAAATCACTGGAAGATAATAGGTAAGAATTTCTGGTCATCTGCTTTACATGAAAGCCACTAGTTTAGTAACCTTAAGGCTATTATATAGAAAAATGTTCTACTTTATCTGTGTCTCCTCCTTATGTGTTTTTTAATCAATATTAATTCTGTGTCTTTTTTCTCTCTTCACCTTTTTTCCTATTGTTTTTCCCTACTTCTGTTTTCCTCCTTTTTGTTCTATGGATTCCTTTTTGGACTTTGTCTGCTTATTGTCTCTCTTTTATGTCTCTTACCTATGCAGCAGCGGTGTTGGAAAGTATAGATAGCATGCCAGGATCTCTCCTGAATTGCCTCAGGGAAGGGAAGCAAGAAAATGTAACAGTGAATGAAGAAAATGAACTCTGGACTGGTTTGGCATGTCACTCAGTGGTAGAACATACCTAGCCCAAATGAGGTCCTGAGTTCAATCCCTAGAACTGAAAGAAACAATAAGCACAGATGGACCCTTCCCCCAGCCTTGAGGAGGTTAATCAGACCTTGTTTGTCACAGTTTCCTAGCCCACCTGGGGTGGAGTCTTCTGAACAGGTGAAAGTCTCCTGTATTCCTGCAAAAACAAGACTGCTTGCTGAAGCTTGTTTTGAAACAAGAACTCAGCTGAAACTAAGGATGGGTCTTTACCTATATAAATGCAGAACTGAAAATTAAACTTTGAGCCTGTCTTAGTCAGGATTTCTATTCCTGCACAAACATCACGACCAAGAAGCAAGTTGGGGAGGAAAGGATTTATTCAGCTTACACTGTGGAAAGAAACATTGCTGTTTATCACCAAAGGAAGTCAGGACTGGAACTCAATCAGGTCAGGAAGCAGAAGCTGATGCAGAGGCCATGGAGGGATGTTTCTTACTGGCTTGCTTCTCGGTCATGATGTTTGTACAGGAATAGAAAGCCTAAGACAGAGCCTTAATCAGAACTTTTGTCTTAGCTCCATTCTTCTCTCGCCCCCTTACCTTAATTCCAGCCTCTCTTTCAGGTAAACCCAGTTTGCCCGTGACTGCTGGATGGTTACACACAGAAATAAAACAAAACATAACAAAACAAAACAAAAAAATTGGTGACTGGAGTGACTCACTTCTTCACAGAGTTGGAAAAAGCAATTCTCAAATTTATCTCGAAAAACAAAAAACCCAGGATAGCTAAAACTATTCTCAACAGTAAAAGAACTTCTGGGGGTATTAGTATCCCAGACCTCAAGCAATACTACAGAGCAATAGTGTTAAAAAACTGCATGGTATTGGCACAGGGACAGGCACACTGAAACTAATAGAAAAGAGACTGGGGAATACCAGAACACAGAAATATTATGAGACTGCTTTCATTTTTTTAAAATTTTTAAAATTTATTTTCTATATTCTGTGAAAAACTGAGTTGGGATTTTGATGGGGATTGCATTGAATCTGTTTATTGCTTTTGGCAAGATGGCCATTTTAACTATATTAATCCTGCCAACCCAGGAGCATGGCAGATTTTTCCATTTTCTGAGGTCTTCTTCAATTTCCTTCTTCAGAGACCTGAAGTTCTTGTCATACAGATCTTTCACTTGTTTGGTTAGAGTCACACCAAGATACTTTATATTGTTTGTGGCTATTGTGAAGGGTGTCATTTCCCTAACTTCTTTCTCAGTCTGCTTATCCTTTGAGTATAGGAAGGCAACTGATTTGCTTGAGTTGATTTTATAACCTGCCTCTTTGCTGAAGTTGTTTATCAGCTGTAGGAGTTCTCTGGTGGAGGTTTTTGGGTCACTTAAGTATACTATCATGTCATCTGCAAATAGGGATAATTTTACTTCCTCCTTTCCAATTTGCATACCTTTGACTTCCTTATGTTGTCTAATTGCTCTAGCTAGGACTTGAAGTACTATAATGAAAAGATATGGAGAGAGAGGGCAGCCTTGTCTAGTCCCTGATTTTAGTGGGATTGCTTCAAGTTTCTCTTCGTTTAGTTTGATGTTGGCTACCAGTTTGCTGTATATTGCTTTAATTATGTTTAGGTATGGGCCTTGAATTCCTGTTCTTTCCAAGACTTTTAGCATGAAAGGATGATGAATTTTGTCAAATGCCTTTTCAGCATCTAATAAAATGATCGTATGGTTTTTTTCTTTGAGTTTGTTTATGTAGTGGATTGCACTGATGGATTTCCATATATCGAACCATCTGTGCATCCCTGGGATGAAGCCCACTTGATCATGGTGGATGATCGTTTTGATGTGTTCTTGGATTCGGTTGGCAAGAATTTTATTAAGTATTTTTGCATCGATATTCATAAGGGAAATTGGCCTGAAGTTCTCTTTCTTTGTTGGATCTTTGTGTGGTTTTGGTATCAGTGTAACTGTGGCTTCGTAGAATGAGTTGGGTAGTATTCCTTCTGTTTCTATTTTGTGGAACAGTTTGAAGAGTATTAGTGTTAGGTCTTCTTTGAAGGTCTGATAGAATTCTGCACTGAAGCCATCTGGTCCCGTGCTTTTTTTGGTTGGGAGACTTTCTATGACCCCTTTTATTTCTTTAGGAGTTATGGGCCTGTTTAGATGATCTATTTGATTCTGAATTAATTTTGGTGTTTGGAAATTGTCCATTTCGTCCAGATTCTCCAGTTGTGTTGAGTATAGGCTTTGGTAGTAAGATCTGATGATTTTTTGGATTTCCTCAGTTTCTGTTGTTATATCTCCCTTTTCATTTCTAAGTTTGTTAATCTGTATACTGTCTCTGTGCCCTTTGGTTAGTCTGGCTAAGGGTTTATCTATCTTGTTGATTTTCTTGTTGAAAGTCAATTTTATCTGATTTTAGAATGGCTACTCCGGCTTGTTTTTTGAGACCATTTGCTTGTAAAATTGTCTTCCAGACTTTCACTCTAAGGTAGTGTTTGTCTTTGACACTGAGGTGTGTTTCCTGTATGCAGTAAAATGTGGGATCCTGTTTACATATCCAGTCTGTTAGTCTATGTCTTTTTATTGGGGAATTGAGTCCATTGATGTTAAGAGATATTAAGGAATAGTGATTATTACTTCCTGTCATTTTTGATGTTATCTTTTATATTTGATTGGTTATCTTCTTTTCGGTTTGATGAAAGAAGGTTACTATCTTGTATTTTCCAGGGTGAGTTTCCCTCCTTCTATTGGTATTTTCCTCCTATTGTCCTTTGCAGGGCTGGGTTTGTGGTAAGATATTGAGTGAACTTGGTTTTGTCATGGAATATCTTGGTTTCCCCATCTATGGTGATTGAGAGATTTGCTGGGTATAGAAGTTTTGGCTGACATTTGTGTTCTCTTAGAGTTTGCATGAGATCTGCCTAGGATCTTCTAGCTTTCATAGTCTCTGGTGAGAAGTCTGGTGTGATTCTGATAGGTCTTCCTTTATATGTTACTTGGCCTTTTTCTCTTACTGCCTTTAATATTCTTTCCTTGATTAGTGCATTTGGGGTTTTGATTATTATGTGACGGGATGTATATCTCTTCTGGTCCAGTCTGTTTGGAGTTCTTTGGCTTCTTGTATATTCATGGGCATCTCTCTATTTAGATTAGGGAAGTTTTCTTCCATAATTTTATTGAAGATATTTTCTAGCCCTTTAAGTTGTAAATCTTTGCTCTCATCTATGCCTATAATCCTTAGGTTTGGCCTTCTCAATGTGTCCTGGATTTCCTGGATGTTTTGGGTTACAAGCTTTTTTCATTTTGCATTTTCTTTGACCATTGAGTCCATTGTTTCTATGGTATCTTCAGCATCTGAGATTCTTTCTTCTATCTCTTGTATTCTGTTGTTGATATTTGCATCTATGGTCCCTCATTTCTTCCCAAGGTTTTCTATCTCCAAAGTTGTCTCCCTTTGAGAATTCTTAGTTGTTTCTACTTCTGTTTTTAGATCCTAAATGTTTTTGCTCAGTTCCTTCACTTGCTTGTTTGTGTTTTCCTGTAATTCTTTGAGAGATTTTTGTGTTTCTTATTTCATGACTTCTGCCTGTTGATCAAATTTCTCCTGTACTTTTTAAAGTGATTTTTGCATTTCCTCCTTATTGGCTACTATCGTTTGACCCATGTTCTCCTGATTGTCTTTAAGTGATTTTTGTGTTTCCCTTGTAAGGGCTTCTAGCTTTATGTCCTTCATGTGTTCTTGTAACAGCATCACGACCAGTGATTTTACATTCAAATCTTGCTTTTCTGGTGTGTTGGGGTATCCAGGACTTGCTATTAAAGGAGAATTGGGTTTAGATGATGCCATATTGCCTTGATTTCTGTTAGTAACATTCCTATGTTTGCCTTTTGCCATCTAGATCTCACTGGTGTTAGTTGGTCTTGTTGTCAATGCAGGACTCACCCTTGCAAGATGCCTCCCTGCAGCTGGCCTCCAGATTCACCACTGGCCCTCTGCACTGCTTGGGGACGGGGCACATGGCCCAGGCTGCTTCAGATCCAGAGGTGGTGACCTGGAAGCCTCCCGCCAGTGGCCTCCGGATGGATCCTGTGGCCTCCGGATAAATCCTCCACTTTACCGGGCCAGAGGGACTCACCCGAGCAAGGTGCCTCCCTATGGTCGTCTCCTGATGCACTGCCGGCCCTCTGCACTGCTTGGGGACCGGACGGGTAGCCCAGGCTGCTTCTGATCCAGAGGTGGTGACCAGAAGGCTCCTGCCAGAAGCTGACTGCTTTCGTTTTAATTCCTGGTGTGGGATATGAGGTTGCTTCAGATTGCCCACAGCAGCTGACTATGATTTGTCTTGTGCTGTCTCAGTGGTGTGATTTTGCCAGTAGCAGATAGTTTCTGGGATTGTGTTTGGAATTCTGGGCACCGTTCAGATGCTATATACATGCTAGGGCTCTGAGAGGCCCGGTGAGTTGTTGGTTAGTTGTTGGTTGTCCAGTTTGTAAAGTAGTCATGCACAAAGAAATTAGATATTCTGGTGGGGAAGACCAAACTTGGCCCAAGGAATTCAATTCACCTAATGAGCAGGAAGTACTCTAATGATAAATTTACCCCCTTTCCAACCCTTGACTATAGTCAAGGTTATTTTTTCCTTTCCTCTCTATCCCATTTTTCTGTCTTATTTAGTGTCGCAACATTGAAAGGGTAGAAGAAAAGGAGTGTGTGTGTGTGTGTGTGTGTGTGTGTGTGAAAGAACCCATAAAGTATCAAAAAACATCATACCATAATGCTATGGTTTATCTTTAAGCAGATGTCAGATCATCTAACTTGAGTTTCCTGCTCAACTTATTCTCTGATAAACTAGGCTCTCCATGAAGTATTACTTATACAATCAGTCCGGAAAGCGCCTTGCTATGTGTACTTCCAATTGCTGTCAGCATTTAGGCTATATTGATTACCAGCAAAAATATTCCTAATTTCAATCAACCAATCATGAATCAATCCATTCATTCACAGATTCATTCAAGAACTTACAAAATGCTGAATGTTTCATTCCTTTATTCCTTTAAAGGGAAGGCCAGAAATTAACATGAAAGTAAACTGAAATACTTCCTTGTTCCTCCTGGATTTCTTCACTCCTTCCATGAGGTATCCTGCCATTCATTTCCTCTTCTCCTCTCTTGCTCATTCTTTAGAAATAACGTAGAAGCATTTTTTTTTTGAATCTTTGCTCACCTTGAAAAGGTTATGTGCTTTTTGCTCACAAAGAACTTAAGAAATGTCATGCTTCTTTTAGATCTCACATTTGCTCTTTGTGTGGTTAGTTTTTATCTTGATTTATTAAAAAAACATTTTCAACAGTTAAATTATGCTTTTTGTGGCATACTTAGAAAAGGCAGATAAGCTGAGTAAAGGTTAGTCATGGTTTCACTACACAGATACAGCTGTTGTTACTGTTTTGATATTTTCTTCCACATACTTCTTTTAAATGCAGGCATTAATAATTTATACTGAAACAATAACAACAACAACAACAAAATTCCACTGTATAGATGTCCTAGTCCTGTTACAATTACTGTGATAAAGACCATGATCAAAATAACATGGGGAGGAAATGGTTCACTTGGCTTAGGAGTTACGGGTCCAGGGAAACTAGGCAGGAACTCAAGGCAGGAACTGAAGCTTCAGCCACTGGGGGTGCTGCTCACCAGCTTGCTCTTCATGCTTTATCAACCTGCTTTTTTTATACAGCCCAGGATGCCTGCCCAGAGTTGTACCATCCACAGTGGGATGGAACCTCCCATATCAATTGGTAATTAGGAGAATGCCTGACAGATTTGCTTAAGGACTAATCTGTTTTGAAACATATTGTCAAGTGAAGTTTTCTCTTCCCAGAAGAGGGAAACAAAAACTGACCAGCATGCTAGAGTGGCTGAATTTTAGCATTTTTACAGTTTTTTGTTGTTTAAATTTTATACCTTATACAAAATTTATACCTTATACAAATTTTATACCTTATACAAAGCAGCCGAACTTTGTAGAGAACTGAATTTTATTTTGTATCTAAGTTGATCATACCCTCTAAAGAACCAAAAACAAAAAAACAAAAACAAAAACAAACCAAAAAAACCCACCAGCGTTTAACATAATAATATTTTTTATTTGTACATTATTTAAGTGGTTTTATTTGGATCCTTACATAACCCAATGGGTCAGATAACTTTCACATCAATTTTATATATAAGATATAAAGGTGCACCTCTGTGGCATAATGTTATCCTTCAGTACCCAAGTGGGTCATAGGGATGCAGTGGCTTGAAACTGCTCTAATATCTGAATTTACTGTCTATCTGAATATTAACAGCAGATGTATTTGTATGGCAAAAATTTGGATGGCGTTTTTAAAAACTCACTATTTGCACTTGCCAAAAATATTACAGGACACATTTATCTTAGCTTTGTGATCATATTTTAGAGGACTTAAATATAGTATCAATTTTCTTCCCTTGTTTCTTTTAAAAACTGTAGATTTGATTCTTGGCTGATTATTTCTAATGTTAGAAATAACTTGTTAATCATTTTTAAAACTATAGGACCATTGTTTTATTTGAATTAAGCTTTGTACATATACAAATATTAATTTGGGAAAAATGGTAACTTTACTGTTTGATATCTCCTTTTCAGGAATATACTTTTTTCTTTTTATACATTTCAATGCATTTTCACATTTCTTCCTGTAGGTCCAACATATGTTGCCAATAAGGTGATTAATTGCTGTGGTCAGAAGGGCTGTGTATTTCTAAAGTTCCTAGTTGATGTTTCCACCCTCAAGGCAATAGTGTTTGGGGGCGGGGTCTTTGGGGAGGTGATTGGGTCAGGAGCATGGGCCCCTCATTAATGGGATTAGTATCCTCATAAAACCAGCCCCAGGGAGCTGCTTTGCCCTTTAGCCATGTGAGAACACAGCAGGAAGGCACCATCCTTGGACCAGAGGACAAACCCTCAATAGACATGGAATCTGCTTATCTCTTCTTTCAGACTTTCCAGAGTTCAACACAATGACAAATTAGTTTTATTGTTCTCATGTTCTTTAGTTTATAGTATTTTGTTATAGCAGCCCAAATGGACTAAGACACTGTGTTTTTATTTTATTGCCAATGGTGTATTTTCTTATCGTATCTGTTACCTATATATTGTTTATCTATGAGAAATTTGTGCCTTAAAAAACCCCTTTTGTATATATAATACAATTTTTGGAATCAAATTTTATAAAAGCTGAAAAAATTCTTTCAGAGAGAGTAGGGAGAGAAGGAGAAAGGAAGGGAGAGAGGAGAATAGATAACTATTGGATTTTGAAAAAGTAAATATGTAAAGAGAAAGGTATGTTCAACATGATTTAAACACTGTACAGTGTATATAATTTTGAGACACCATATGACATTCCTTTAATATTTACAGATTTGAATGTCTTTATATAAGTGTTAAATAAATTTAATTTATACTTTTTGTTTAAAATCCAGGTATTCAATGTGCTATACTTCTGATATTTTCACAGATTGGAAAATTTAAGATATAAAAAAGTGAGGCAGGGCTGTAGTTCAGTTGATAGAATACTTGTCTTACACACAGAGAGATATGGGCTTGATCCCTGCATCACATAAAAACTGGGTGTTCTGGCACATGCCTGTAATACAAGCATTCAGATAGAAGTACCAGAACTTCATGTTCACTAAATAGTGAATTCCAGGTGAGTCTGGGATGCATGAGTCTTGAGTCTCTTTCTTTAAAAAAAAAGAAAGAAAGAGAAAAAAATTGTAAGAATTGAAAAAGATACATATGTCATCCTGAATTTTAGTTAATATTGATTCTCTTGTATATACTACTAATGATGCACTATAATAATTTTGTTTTATTTTACTAATAGTAGTATCTTTTAATATTGAATTATATCTCTCTGAAGCTAGTCAGAGTATAAGAACAATGTTGAATGAAAAAGGAGAAATGATTTTGCCATGCTCTTGTCATGTATAAGTGACAAGGATTTCAATGTAGTTTCTTTAGTCATGATTATCTATTATTGATGCATGTCATCTTCTCTCATGGATGAAATATTGAAATGAAACAATTTAAGTAAGTATTTGCTTTGGCTCATAGTCTAAAAGGTTAAGTTCGTCATAGTGGAGAAGGCACACCTTTCAGACCCAGGACTCACACATTGTAGGCATGTGTTTTATCATGAAGCTATACTATCAGCCCTTGATTCCCCAGCCACTCCCTCCCAGCTGTAATAGCAACAAATCAAGACCAAGGTACACTCTATGCCACCGAGAAAGGCTGCTGGTCATTTGTAATGTTGCTTGTTTTCTATGTTAATGCATATTGGGTTTTGACACTAAAAATTAACAGAGATAGATTCTGAAGAGAAACTCAACCTGAGTGTATTTTATTTATCATTAAGGATTTTAAGGAAGGCACCTGAATATGCAAATATCACCACTGGCAAGATTGATGTTTTATTTTGATCTTAGTGATATTGGGACTATTTACATTTTCCATAAAATACTGAAAAATCTGGTGAGACGTCTGATAGAGTCTTTGTGACCTGTTGTCTTTATCAAGAACTGAAGACTGTCAACCATAGGGAGTTGAAAGGCAGCAAGGAAAATGGGGAGTGACTTGAAAGTTGAAGTTGCACAGTGGCTTTTACTACTTGTGAGGCCTGGGGAAGTGTCTCCAGTGACTATTGGAGCATTTATGGTGATCATCATAGACTTCCTGTTATGCAAAAGCAAAACACTTCCTGCTTCCATTTCCTGCTGTGCAAAAGCAAAAACACTTCCTGCTTCCATCTAACCCAAGTTCTCAGTCTTCCCACAGGCCTCCACTCTCCCTGCTCAGCCTGCTCTCAGAAAACCATCACTCTACTCTTAACTACTATGTTCATTAGGATGACTGTAGCTGTCATTAATATAGTGAATGCTTCAGAAGGCTTGATTTGGAATGTGCCATATAGAAATGATAAATAGTGGATGGAGAGATGGATTAGCAGTCAAAAGCCCTTGTTCCTTTTACAGAGGACCTGGGTTGGAGACACAGAACCTACATGACAGCTCCCTATCATCTATAACTCCAGTTACATGGGATCTTATATCATCTTCTGACCTCTGTGGGCACGAGACATGCATGTACATACATGCATAAATGATAAATATCTGAGGAGGCAGATCATTTATAATTTGATTTGAGCACTATGTAAGATTTCTGTCTATCTGTCTATCTATCTATCTATCTATCTATCTATCTATCTGTCTATCTATCTATCTAAAAACCCTCTCTGATAGGTACAATTTTTGTCTGTATCTGTCAGGCAAAAGTAATTGTAAAAATGGGGGAATTAACAATAGTCATGTAAATGGTAGCATAAGTGTTTGGTGCATGTTAATTTCTTGACTCAACTTTCCCACTTATATGCAGTATTGAAATGCTTCTAGACACCAAAGACATGGAGATGGTTGAGGAAAATAACAATGAAAGAATATGGTTTTTGTTTTGAAAATAAAACAAAACAAAAAAAACCAAACCCAAACCCAAAACCTAAAACCAAAAACAACAAAACAAAAACAAAAAGAGAATTTATAAGTTATGCCTTCAATGGTTTCCAGATAGTTTCATTCTAATAGCACACACACACACACACACACAAATTCAGTGCTGTTTTCTGGCCTAGACGGGTACCCACATACACAAGGCTGGCATACACTTCTACAACCATACATACATACTTGTAAATAAAAATAGATATTAATTTTAAACAACTTAATTTAAGTTCTTAATGGATAAAAAGCTTAACAAAATTATAGGGAAGGTCCTTACCTTTCTAACATCTGGACAATAGCCAGACAATGTAAAAAAAAAAAAAGTAATATTTTTCTAATCACAGTCACTATTTTCAAATTGTCTTCATTTGATTTCCTACCAATTTATTGTCTCCAGTTACAGTTTTTAAATAAATTTTATCCTAAAAAGTGTATCATAAAAGTACACAAAAGATATACATTACTTAGCTTGGTCAATCCATGTTAACACAGCTACCTCATATATATATATATATATATATATATATATATATATATATATATATATATATCCAACCCAAATAATGCTTTCAGAAATAATTCCTGATTATACATTAAAGGGAAATACATTATAAGTGGTAGCCTAATGTTTAAATGTATTTGTCATATGTATTTGTCTCTTGGTAATACTCACTTTGGCTAATGTGTACTATTCAATCCACCGGGTACATCACAACCACAGTCACCAGTTCCCTTATTTGAACATTTGCTAATTTTAACTGTGTACTGTTTCTTGATTAAAATTTTGCCTTTTTATTTCCTTTCATTAGAAAGCTTTGAGGGAATGGAAAAAATAGCTTAGTGGTTGACAGTGGTTGATCAGCTCTTACAGAAATTTCTGTTGAACAGTCTATATATGTTTGGAAATAGAAAAAGATAATGATACCTAGTTTTGATAATTAGGTTTATTTATTAAAAAGAAAAACTTAAAAGTTATCAACATTTTTAAGTATAAAACCATGAGCATAAGGGTGAATGGATGATGGATGAATGATGGATGGATTGATGGATGGATAGATGGATGGATGGATGGATGGATGGGTGGATAGATGGATGGAAGGGTGGATGGATGGATGGGTGGATGGATAGAAGGATGGATGGATACATGGACAGAGTTAAAAGGTGAGTGGATTTAACACACTGAACATTTGTAGTATGTACAAGAGAACATTGTCCTGAACTTTACCCTGGATACAAAGTTTCAAAGACCATGAAATGATTCTTGTGTATTAATGTCCCAAATTTAGAAATATAAGTCACATGATATACATACACAATTAAAATGCTATGAAAATTAGAAATCCATACCTATACATTAAATAGTACATTTATTTTCTTACTGCATTTTATATTCATTTTTTGTATCACTTCTTATTAATGAATATATTTTTGTAATTATGTTGATATTTTCAAATTGTCATACAGAAATAGAGTGGAAATGCCTGCTTTGAAGGCAGTTAATAGTGATGCCTGATACTGGACACAATACATACATAACGTGTGACCTTCATGTTTACCTTGTCCAGTCTTCACAACAGACTTTAAGCCTCCTAACACTTATAGGAGGGGTGTACCATCAGCCTCCCTTTAAAATTCAAGCTTAAAGTTCACATCATTAGCCATGTGTGGTACAGAGAAATCATGCTCTGCAGAGTTAATCATGAGCCTGCATTGGAGATGATAATCACTTCCCAAAGCCATGGTCAGATAATATACATGTAGTTCTTACCTAGTGTTAACATGCTGAGAGCTTCTGTGTGTGCACATTCTTGTTTGCACACACATTCACACACAGAGAGGGTAGTAATAGTGGAAGCTCACAAGGTCATCTTGGAGTATTCAAAGAATTATCTCCTAGAAGAGAAAAAATGGTATGTTATAAATGATTTCTAAGGAATGAGCTATGACAAACAAGTTGGCAGTGTCTGAATGTAGATGCTCCGTTCAACATACAGTTTCTGAGATATTGGTTTATGAAGCTCTTTAATTTTCAAAAATTGAAACAGAATCTGAATGGTCAGTCATATATAAAAAATATTGTAGATGGGGGGGTTTAGGTTGAATGAGTTTTATAAGATCTACTTATTTGGAGTCCAGAAGTTCTTTATAACATTTCTGCCATTTATATTTTTTATCTTGTTCATCTTCTAATTATTTTTCACATTTCCACCACACACGACATTATCAAAAGCATCACTTTCTCTGCTGCATACACTGTCCACATAGGTGCCTTTAATTGGAAAGGAATGAATATTCCTTTCACTTTCACAGCTAGGAACTTTTTAGTGCTATTGCAGACTGGGTATTAAGCGCCCATTACACATAAATTTGAGCTTTGAATGAACCTGATAAGATGGATGTTGTCCAAAGAAATCAAAAATGATCCCTTTACTGTGAGATGGGGCAGGTGGTGTCTCAGAGGCCTGGTCTGGGCAACAGTTCACAATTCGAAGCCAACGAAGGCGGAGGCAATTAGCAGAGGCAATGCTTAGGGGTGTCCAAGGTCGGTACAGAAGGTAAACAGTCTGGGGACAGTTGCCAAAAGCAAATGGAACAAAACAAGAAGAGTGAACCAATTCTCTAAGCTGAGAGGTAGGAAGCAAGAGCAGATGATTTCCTGGAAGAGCTGGAATAGTGAAGGAAGGCAACCAGGAGGAATTCTCTACTTCAGACTTCCGATACTGCCATTACTACTGCCTGGCTCTGGCTGCGAGAGACAGAAGCTCACATTCATGCTAAATTGGTGTCTAAATGCAATGGTGTTGATCTATTTAAAAGTGTTTATTCAGGGGTTCAGGAGATAGTGTCTCATGCATACATGAGTACTTGAGTTTGATCCCCAGAACCCACTTAAAAATGTCCAGATATGGTGGGACATGCTTGAAATCCTAGTGGTGCAACGGTGGAGACCAGTGAAACCCTGTGGCTTCTTGACCAGTCATCTTAGCCTAATGGTGAGTTCTAGTCACACTTAGTGTCTAAAAATGTCAGATGAACGGTTATTGAGGAGGTATGCCCAACTTTGACCTCTAGCCTACACACACACACACACACACACACACACACACACGCATGCACTTATTACTTCCCATGAATACATACACACTTTACTAAATAAACACACTTGAAGATGTTTATTGAATGCATCTGATGAACAAATGATTTTAGTATAATGAAACATACAAAAAAGAAAGAAAAAAGGAAAATAAAAATAAAAGAAGCACAGATCCTATTCTCAAAGGCATTCATTTCAGGGACTGGGGATGCCACCCTACTTGTATAATGCTTGGTCAGCATATACAAGACCTTGATCTATACCCAAGAACTAAGCAATGAGAAGAGAAGTTTATTTCTTTTAAGCTTTATTTTTTTGTTATATGTGAGCACATGTGACTTTGTGTGGGTATGTGCACGTGTGTCTACATATAGATAAGTGCGGAGTGGGTGTAGGCATGTTCAGAGGCCTGAGGGAAGACCCTCTGGAGCTAGAGTTACAAGAGGTGGTAAGCCACCTCATGTGGGTGCTGGGAGCTGAATTCAGGTTCTCTGTAAGAGCAGTTCATGCTCTTACTCCATGGGCTGTCTTCTTGCGTGAGGATGGCTTGCATTCTGATAGGGATACAAAGCTATGAATACAAGTTGAATAGAAATGTTATCTGTATGTAATTACATGCAAATTAAGTGGGGAGATAAATTTGACTTACAGCAGAGTTAGGTAAATATGTGAGTTGATAAGTATGAGAAGAATGAAAATAACTTGGAAGATAGAATCCCAAACTTTTCCAAGAATATGTTACTTCATCATAGCAGCCTTATTTGTGACAGCCAGAAGCTGGAAACTGCCCAGATGTCCCACAAGAAAAGAATGGACACAGAAAATGTGGTTCATTTACACAATGGAATACTATTCAGCTATTAAGAATGAGGACATCCTGAGTTTTGCAAGCATATGGATGGAACTAGAAAATATCATCCTGAGTGAGATAACTCAGACCCAAAAGGACATGCATAGTATGTGTTCACTAAAAAGTGGATGTTAGCCAAAAAAAAAAAAAAAAAAGTATAGAGTACCCAAGATACAGTCCACCGAACTCAAAAGGTCAACAAGCTGAAGTGCCCAAGTGAGGATGCCTCAGTCCCACTTGGGAGGGAGAAGAAAGCAATCACAAGTGGGGAGGGAGGGACCTGGGAGGGAAAGTGGACTGGGGTTGAGAGGGGGAGTAGAGGGGAGAGGGGAACCTGATCTGGTATTGGCTGAGGTAAAAGGCTGAAGTCTTGAAGGCCAGCAGAAAGAATGGAAACAGGCAACCCCGGGAGATAGGCAGTTGGGGGGACCCTCCAGAATACACTAGAAACCTGGGAGGTGAGAGACTCTCAGAACTCAAAGGTAAGGATCTTAGATGAAATACCTGACAGTAGTCAGAGGGAACTTATAGAGACCATCTCCAGCAGGAAGACAGGGCATCAAAAGAGGGAGGTGGGGCATCCCACAGTCACAACTCTGACCCATTATTGTTCCTGTCTAAAAGAATTACAGGGATGGAAATGGAGAGGAGCCTGGGGAAAAGAAGGTCCAGCGACAGGCCCAAAGTGGAATCCAGCTCAAGGGGAGGGCCCAAGGTCTGACACTATTACTGAGGCTATGTAGTGCTCACAAAAAGAGACCTAGCATGACCACACTCTGGAACACCCAACAAGCAGCTTAAAGAGTCAGATGCAGATATTTGCACCCAACCAATGTACAGAAGCAGCTGATCCCTGTTATTGAACTAGGGAAAGCTGAAAGAAGCTGAGGAGAAGGGTGACCCTATGGGAGGACCAGCAGTCTCAATTAATCTGGACCCCCTGAGATCTCTCAAACACTGGACCACCAAAGAGGCAGCATACAACAACTAATATGAGGCCCCCAACACACATACAGTAGATGACTGCTGGGTCCTTGTTCATTCAGAGATGATGTACCTAATCTTCAAGAGACTGGAGGCCCCAGAGAGTTTAGAGGTATGGTGGGGTGGGGGTGGGGACATCCACATGAAGACAGGCGGTGGGGAGGAGGTATGGGATGTGGCACAGTCAGGGAGGGTGGATGGGAGTGGGGAGGAATAAAACATGAGTGTAAAAAAGAATTAATAAAAAATAAAAATAAAAAACCCTCTAGTTTAACATGGACATTCTGATGGTGTAGTCACAGATGGTCGTGAACTGCCCTGTGGATGCTGTGAAGCAAACTCTAGTTCTCTGTAAAAGCAATAAATGCTCTTAGCCACCCAGCCATCAGGTCTCCAATCCACAATATTTCCCCTTAATAAGCAAATGAAACAAAACCTATATTCAGAATAGAATTTATGGAGGAACAATTTTTTTTGCTAGTATCTACTTTTGTTACTTATAATAAAAATACTAATCTAAAAACAAATAACATCAGACTGCCTGAGATGCTATGAGAAGAGAAATATCTCTACAAATAAAGGTCAGAAAGGAAGGACAGAATAGTGGACAGCAACAGCAACAGCCAAAAAGCAACAATCCGTGGATCAGAAAGAAGTCTTTCCCCCACATTTAAAAAGTACACATGCTATGTATAAGGTTCAATAAAGACATCCATTCTTTATGTTCCTTATTTTAATTAATTATATTAATGACTACTTGCTGAAACAGCAAGGTGTTCAAGGAAAAATGTTACTCACATTATGGGTGTATCTAGCGATTTGAGATAATGTTGGGATTGGATGATTTTCCCCAGTAATCTTCTTAGACTACACTTTAATATTCCAAAACATATGGCGTTGACAATTTCACCCACAGGCTCTTTTTCCAGAATGACTTCACTGATGGGCAATCACAGAATTTTTAGAATAGAGTTTCAATTCTTAGTTTTACTTTCTCTATTTTTCTAATTACTAACTCTGCTACTGTCAAATACCCATTCATCAATTTAAGTAAGGAATTTATCACCTCATCGGTATGATAAAATTTACACAGTTTTGTTCACAAACTATGTAAAGCAGGAATGATTATTTTTATTTTACTTCTCCATTTTTATGGAGAAGTAAAAACTAAGCTCCAGGAGACAAGTTTGATTTAAAAGTCTGAGCCTGGGGTGATGGCTCACTTGGTAGTGTTCACTGTATAAGGATGAAGACCCAAGTTTGAGTCCCGAGCACCTACCAAAAAAAGCCAGGCTTAGCAGTGCACAGTTGTAATGACAATGCTGGGAGGTAGACAGGCAATGGCTGAGCCTTTCCGCTCAACCACCCTAATAGTCAAACCTCAGGACTTAGCAAGCAAGTCTGCCTCAAAACAAAACAAAACAACAAAACCAAGATACACAGGTCCTGGCGAATGACACCTGACGTTAACCTCTGGTCTCCACATTCACATGCACACAGGTCTAGTTGCATTCCACCCCCATGTGCTCAGACATACACGTGCACACATGTGCATGCATACACAGAAACATATGAACACATATAACTCCCCACACCAATTTTTTCAGAATATATATTTCTGAAATTGTGAAAAATACATCTGTATAAAAGTGTATGCTTGAGTGTGTGTGCGCGTGCACGTGTGCACGTGCAAGCACATGCACCACCACATGCATTTAGGAGCCTCAGGAAGTTCAGAGAGGACATCAGATCCCCTGGAACTGGAGTTACAGGCAGTTAGGAGTTGTCATGAGGGCCTGGGAACTGATCTGGTTATTTTTCAAGAGTAAAGAGTGTTTTTAACCACTGAGCTATCACTCTGGGCCTCTATTTTGAAAATTTTAACATACAGTCTCCCTCTCCATCATTCCTTGCTAATTTTTGCATCTATTAATATTCATTGTTAAAAATTTGGAAATTATAGTCAATGTTGAAGGGAAAAATCACATTTCTTTTTCTTTTACAAATTTTTCTTGTATATATATACATATATATGTGTACTTGTGTGTTTAATCATATATATAGATATATGATATAAGTACACATGTAAATATATGTTTTTTCTTTTTTATTAGATATTTTCTTTATTTACATTTAAAATCTTATCCTCTTTCCCGGTTTTCCCTCAAAAAACACCCTATCCCATCCTCCCTCCCCGTGCTTCCCTGTCCAACCCACCCACTCCTGCTTCCCTGTCCAAGTATTCTCCTATACTGAGGCATTGAGCCTTGTCAGAGCCAAGGGTCTCTCCTCCCTTTGATGCCCAACAAGGCCATCCTCTGCTGCATATGCAGCTGGAGCATGGGTCCCCCATGTGTACTCTCTGGTTGGCGGTTTAGTCCCTGGGAGCTCTGGGGTTACCGGTTTGTTCATATTGTTGCTCCTATGGGGCTGAAAGCTCCTTTAGCTCCTTGGGTCCTTTCTCTAGCTCCTCCATTGGAGGAGATACAGAGACCAAGTGTGACACAGAGACTGAAGGAAAGGCCATCTAGAGACTACCCCACCTGGGGATGCATCTCATATACTGTCACCAAACCCAGACACTAATGTGGTTGCCAACAAGCACTTGCTGACAGGAGCCTGATACAGCTGTCTCCTGAGAGGCTCTGCTAGTACCTGACAAATACAGAGGTGGATGCTCTCAGCCAACCATTGGACTAAATATATGTTTATAAGATTAAGATCACATTAATTTTGGTTTTGTGACTGCCCTGGAATTCATTCTATAGACCATGTTGTGCCTTAACTTCACAAAGATAAGCCTGCCAAGTACTGAGATTAGATGTGTGCCATCACTACCTGGCTGGCAAAAGTTTTTATATTTGGAAAACATTGTTTTATTTCAAATCTGTCTGACTGTCTGTCTGTCTAACTATTACTTATTCATGACTGGATATGGCACATGTGTGGAAATCAGAGGAAGACTCATAAGCATCTACTCTTTCCACAGTTTGGGTTCCAGAGCTCAGGTCATCAGCTTTGGTCATTTTGGGGACAGGGGACATGGATCAGGGTGTAAGGTAGTTTCTCACTGTGTAGCTCTATCTCCTTATGTCCTAGGGCTTTCTATGTAGACCAGGCTGGTCTTGAACTTAGAGTTTTGCCTGCTTCTGCACTCAAATTCCATGCTCTTTCAGTGTTACTAGTGTTACTAATCATCTATCAACACATCCCATGTGGTTATCTATATAGGTCTTTTTCTTACGGACATGCACACTGTTTATCACTATATATAAAACAAATTCCAGAAATGTTTACTTGATCTTTAGATTTAGAATAAAACTTTGGACACAGAATTGCTGGTTCTCATGGAGGGAACAACTTCAAATCTCAGTACATTTTCTCTGACCAAGTCAGCACCTGCAGGGAGAAGCATGTGAGAATTGTCCTTGCTCTCCTTGCCCCCTCTGCCTCATTGGCATTTCCTCTTTTGGTGTGGTTTGTCACCTTTGCTATTATTTTAATAGAATTGATGAAAAGGACTGAAGAGTAAATTACTGACTTTGTAAATCAGTTTTAGAAGGTAGACCCAATATTGTCATGCACCATGCAGTCTAAAATAAAATATGCTGGCTGGTGAGCTGTGCTCAGGGCTTACCTGCCTTTGCCTTTGCAACTGATGTTTAGATTTAGTGTTGTTTTTCTGGAAAAGACCCAGTTGGAATAAAAGCATCTTGGGCTGTACGAATGGCAGGGACGATTTTTGATTCATGCTAATTGTTTCATTCTTGGCAAGGGCTGACTTGACACACATGATTTGTAACACAGAGGAATGGGAAAGAAGACAGGAAGTAAGATGCTTTCCTTTTGGAGAAAACGCTAGAAAAATTAAAGATGTTGGTGTTTGAATAGCAGGTGGTTTAACATAAACAACTATAGAGTTAAAAAAATATTCCTCAGTCTTCTAAAAAAAAAAAACTGGTATCTCATGGTTTCTTTTTTTATGGCTGTATTATGCAAGGAAAGTGGTACTTAAAAAGCCATAATCTATTGCTACAGGCATTAGTTTCCTTTTACAGTTCAGGTGCAAATGCTAGTGGGCTCTGAAAGACACGTTACATGCTTTAATGTTTCTTCTAATAAACAGGGTAGAATCCTGGAGCACGTGAATGTTGACTTCAAGAAAATTTCATCTAGAAACTGGAGTGAAGATAGAGATTTAAAACCACAGCGGGAACTTAAAACTCAGCGAGCACAGTCCATTATTAAAGGAGATATTTTCCCACACAAGAATAAACTCACTAAATGGTCCCCTCCTTTCAGTTAGGTATTTAAGGGACTGGTTTAAGTGCTGGAAAAAAATATTTTGTGGTATCAGAAAGCATTGGAGTGCTTTAGGTGAGAAATTTAATAGCCGCCTTTTTAAAGACACTTGGGGAATTTTCTGCAATTGGGTTAGGACCTGCAGGCGCATGTCATGTGGTTAGGAGGGCTTTGCCAGCCTGGAGCACTGGCCTGGAAACCTCAGGATTTGGTTTCTCCACCCTCCTCCCTTCTCCTGTGTTTATGCATGTGGGAGAAGGCCTGTTGAGTGTGGCTGATCTCTCCCAGCTGTGGCCTCTCCATTCATCCTAATTTCTTTCTCCATAGCTCATTTGGACCCAAGCAGTGGTGAAATTGCTGACTGGAGAGTGTGTCCTGCCACAAAAGCCATAGGCAAGATGTGGCCACAACCAGAAGAGCATGCAGGGTGGAAAATACCATCTGGACTGAGCAATTTACATAGTACAAACTCTCCTTTTTTTTCATCTAGGAAAAAAAGTCAGTCATGTAGCTTTGGTTGCTCTCCACTGTGCCCAGAATCCCCCTTAATGATGCCATCCTCTGTTGGTGAAAGAGAACGTCCAAAGGGACTCCAGACTGTGCCTTCCTTTTAAGTTTTACCTTTTGTTTTGTTTTGTTTTGGTTGGTTTTGGCTTGTGTCTCTGTGGACTTTTCTCCGGCTCAGAGCACAGAAAGCAAGTCTCAACTGTAGGTCTGTCATTGGTCACCCAGAAAGAGTGCATGCCTTGGAGATCTGTTTGCTAGTTTTTGATAGGCAAGGTGAGTTTACCCTCTGTTTAGATAAAGTCAACACCTCCGCCAACCCAGTGAGCTGGAAGAGCCATAGGATTGTTGTATGCATGCATTTTTTTGGCTATAGAAGGAATGATTTTATTATTATTATTAATCATATTTGGTCATCTAGAGAAGAATGGAAAATTTTTAAAAAGACTAAATGTGATTAATATTGTCTTTTATTCTGCAATGGAGATTCAGAATTTGGATGGCAGATTTTATAGATTTTTTATTATATTTTAATTATTTATTGTGAGTGTGTGCGCTCATGCACAAGTGTGGAGGTCAGAGGACAACTTGTGGTTGTCGTTTCTTTCCTTCCATGGATGGTAGATTTTTGACAGTATTTTATAATGAGCAAGATATCTGTTTGCTTTTATTTTAATCAACAGTAAAGATCTATTCTCTGGCTAGGAGAATTAAGCATGGTTTTCTTAGTGATTTGTGTTAATTACAAATGTTACTTGTTATTATTGAGGAATAGCAGAGGAATATTTTCATATTATAAAGACATAACTGAACCGAGGGTCAGAGATCCAGCTGTGTCACCATAGAGCTACTATCTAGCTCTCCTACCACAGTGTCCTCATCTGAAATAGTAGGATGGAGATCCACCCCATCTCTGCAAACCCAGCAACCTTCTCCTCAACATTCTGAATGCAAGCTGGAATGGAGAGAAAAGAAAAGGCTGGTACTGACTGTTTTCTAAGCCCCAGCACATGAAAAAGAGCCAAATGCCACACACTTTGCTCACTGTAGTCACTGAAGGGCGTGTAGGACTGCTGTGTCTTTTCATACGTGATGAAATTGCACCTTGGAATAGTTAGGGGAACCCCTGAAGCCACAGCTTTCAAAAGACAGGACTTTAAAGGACAGGGGTTTCTCTGACATTGAAACCATCGTCAGAGCTGTTGAATGTTTATTCTGATTAGAGTTCCCCATACACTCCCAGTCATTCCATTTTTAATATAACAGTGCCAGGTAGCTCTCCTTAGGTTTGAATCTGAATTGGCCCCCTGCCCCCAGGCAGATGGTTTGAATGTTTCATCCCCAGTATTTCGACCCACTTTAGAAAGCTCTGAAAACTTTGGGAAGTCCTTCAGGGTTTGTTGTCCTTTCCAGTTTAGTACCTTGCTCTCTTTTTACTGGTCAGTAATGCTATAAACAATATCCAGGACACACATCCAATGGCTGCATTCAGAGCCGCATCGTCTTGCCGTCCTGAACATCACAATGGACTATGCTCTCCAAAACTGTGAGCCCAAATAAATTTTTCCTTGATTAAGTTGATTCTGTCAAACATTTCATTAGAGCAAATCAAAAGACAATGATATTCTACCACTCTTCCCATTATGCAGGGAAGTTAATGGAAACTAAGAAAGTCAAGGAAAACTCCAAAGGACAGCAAGAGAGGTAGAGAAATAGAATTAAAAGTCACTTCTCTGTTAGTCTAATGCCACCATGAAGCTTCTTTTTCTGTGCGACACTCAGCCTCACTGGAAAACTAGATAGCCTTTGTGTTTAAATATTTTGGCTTGACTTAGCATTGGCATGATCAAATTCATTAGGTCATAACATCATGCAAAATGCTACTTATTACCATATGTTTGGATCTCAGGCAAACACCTTGGGGGAACTTCAACAAACCACACATGGCTGTTCAGAGGGGTTGGTGTAGCAGATAGCAGACCTAGGCTGTTGGCTTTCAGAAAACGTCCCTTTAAAAATGGGAGAATTTAAAAGTTAAAGGAATATCTTTGGAAACAATAAATAGATGCTGCTTCAAATCCCGGGTGATCTCACAGAACAGCCAGCATTCCTCCCTCTCTTTCCTGTCTCTTTCCATTTTCCCACTTCATCTTCCTTCTTCTTCTCTGTCCTTTACTCCCCTTATGTATTCAACATCACAGTCATTTGAATGAAGGCAAGGATGAGAGTAGAAGCGTATTGGAATCTTATCAACTAAAAGCTCTCAGACACTTCGAAGGTGTGAACATTAAGCAATTAGCATCAAACCAAACAAAGCCCATTTGCCAACAAGTGGCACAGCTAACAGTTTGACAATCTGGGAGATCATAACAACTTGGAGAACATTGTATTGTTTCAGATTCTTCCAATTTTCCAGGGAGGTGTCTGAGAACTGCTGGGGAGTGGAGCCAGGGCATTGCATCTTCTTGAATTTTGTAGATTGTTCTGGAATGTAGTCAGGTTTGGGGATCCACTGGAGTAGGCTAGAATCTTCTGTCTTTGTTGACTAGTGAAGCCGGGTGGACTCAGTTTTTGCCTGGGTCTAGGAGGACTTTGCTGGTTTACAGAGGCTTATCCTCCTTTACAGAGGAAAGTCACCTGAAAATTCCCTTAGGCGCCCCTTTCTGCCAGAGAACTCCAGAAAAATCTTCCATATTTGCTTGTGATTCTTTTGGACTCCTAATTTTCTCTTTTATTTCCTCCCCCTTTTTTCCCACTGGATAAATGCAGTCAGTTCTTTATGTTTTCTAGAGAAGAGTGGGAATAAACAAAACTTTTTTTTCTTTTTCTTTTCTTCACAGATTCTTTTTGTGCAGCACTTTGGATCAAAATGCACTATGAGGGAAATAAAAACTTAAGTTTCCATTAATTTCCTTAAGATATTTTAGAAATGTTGTACCATATATCAGAATTCTTTATGTCCTTTTAAGCTGTACCATATACTTTGGCATGACCTCCATTTAAGGAAATGCATTGGTGTAGAGGACACAGCTTTCAGTATTGCTGATTTACTTGAGATTTATATTTTTTCCATTATGTGTATGTACTGGAGGGTTCTCCCCCACAGGTCCTTTAGCTGTAATTAAATAGGTTTGCATCTGAAGTATTTTATTTATTTTCTGAGATGATGGAAAGGGCGAGCATTCTATTTAGGTCAGTATGTACAAAGGAAGAGAAGAAATTTCCTGTGGATTATAAGTGAATGAACAGATCCAAATGAAATAAAATGAGTGACAGATACTGCAAATGTTTAGTTGTGGATTCTGGGAAAACTCTTAAATCAGAGGTCAAAAGCTCTATAAAGTTTAGAAATAATGATATACATCATTTATAATAAACTCTCCCCTTCTAGTGAGTTATGATTTAACTTTTTATTATCACTTAAACTAGTCATGGAAGTACTAAAGGTAGATTCAAGAAAAAAACATTCTGCTATCATTTTCCTTGTCCTGAACGATTTAAATTACTTGCTGTGAAATTTTCTAATAGCTACCCATCCCAAGGTCAATACTAAAGTTATGTGTGAGAAACATCTATTTGTTTTTTGAGGGCAAAGGAAAGAAAATACCCTAATGTTATATTCCAGTTTCATTCATTTCAGACATATAAACATATCCACACCACAGATGCTGGCCAAAGGATAAGGACTAATGACCACGGCTCTGCTTGGCTTTAATCATTCAAATTTCATTAGGAAAATGCTCACTGGAAAGTTTACTAAAACCCAAGCTAAAATTGTTACTTCAGCTCAAGTTCTCGGAGGAGAGAGCAGAGCAGATAGTGAGCCCGAAGTGGTGAATCGTGCAGCCATGATTTAAGATTCAGCTGCATTTTTTACCTCCCATCAGCCTTTTTAAATTGGACCACTTCCCAGGTTAGACCGAAATCTATATCCAAGGCCTATGCCTGCCCACACTTGGCCTGTGTGGCGATCACAGTGCTGCCTCCGGCTTTCTTTCTTGTGTGCATTTGAGAAATGTTCACATCACTAGTCTGCTCCTAGCTTTCCAACCATGCACAAACACATCACTACTGGACTCTTAGTGGGAAAATCTTACACTTTGCTTAGAGCAATTCTCTCTCCTATATTCCCAAGAAAGCCACCTAAAGAAAACTTTTACCTGTAGCTTGAAGAGTGTTCCTTTCTAGTAAAGAATTTTCATACCCCAAGTTTAACCCAAGCTCCCTTTTTTGTGTCTGTGTGCGTGCATGAGCACCTGTTTGTGTGTGTGCTATCCATGTGTATGCATACATGTGCATAGAATTCAGACAACTCACTGTTGTGTCTTCCTCAGTTGCTCTCCATCTTATTTTTGGAGTTAGGATATAGGGGTGAGTTTGCCTATACTGCTTTGGCTCCCAGCTGATTGCATGTGCTTGCCTGCCCAGGAACTCTTTGAATCCACAAATGAAAGATACATACACATTAGCTTATTTTTTAAAATGCCTTGTCTACCTCAAAGGATGGGCATTCCTAAACCCTCTCCCACTACCCCAGGCCCTATTGGGGAAGTGGCCAGTGGTCATCCACTCTAATTCTTACATGACGGGTTGGCTTTGCCTCCTGTAGCTCCTAAGTTCCGTCCTTCTTCCCTGACTCATGGGGATTCTCCTCTGTTCCTCTCTGTGTTC
The DNA here is from genome assembly GCF_947179515.1 of Apodemus sylvaticus. Classification (NCBI taxonomy): domain Eukaryota; kingdom Metazoa; phylum Chordata; class Mammalia; order Rodentia; family Muridae; genus Apodemus; species Apodemus sylvaticus. The sequence goes on along the minus strand of NC_067476.1, from coordinate 98,002,501 downwards.
TAGCCCGTGTAACTCTAAGGGTCCTACCCTGAGCCCAGTCATTGGCCACTGGCATCTTTATTGATTGATCAAAAAACCAGTTTGTCACAAGGACCTTTAGCATTTGGGCACAGAGGTTCCAGATTGAGTCCAAGCATTAGAACCAATTTCAAACATTAGGGTTTCTCTTTGAACTTGGAGTTTATTAGTTTGTCTAGCCTGGCAGCCCTAGCCACAGAGATCTTCCTGTCTCTGGCTGCTCTGCCTTGGCATTATCTAGGTATACAGCTGACCTCAGCTTTTAGACGGTCCCATGGGTGCTGGTTATTAAACCGTGGTCCCATGTATCTATAGTAAACACTCAGTGAACAATCTTACCAAGCCCTCCAAACACTTTTCAACACGCTTTCTCAATATGTCCCCCCTCTGTTGTAACATTCCATGTCCAATCATGGGTAGCCTTGTTGCAAACACCTACCAGTGGTCTACACAGGGAATTTGGCTGTAAAGTGTACTTTCTTAAGGAAAACTCATTCAATTTACAGATCTTATTGATTAACTTGTATTCGATGGTTGTAGATGGTATTTTTGCATAATGGCAACAACATGAAGAAGGAACATTATGCTTTTAAAAGACTGTGGACTGTTAATGAACATTGAAAGAATAGACTTTGGGAATGTTTTGAGCTCACTGGAGAAATACCTTTGTGCTATGATTAGGATGTCCAAATACTTTCCAACAAATTTTAGCCACAAATCAACAAGACATATCACCCAGACTCTTTGGGTGTGATAAAATCATGAATGATAAAGCCACTAAGATAACCCCATAGCCAAATAAGCCAGAGGTCCATAGAATGGCAAAACCAATAAGGGTGCCATTTATCAGATTGGGGAGTGAGCTACCATTGATAAGCTCTTGGTACTTAGGATTATGCACATTAAGAATTCTCTAGAAGGCAGTAATACTTCTGTCTGTTTGTTTGCTTGTTTGTTTGTTAGATTCTGGGTAATAAACCCAATTCTTCATGGATGCAGGCAAGCACTCGAGTTAAGCTGTAATATCCCAGCCCCATTGGAATGTCATCTTATCAGGTTTCTTTTTCTTTCTTCTTCTTTTTAAATGTTCTCTATGAATTGGCATTCCCCCAAAGGTAATTAAAATGTACTGTTTTGCAAGCAAAAATGGTACACAGGTGAGCTCAAACAATCACATTAGTGGAAATATATGTAGAAGCTAGTTTACGAGCTCTTTTGAGAGTTTAGTATTTACTACAGAAAAGAAAGAAGAAAAATACTGTTTTTTTTAGAGTTTTCTAGGTACATGGTACAGAATAGAACATTTTGAATGTCAGAGACTGTTTTTAAACATATAATCCCAGTTTTGGGTCATTTAAAGGCATAGGTTATTTTTTTTCTTCTTTAGGGCAATGTTTGAAGGGAGTTGTGTCCATGTGTGTACATGTATGTCTATCATTAAGTTCATTAAGAAAGGACTTATTAGCTAGGTATGGTGGTTCACACCTATATCCTACGATTTGGGAAGCTGAGGCAGGAGGGCAAAGAGTTCAAGGCTGATTTTGGCTATATACCAAATTTGAAGCTAACCTGGGTTACACAAAATGCTTGTTCAAACAAACAAGCAATCAGATAACAAGAAGAAGAATGGAACAATTAGTTTTCAACTGCATAGCATCTGATTAGAAAAAAAGGTTTTTTTTTTAAACATAGAAAAGAATATAGAGATGAACTTAGAATATTTAAGTAGACAGAGGTATAAAATTTAGAAATTTATAAAGTTTTTGGCATTATTTTGTCTTTCATAACAACAGAAATAAGCAGTTAGGCTATGACTAAAGACTTAAGATTGTATTTTTTTTTATATTTTTCACCCTCAGAATTTTGACAACCTTTTTTTCAGTGTAACAAATTGTGATTAATACTTGATTGAGTATTGTCATTAATGTTTAACAAAAGTTAAATGTTTTCTTTAACAAAGTATGCATTTTTAGAATTCCTTTGTGATTATGTATACATTTATTATAATGCAAAAGATTTCTTTCTAACAGAGTATATCCATAATTATTACAAAATGGCAAAGGATGTTATTGAAAATTCTATATGTATTTTATTTTTTATTAATAATTTCTGTCTCTCTGGATATGTGTAATGTGAGTCATGTGTGTATGTCTGTGTGTGTGTGTGTGTGTGTGTGTGTGTGTGTGTGTGCTTGTACATTCTGAATATCCTGCACTTCCAGCAACACAATTGGTACTTCACATTAGAAGGATGGAACTATTCAGTCCAATGGGAATCTGCTTAATACTTTTACTTAGACCAAATTTGAGAAAGTAAATTAAAAAATCAAAAATATATTTCAACTTTAAATAATTTCATATTTATTTCTCAACCTATGACTGGACAATTAATAAATAAAATGGTGTATTTCTAAGACCAGTATGTTTGAGTTGTATGAGAAAACTGGGAGAGGAGAAGTCAGAAATGGTGAGAGAGAAAGAGAGAAAGAGAGAGAGAGAGAGAGAGATTGAGGAAAGAGACAGAGACACACAAAGACAGAGACAGAAAGACACACATGTACAGAGATAGAGACACACAGAGAGAGGCACACAGAGACAGAGGCAGAGACATACACAGAGACGGGGACAGAGACAGAGAGACACACAGAGAGACAGAAGAGACAAAGAAAGACAGAGAGAGACAGAAGAGACAAAGAAAGACAGAGACAGAGACACACACACAGGGCGACAGATACAGAAAGACAGAGACAAAGAGACACACAGAAACAGAGTCAGAGAGACAGAAAGAGACACACAGAGACAGACACATAGAGACAGAGACAGAGAGATACACACAGAAATGGATTGAGACAAAGAGATAAAGAAATAGAGACATACACAGAGAGACAGAGAGATACAGAAAGAGGCAGAGAGACACAGGGAGACAGACAGATACACACAGAGAGACATAGAGAGAGAAACACACAGAGGGACACAGAGGACACAGAGAGAAAGTGAGATGGGGCGGCACAGAAGATTTGACAGTTAATATCCTATCTTAACCCAGTTGGCTTCAGTGGAAAAAGACTCCATTATGTAGTATTGGTTGAGGAATACTTCTGCTGTCAAAAGGCTTGTATTTGTTCTGATTGAATGTGATTTAGGTGATCCCAGTGGGAAGGCAAAATCAGATAAAGTTGAGATTTGACTGGGTTTGCATGACCAATAACCTTTCCAATTTAATAGAATAAATAGTGCTTCTATGTGTGCTTAAGATATCGATATTATCTAATCTGGAATGAATTCTTTTCAGAGGAACAGCAGGGCTTACTGATACAACAGTAAAGCAGACCCGCTATGCAGAAGCATTTTACCATCTGGAGGCTGCATAGTGTTAAGACTTGGTTAGGATTACCCTGGTCAGTAGAGAGATCACTCTCTTCTGCTCTCTTGCTGGTTTTTGTTTGTTTGTTTGTTTGTTTGTTTGTTTGTTTTTGCACTAGCAACACCAGACTGTGTAGTCCATGAGTGGAATCAAATGTGAAGCTATCACATTGTAGGGAAGCATGGCCAATTAAGCTGTTTACTACTCTCAAGAACCATTATATATAAATGTATCTGCATATTTTTATGACTGCTTTCACTAAAAGTTAATAATATCAGACTTTGAAAGTTACAGGTATACTATAAAACAATCTTTGATGTTTACAGAGTCCCATTTAGGTGTGTGAAGACTACTGGCAGTGGTGGTTTAGAATTTGCTACTATTTCTTTTTTTTTTTTCCATTTTTTTTATTCGATATAATTTATTTACATTTCAAATGATTTCCCCTTTTCTAGCCCCCCCCCACTCCCCGAAAGTTCCGTAAGCCCCCTTCTCTTCCCCTGTCCTCCCACCCACCCTTTCCCACTTCCCTGTTCTGGTTTTGCTGAATACTGTTTCACTGAGTCTTTCCAGAACCAGGGGCCACTCCTCCGGTCTTCTTGTACCTCATTTGATGTGTGGATTATGTTTTGGGTATTCCAGTTTTCTAGGTTAATATCCACTTATTAGTGAGTCCATACCATGATTCACCTTTTGAGTCTGGGTTACCTCACTTAGTATGATATTCTCTAGCTCCATCCATTTGCCTAAGAATTTCATGAATTCATTGTTTCTAATGGCTGAATAGTACTCCATTGTGTAGATATACCACATTTTTTGCATCCACTCTTCTGTTGAGGGATACCTGGGTTCTTTCCAGCATCTGGAAATTATAAATAGGGCTGCTATGGACATAGTAGAACATGTATCCTTATTACATGGTGGGGAGTCTTCTGGGTATATGCCCAGGAGTGGTATAGCAGGATCTTCTGGAAGTGAGGTGCCCAGTTTTCGGAGGAACCGCCAGACTGATTTCCAGAGTGGTTGTACCAATTTAGAATTTGCTACTATTTCTAAGAAGTGTTATAAGCCATAGGCAGTAAGAGGAAAGACAATAAATGTGTTCGTTTTCCAAGTACTTTAGCTTTCCTATTCAGGAAAAAATGTTGACTATTTGAAAGGAATACTGATGATTGTGGCCCTATGACTCCTCTAAAACTTTGGTGAAATTCATAAGCCCTTTCTCTAGAAAATGCACACTTGTGCATGTGCGCGCACACACACATTTTTATCTATAATATATCATCTGAGAGAGTATAGAATTCATAAAGCCCATTTATAAACTTCCTCTAGTTAATAACCTGTCTTTCTTCCCTGGTCTATCTTCACATAATCTACTGGAACTTAGGGTCTTTAGGAGTGTTACATGTTGGAAGGAATGAATACTTTGGGACTCACTTTAATTTCAAGTTGTGGTCTGCTTATGATCCAGCCACAGGTCAAGTCCAAGTAATGATTTATACTTAAAGTCTAGTTAAAGAACTCAAGCAAAACTCAAGATTATTAAAAGCAAGCAATTTCTGATCTCCTCGACCAGATTTATATGTGGCATTTGAAGGCAGGAAAACCAGCTGTCCTCAGTTCTATGTCACCAAGGCTGCTAGACAGGGTCCCGTGACCTAACTAAAGGTTTCAGAAATATAAGAATTCAAGAGATGGACACTGGAGTACTGGGCAAAAGTATAGACAATGACTGGATAGAAGGACCAGGCAAATGAATGGCCAAGAAATAAGATTGATTTTTATAGTCAGTCTTTGGATCAGGCAGTTGGCTGAGTTGAACACATAGGGGCGTATCTGGCCCTGGAAGCATGGGCCACTTCTTTTTTAATTGGATATTTTCTTTATTTACATTTCAAATGTTATCCCCTTTCCTGGTTTTACCTCCAAAAATACCCTATCCCACTCCTCCTTCCCCTGTTCACCAACCTACCCACTCCCGCTTCTTTGTCTTGGTATTCCCCTATACTGGGGCATCCAGCCTTCTCAGTACCAAGGGCCTCTCCTCACCTTGATGTCCAACAAGGTCATCCTCTGCTACATATGAGGCTGGAGCCGTGGGTCCCTCCATGTGTACTCTTTGGTTGGTAATTTAGTCCCCGGGAGCTCTGGGGGTACTGGGTGGTTCATATTGTTTTTCCTTCTTTGGGGTTGCAAGCTCCTTCAGCTCCTTGGGTCCTTTCTTTAGCTCCTCCATTGAGGACCTTGTTCTCAGTCCAATGGTTGGCTAAGAGCACCCACTTCTGTATTTGTCAGCTACTGGCAGAGCCTCTCAGGAAACAACTATATCAGGCTCCTGTTAGCAAGTACTTGTTGGCATCCACAATAGTGTCTGGGATGGGTGACTGTATATGGGATGGAACCCAGGTGGGACAGTCTGGATGATCTTTCCTTCAGTCTCTGCTCCACACTTTGTCTCTGTATCTCCTTCCTTGGGTATTTTGTCCCCCCTTCTAAGAAGGACCAAAGTATTCTTTAGAGTAGCAAAGCATATGGCTAATGGACAAGATGCTACACCTTAATATCTTGTATACATTATGGTATGTTTCCTTATGCTCTAAAAGCCATCTATGTTGGAGCCGGCAAATCTTAACATGGAATCTCACCTCTGAAACAGAGTTCTTTGGTGTAGAACTGACTTTCCTGATGGGAAAGGGACATGAAGACTTTATTTTAGTCATTCACTTGAAAATCAAAAACTCAACTGATTTTGGGTAGGGTCAAATTAGGACTGTCCTTGTTCTTTGAGTCTGTTTAGAGGAAGGGTGATTAAAACACGTAAGCACACATGCACAGCTACTATGCTAACTAGTGACCATCACTTTGCCCAGATCTACCCTGAAGAAGCACCTTTCTCGGTTACTACTGAGAATTCATGAGGGCTAGCTGGCAGCAGCTCTGTGTTTAAGAACATCCACAGCGACACCACCACCCTTTTAAGTTGTTCTCAAGAGCTTCAGGGAAGACTGCAATTGTATGAATCCTGGCTTGTCATATACAACCTGTGTGTGCCAGTGGGCTGCATCTCATTTTTTTTTATTCGGTAAAACAGGACTAATAAAGATGCTACTTACTTTTTAGGGTTATTGTGAGGGTTAAATGACATATAAGTGTCTAAAATGCTTACAAACAACAGCATATAGTACATAGCTTTCACTAAATGCTCATCACCAATATTCTCCTAAATATGTCATTTAGTGAAACAAATGATAATATTTTATTCATGTAATAAAATTTCCAGTAGTTTCACATTACTGACAGAATAAAATTCCAACACTCGACCTGACATTTAAAGCCTGCTCACCATGTGCTTTTGGTTATATATGTGTACCCCTCTTTCTTTGACATGTAATACAGCTCTCCTTTAGCCACACTGGTTTTCTCACTGACAACCCCATCTTAGGACATTTACCCACAGTTCTAAGTTTCCTCTTGTCTTGTCAAAGATACCTACCTGATTGTGCAATTCAGACGATGAATTTCAAATGACACTTGAGGGATGAGGCACAGGAAAGTACAAGCAAAAAAAAATCTTTGATGAGGGTGAGAAGAAAGAAAGAAAAAGAAAGAGAAATCGAAGTGTTTTTAGCTAGAAGAAAATAAATTTATATAAAAGATCTTTACTAATATTTGTATTACCTTAGAATATGTTATGCTCACCACACGATACCATACCTATCACCAAACCAAACTATAAGGCAGATACCTAGCACTCCTTTCTTAACACTTTTTACTTAAATTAAAAGTGCTAACGTCTCCACTACATACTCAATTTAAGGACTTAGAAGCTAAGAAGTAACTGTGGTACACAGACTGACATTTTAGAATTTAGCTAAGGAATTAAATGCATAATTTTTTCAAGTTGCCTTCAAATATCACCTTAATTTGCAGGAACATGAGGCTAGTTTGAATGTTAATTAATGAAAGAGGAAAATGAAAAGGAGGAAAGGACTGTGTCCTGACCCTCTCTGCTTATCTTTCTGCCTGCCTTCTTCAGTAGTGTCTTAGGTGCAACTAGAAACCATCTAATTGGTTCTTGTCTGATCATTGTGACCAAGATTTTCTGTTAAGTGATGACTGCTTTGCTGAGGGAGAGAGTCTAAATGCTATTGATTTTTGCCTTTGGTTTTGGTGGTTATTTCCCGTGCCCAGAGGAAGTGTCACCTGGGATACCATATCAGAAGTTGCTAACTATCTGTCAATGACTTTGAGGGCAGATGATGCTACTGAGAAGTGTGTAGGTGCTCACAGGTGAATTAAACAGCTGGGTTAACTGGCCTTTTGCTTTTGGAACTGAGATCTCAACAATACTTCACACAGCCCAGTAGAAGGTCTTCATTGTCCTGACCAGGCTAAACACTGATCTACTATGCATGTGAAAACACTGGACTGAGAAAGACTTATTTTTGATCCTGATCTCAGGCATCCATTATCTTAGCTACTTGTCTTAATTTTTCACCTATGGATAAAAAAAGTTTGTTCAGGTGTTTTTTTCCTGAGATTTTTATTTTTATTTTATTTTATTTTATTTTATTTTATTTTATTTTTTTACAAAATGTACATGTTTTTGAAGAGGGCAGGCTGTGCCTGAATAGTTCCCAAAAGGATGTGGGATTCCATGAAGCTGGAGTTACAGGTGGCTGTGAGCAGCCTCATGCAGATGCTGGAAACAAAATTTAGGTCCCTCTGGAAGAGCAGCAATCATTGGTAACCACTGAGCTGTGCCACTGGATTTACTTGAATTGCTAGGAATAAGACAACGAACAGAACTAGATTTGGGTTCTTTGTGCATTGGTGAGGAGAATATGTAGGGAATGTGGGATGCCAGCATAGGGGCAAATTACCAGTAGAAAATTCCAGATAGTGGTAATAGCTGTGGAGAGGAGATTGTGTGGGAAAACTCTCCCTGAGGATAAAAAGCTATGACACAGGAATGCAGGCCACAAGTTCACGGGGGTGGGGGGTGGGGGGTGTTGGATGGGTATAGAGGAAGACCAAGACAGAAATTATTGTTTTATCTTTGAAAGATAGCAAGAGGCTAGTGTGTAAAACGAGGTCAGAGCAGGAAGAAAGCCTACTGAATAGCAGGAGAGGAGCTTTGGAGACTTCATACAATAAATTGTCTAGGAGCAAAATATAAATTGATTCTGTTATGACATGGAAAAAAGCACAATGAAGGGTTGGAGATGTTTAGTAACATGCTTGCTGCTAACTCAAGGATCTGAGTGTGATTCCAAGGACTCCTATAAGAAAAGCCAGGCATAGTATGGGAATTCTCATTTCCACTACGGGGAGACAGAAGGATCCTATGGCTTGTTAGGCAGAGTAGTCTACTTGATATGTTCAATACTAATGAATAGGTGGTTCCCAAGGAACAGCATGTAAAGTTACCCTATGGCCTCCACAGGCATGCCCTACCATGTGACTGTGTACCCTCATATTCACATGTACCCACACAAGAATGCATCCCTTCCACAAACATAAATAAGTAAAGCAGATTCATCTTTAATATTTTATTATATATAACTGGATATATGAAAATCATTTCCATAGGTAATTACTAGTGAATTAATAATGAAATATTTGAAAAACATTGTTTAGATTCAATCTTTGAAGTCAGATATGCTTTTTATTTTCTATTCATAATACTTCCATTTTGGCTACCAAATTTTCCTTGTGAGTACTTGTTCTACATGAAGTTTTATGAGATTTATTCCTGAAATAATACATGTATATATTTAAATTACATCATATATACTAAAGTTTTTAATGGTTAAATTAACTATCAGCTTTTAAATGGCAATGAATTGAATGAGATAAAATTGAAACTTCAGTCTCTCCCTTGCAACAGATACTATTTAAGTGTTCAATAGCTGCATCTGACTGGGGACACCATACTACATAACATGGCTTATTGAACAGGAAGTGACATCATTTGATTCGTTTTAAATAGATATGGGAAGAACTAACAATATTGGAAAATGTGGCTAAGGAAAAACCTATCAAGATTGGCAATGTGTTCTATAAAGGGACAAATAGTAACTAATCAAGGCTCTCTGGGCTATGTAATTTCTGTGTCAACTATGCAGATCAACCGTTCTGAAGGAATGAAGCCAATCAAGAATGATCATGGCTATGTCCCAATAAAACTTTATTAGTAGACACTACAATTTGGATTGCACAGGCCATGAGCTATTGTTATTATCTTTTATTTTTTTGGTGTGTGTGGAATCACTTAAAACTGTAAAACTATTTATCGCCTTTAAGACAGATAGCAAAGACAGGTTGTACACTGGAGCTTTACTGCCCCAGGGAACCTCAGTGGCAACCCCAGCGAGAGGAGATGATGTTCATGTTTCAGCAGTACAAGAAATGCACATCATATGATGAAGAAGGCCCTTGCTGACTGTTGGGGTGTAGAGTGAGAGAGGAGAAGGGTCAAGAACAAAACCAGCCACTAGTCTTCAGTTTGAGCCTGACCAAATGGTTCCCATAGCTCTTTTGACTGCCAACAATTCATGATCTATGATCTTTGAGTAGAATCCATTTTTATTTTTGTAACAAATGTTGGAAAACTCTTCTTCCTTCTTCAATGGATACATTCCAGTGTCTGGAAACTACAGCCCAGGATGTGCTCTTTGTTTAAGGAATATGATGAAGTTTAGCTGTTCATGTAGAGCCCCAGTAATTCCTTTCTCAGAATCTCATACTTGCATGTAGAATGGCATCCATCTGAGGCAAACTTGTATATTCAGTGTCATACTTCACGTCTGCAGGGTCCCAGCCAGGTTAAATAGGTTTAAGACAGGTTCTAAGGGATTTCTTGATCATTCAGCTCTCTCCTTCCTCCTTGTTTTTTCTTGTTGTTATCCTGGTGGTTTATGGATTAAAACAGTGATTGATTTTGGTTTTAGCTTTGGTTTAAATGTATCCTTTCTTTTCCAATACATTCAGCATCTCCAAAGACACTCATAAATAATAGACAAAGCAGAAGTTAAAATTAGACCTGAGCGTGGTATATTGCCCAAAGAGAACTATTTGAAAAAGTTACAAGCTGTCAAAAAACAATTTGTATGCTTAAAAGCCACACAGTTAGATGTTGTTAATGGAGGATGTGTAACAATTATTTGGATATTGGTGGCTTATTCCATCTCTGTGGCAACTAATCCCTGTGTTCCTTTGGAAGCCAGAGACCTGGAATTTGACACCCATTATCCCAGGGAAGTGTGTGCAAGAATGTGTCATTTCACATCAAACAAACAGCGCTTCTTCTTTCTCTAGATTTTAATAATTCCCCACCCCCTCCCAAATTGTCATTGGTGCTGATTGTCAGAATAAAGACTAGTTACTTCAGCGAAAGAATCATAAAATCAATCATGTGGATAAAATTACGGAGCCATCCAGCCAGCTGGTCTCTATTTGGCTCTACTTTGCTTCATTAGTTTATGGGGTGAATTCACTCCATATTTAAGGAAAGCAAAAACGGCATCAAAACTAGTTTGTAATTAATTGCAGCTTTTTAGAAAGAATGCGTTTGCAAATGGAGAGCATGCAGTGTCGGATGCTGCTTTCTGATTACATTAGAGACCTGGCTGAAATGCAACTTTCTTTTGTGTTTACATTAATGCTGAATAGAGGATAGACACTTCTCAGCCCCTAAGCACTATCATACAAGTTTTAAGAGTTTCTCTTGGGTGATTTGAAAACTTTTAAACAACACACACTGTTGGTTGCTCAGACTTGTTCATCTTCAAACAATGTTAAGAGTCATCTGGCAGTGTGATGCCTGGCAGTATGAGCCCAGAGTCTGTCTCTTTGGATTGCCATCCAGGTGATTAGATGGGCCTGTACAACTGTAAGCGGATGCTGGAATGATTGCGCATCACAAAAGCATTGTAGTTTCCATGCTTTGTTAGTGGTAAGATGACTAGTGTTAATTACTTGGGCATTTAATGGGCCTAGAAATAACAAATACACGATTCCCTTGATTTGGAAACCATTTACTAAAGGACATAAACGCACTCAAGCAACTCTGGATTGGTGCCTGTGCACATGTACTGCCTCATAACAAGGGCCAGAATAAGTGCAACGAACATAAATGCTTTTAAGGAATAGGAACTCAGTAGGCTAGAGCACTAATACTTAATGCTAACACTCATAAACACAGAAAGGAAAAATCTGTTGAGCAATGAAGCCAAATATCATAAACACGCCTTCCTGTGTCAGAGTTAGTTCTTCAAAAACAAGAGGCAAAAGCAGCAGAGAGACAGAGGGAGGGAGGGGGAGAGAGAGAGAGAGAGAGAGAGAGAGAGAGAGAGAGAGAGAGAGAGAAGGAGGGAAGGATGGAGAGAGAGAAGAAGGAGGGAGGGAGAGAGAGAGGAGGGAGGGAGAGAGAGAAGGAGGGAGAGAGGAGGGGAGGAGGGAGGAAGGGAGGAAGAAGAAAGAGAGGGAGAGAGAGAGGAGGGGAGGAGGGAGGAAGGGAAGGAAGAAGGGAGGGAAAGAGAAGGAGGGAGTGAAGGGAGAGGGGGGAGAGAGAGAGAGAGAGAGAGAGAGAGAGAGAGAGAGAGGAGGGAAGGAGGGAGGGAGGGAAGAGGGAGGGAGAGTGCTTCCTTGGTTAGCTATGGTGGAAACAGGCTGCCTCAGGGTCAGTCAAGCTACTGACAAGAACCTTGCATTTGGAGTGATAGCTATTTCAGACGTGAGCCTCGTGACTCATGCTGATGAACTCAGAATGGATTTCGAGGGATGTCCAAGTGCACAAATCCCTTCCAGATGCCATGAGACCCAGAGATTCTGTTCCCTGTGAACTTGGAAGAGAGTATCTATAAATGGAAAAATTAAGGAAAAGGTAGAAATACATGAGTCATCAGAAAAGTGAATTTCTTTCAAGCAAGAGAGCTTTAGCTCTGTCATTTAGCATTGGGAAACCAAGTAGCAAAGAAACCAGAATGTGTATAACTTTCTCAAAATTATGCTTACTTAGCATTGTTTGGCTAACACGTGGGGTATTCTTCATGCAGGATAATTAGTTTTAACTAATTTCACAAAATCTCTAATGAGGTTGGTAGCCCATTTAGAGAAATGCTTTTTAAATGTACCAATAGGGCCTTATGGTTACTATATCTTTAAAATATCTGATTTAGTTAGATTAGTAATACATACATGACTTACCTTAAGTTCCTTTTTTAGAAATTTTGATATAATATTGTCTAATTCCTTCTCCTTCTCCTTCTCCTCCTCCTCCTTCTTTTGCCAAGAATTTAATAATAAAAAAAAAAGGAAAAGTATTATCTTCAAGATTTTACAGGGAAAGAAACTGAAGTCCAGAAAGGTGGCGTGATAAGCCTTCCAGGGAGGATTCTGAGCCCCGTGGGCTGCCTCTGCTGGACTGTCTGCTTCCATTGTTCCGTATTGGTGCCACATTTAAACACATTTCCCTCCTCATGTTGTAGAGAAGCATAAGGAAAAACTAAAGCAAGAAGGAAGATAGGAGGAGTCAGAGCCACCCCCCCTGCCTTTGTGTTCACTTCCACAGATAACAGCTTTATGATGACTCGGCTGAGTGGCCCTGGAGCAGATATGTATGTTTGCTGTAAGGGGGAGGGGTCACCTAGAACTTTCAAAATCCACTCAGTTCTATGCAGGAGCCGGACTGTTTCCTGCTAGAACTCTTCGGAAGAGCTCTAAGCCTCCATTCCTCCTCCTCTTCCATAAGTGACAATGTCAAGAAAATAAAAAAGAAACTTTTGCTTTGAAATGATATATTTAAAGAGTGAATTCCATCAGAAACGTAAGTTCTATGTTATGCAAATGACACATAATACAATGTTTTAGTATCCTGCTATTTACATGCATATTCTAAGAATTGCTTAAATTAATTGGGAGAGGGATTAACAATTGTAATCCCTTTATGAAATATTCATAAAACTAGAGACCTCCCTTTTATGAATTTGTGACATTTAATACAGTTTCACAGACTTTTACAGTAGAGAGACCCCAAAAGGTAATTTAGGACGTGTCCATTTCCTTGTACTGTTCTCAGCTCTCAGATCTCTCTCCAGACACACACGGGCTACGCTGTTCTGCTTTTAATAAGAAACCAGGTTTCCCCATCACAGTCAATTGGACATGACAATTACTTAACAAGAATACCCTCGTAGACAGACAACCTTTAAATTTCTCAAAACATACATTCTGGTTTCAGGAGCAGGAAGTCCATTGACATTTTCTTAGCCACTGTGTGGGATGCTCTGAGCTCCAGATTTTGGGAGCACCCTGTATCTTACTGTAGGATCTACAATGACTCATTTCTTTAATAAAAGGAGGAAGAGTCTGCATGAACAGTCAGTGTTAGAGATCATCAGTGAGTAGGACACTCACTTAATGGATGGGTCTGGTGTAGATATGGGTCGGTGGGTCAAGTTTGCACTTCCTACCACCTCATTGCTCCCATAACTTTCCTCAAATTTAGGGAGACACCAGTTGTACACTAAGGTCAGGTTGTCACAGAAGCATGACTGACAGCAAGGGGGTCAGGAACAGGAGGGAAGGGAATATTAAAACTGAGTGAAAAATAAAAGCAAGGCTAAGAAAGATCTGCTTCATAGAACTGAGATACAGGAGGAAGTCAGTACATGCTGATGTCATTACCCCATCAGCATGTCTCCTGGGCTGGTGAGGGGAGGACTTGTGGCTTAGAAGCTGAGGAGGAGGGCGACCCTGTAGGAGGACAAGCAGTCTCAATTATCCGGGACCCCTGAGATCTCTCAGATACTGGACCACCAACCAGGCAGCATACACCAGCTGGTCTTAGGCCCCCAATACATATACAGCAGAGGACTGCCAGGTCTGGGTTCAGTCAGAGGTGATGCACCTAACCCTCAAGAGACCTCAAAAGACTGGAGGCTCCAGGGAATTTAGAGGTCTAGTGGGGTGGGGGTGAGAGATGGGTACATCCTGTGGAAACGTGGGGACGGGGATGTATGGGATGTGGAACAGTCAGAGGGTGGACCAGGAGGGGAATAAAATCTGGAGTGTAAAATGAATGAATGAATAAATAAATAAAATGGAAAAAGCAAAAAAAAATTACTTTTGATAATTTTCCAATTTTGAATGCTAAGTAGCTGATAATCTGCTCCTGGGATGCCCATGTTTCCGGATTAGCCTTGGAAATTCAGTTCTGGAACATGTAAAACAAAGGGCACAGACCTGGGCTTCTGGAAACCAGCACAGAACACATTGCATGACATACTGAGTGGTCGGGGCAGGGACTGGCTGGTGCCACCAATCTCTTGTGGACAGTGACACTCATTGCAGAGTTATAGAGAAAAGGGGGGTAGGAGAGTTGATTGGAAGAAGTTTATCCTTAAAGTTATTCCTTATCATTGGAGGAAGCCTCGCTTATCTTAATTTCATGCCATTATGACTTTAAGTAAAGGTTACAGAGTGGTAACACATGAATAATAGTGCATTTTCAGAACCATCTGAGATAGCACTATTAACATTTAGTCTTTTATGAACAGAAAACTATTATGTATGGGATTTTTGGATATTAAAGGAATGTGAAAGAAGAGGTTTAAAAGTCATGGATTTTTTCCCCATTCAGATAAAAATCTTCATTAATATATTTTGAAGAACTGCTTTTTGCAAGTTATGGAAGAGTTCATTTTGACTTATGGCTCCAGAGGGAGATCCCACAGTGAAGGGTGTGGGCAGGGGATGGTAGCATCTGTAGTGAAGGCTGGAGAGAGGGCAGCTGGCCAGAGCACGAAGCTGAGAGATCACCTTTCAACCACATATGAATGGATACCCCCATGCCCAGCCTACATCAGACTTGGATATAAAATTTAAGAACTTTAAAAATAATGTACTGATGGTTTGCACTCACTAATAAGTGGATATTAACCTAGAAAACTGGAATACCCAAAACATAATCCACACATCAAATGAGGTACAAGAAGAAAGGAGGAGTGGCCCCTGGTTCTGGAAAGACTCAGTGAAACAGTATTCAGCAAAACCAGAACCGGGAAGTGGGAAGGGGTGGGTGGGAGGACAGGGGAAGAGAAGGGGGTTTGCGGGACTTTCGGGGAGTGGGGGGGCTAGAAAAGGGGAAATCATTTGAAATGTAAATAAATTATATCGAATTAAAAAAAAAAGAAAAAAAAGAAGTTATCAAAAACTAAAAAAAAAAATAATGTACTGAAGTATATAAAATTTTCTTAATACTTTCAGGCAAATGTAGAGTATGCAGTAAGAATTTAGCTTATTTTAAAAGGTTTAAAGTGGAAAGGACAAAACTTTCTTCTTTTAACATGTGTCCTTGTGCCTTGGGTGATTATTATGTAAAAAAGGTTCTGCACATGGAAAGGCTGAAATCCCTGATTATCTGTTAAAGGAGACAATTCTGACATGATCAGCAGTGTGTAGTAAATTGATTTTGTATACCGCGGACAAAGGGATCATTCAAGCCCTTGGCAAAACTTTCAAAGAGTTCTAATGCTACTTCAAATGACACAGAATTGAAAATATGTAAATATTTACTTCTGGAACTTTCCATTGAATATGTCCAAATCTGTTGAACAGAAGTCACTGAAGCTACAGAATATGGAACTTAATATGATTAGAGAGTTTTTGATATTTTTGGTCTCTCCAGGTTTCCATGTTCCCATGTTAGTATGATATTTACATTTCATTTTGCTATTGGTTACAAATGATTCTGTATCTCTCTCTCTCTCTCTCTCTCTCTCTCTCTCTCTCTCTCATGCTCGCGCGCGCGCGCGCGCGCGCGCGCGCGCGCGTGTGTGTGTGTGTGTGTGTGTCTGTGTGTGTGTGTGTGTGTCTGTGTCTGTGTCTGTGTATTTTGAGACAGAACCTCTTATGGACCAAAGTGGTCTGAACTAGCTATGTACCTGAGGTTGGCCTTAAACTGATTCTTCTGCTTCGACCTCCAGAATGTAAAGATAGTAAGCATGCTTCTGCCACCAGTCCCACTGGCTAACGCTATACTTTTGATGATGAACATTTAAAGTGAGTGAAACAGCTTTTATCATACTGTGATTATATAAATATTTTATTACTCAATCACATATTTCAAATTGATGTGCAGAAGATGAAGTGCAATGAACTTAATATCCTTAAATTCCTGCAAAGGCAAACATTTCTAGCATGATTCCCTGAAGCGGGTCATATCTGCATCTTCAACTTTTCTAATTGATTTTTCTGATTCATATTCAATCGCTAGCGCTTTCTTAATCTTTGATTATCCTCTAACTTTTGGTCTTTCTTAATGACTAGTTTTTATGGAAATGGCTTGGGTCATAAGTTTCTGAGTCTCTGACTTATAGATAATTACTTTGTTTTGTTTTATAGTTGAATAGCAAAGCATGGCTTCAAAACAATTTTCCCCAGACTATTACATGAACTGCTTCATTGTTTTACAATTTACTTGGACAGCTTAAGAGATCCTTTCAGTACATTTTGCTTTATTTTAAAAGTCTTTCTTTGTGGATCTTTTTTTTTTTCAGTTTTAAAAATGTCATTTTTCTCCTTTGCTTCTTAATTGCTCTAAAGTGGACACTGGATGTCTACATCTCTTAACATTTTCTTCATATTTTTCCTACAGGATTCCAGTTTTTAATGAGGAAATACTCAAAAGATTAAAAGGGGGTTGTCAAAAATAGCAAGCCTGATTTTTCTTTAGTATCCAGAAGGAAATCTTTATCAGGGAAGCACATCTAAACACTTCACCAAAGCCACCTTGACCTTAGCTGGTGTGTGACACAGCCTTGTGGAAGATCACAGCGATGGACAGTGAAGGACAGTGATGGCCCTGTGTGGGAGGAAGGGCTTGCAGTTTAGTGCTGTTTCCCTTTGTCTTAGCTGATTTATTTTGGATATGTTTCTTACTGTTAATACTGGATTCCACCTTTATTTTAAAATGATTTGTGTAAGACTTCCAGTATAGATGCTCATGAAACAATAAACTACATTATTATTAGAATAGTCAGCCAGGTAGCCACCAAATGCTTATTGAGATTATTCTTAAGACTACTATTTATATTTAATTGAAACATAATCAATGAAATTATGGGAACAAAACCACTTGGGAGGGTAATATAGCCTATGAAGTATATGTGCCATTCTGCAACGTTTGGACTTTGAAATCACTATTCTGAAATTGGAGCTTGAGAACACAAATGCATCCCTGTAAGCAAAGTTTTAGATTCTTAGTAATTTAACAGATTGTTACATAGGGTTTATCTTTTCTTTCTGTCTTAGAGTGGTGGAAGCCTCAAGCAGAGGAAACCAGGGCTAAGAGTTGTAAACTCCTAAGAATGGGACTAAGAATTTTGTTCTAGATCTTTCAAAGGAGGATTGAAAACCAGTTTTAAAAAAACTCAGCACGAATGAGCTAGTATCTTATATACTAAAGAGTTTGTTTGTGTGAAGGACACAGTTGAGTGGCTTCCAACACTTGCACATAGTTATGCAACCATCAAAATTTTGTTGGACATTTTTACTATCTCCCACAAAGAAACTTATGGCCACCTTGCCTTAAGCCACCACTCCCCAAATTCTACATACCTTCTAATTAACTTTCTGCTTCTATAGATTTTCTCATAGACATTTCTTCAGAATGGAGTTGTCCAATGTGATTAGTTTATGTGTTCTGTTTATACCAGCTGTATGAGATGTCTCCAGTGCAGAGCCATGAGGATCATTACTAAGAGATTGTTTGGTCCCATGTTGTAATACTTGGGGCTTCCTTTGATGGGATGCAGAGGACGAAGCAAGAGTCTTGGCAACAATGACTTTCACTGGAGTTTGAGAATGTACCGAAACTGAGCTTGGTCATTGTATGTCTGTATTGTTGGTGAGGAGAACCATTTAGAATGGTCTTTGTGCTTGATTGTTGCTTGCTGGAGACTAAAGCCCCGAACAAAGCACTAAATGCTGAAGAAAAATCAGTCCCAAGATATTGACAAAGACTCAAGAGCTATTTTTGAGTTCTTTTGACTACGAGCCATAGGGAAGAGTGCAATGAAACTGTATAGTGTTTGGTCATAAGGTGATAGATAGTGCAGTCAGGCCATAAAAGCCATACTACAGGTAGCCATTCATAACTTTGTGCAAGCCTGTGCATTGGAGTGCTCTCTTAGATTGTCAGTGACTCTAGGGATTGCTTAGCTCACCTTGATTAAAGGCCAGCATCACCTTAGGAGATTTCAGATCTTTTGATAACAGATAATTTGATAAGTAAAATATTTAATCAATGAAATGACCCCTGAGCTAGTCGCATATACAGAAACAATATTCCTATTTCGTGTAGTAATATTAGCATTTGAACTAACAAAATTAGACTGTGTTGTTAGTGTACTCTTAGACACTGCATTGTAGTACTGGCTTAGTGTCTGAGAACCCAGGTCCCAGGGTCCTGTGTTTGGTCATGTCAGGCCCAAAATCAGGGAAAAGCTTATTGGCTAAAAAGCTTGGCATGACATCTTAGAGACTCAGAGCACGGAGGCCCTTTACACAAACAGAACAAATCCCTTTCAGTGCTTTTAGACCTTAACAAATATGGTGATGTGTAAAATTCCGCTCCCTGCCACCACCACATGGCCAGCCCCTACCCTACACACCCTGAACTCTTTTCAGAATTTCTTAAATCTGCACCATTGAACAATCTGAGTTCATTGTAACAAGCACAATCTCATTGAATTCAATTCTGAAGAGACTTTATACTTGAGGAAAAAAGAGGACTGATCCTGTATTCTCTTAAGTTTAAACAAGGGACAGAACACAGCAAATGAGAAAGGAGAGCAAGCTGAGCTCCCTGGAATGGATGGGGAGGGACCGAGAAGGAGAGAAAACTCCATAGGCTTCTCTTTGGTAAGAAATCAGTTTTCAGGTGTCCTGGGAGCAAAGGCCCACTGTTAATGTCAGGGCTTTAGTCTGTGACTGCGAGGTGTCATGAGTACAATTTTATTTCCCTATCACAACATGATACATTTGATATAAATTCTTTCCTATCAAGGGTAGCACTTGGAGTCAGGGCCATAGGACCTATAAAGTGGGAACGGAAATGCACGCTGGTAGCTATTTGCAGAACTAATAAAGATTAGAGCAATCTGAGTTTGTATTAGCTTGCTGGCCATCCTGGGCTGATAAACCTGCACTGTGGCCCAGGCACATGCGGTGTAGTCAGTGCCTGGTAGCATTATGGTGATCTAAGGCACTTTCATTCCTCACCCATTCCTTCAGTTGTATCCAGGGTAAAAATAATAAGCCATAAGCTTCCCTGCTGCTTAACCTAATAACAAATCATTCCCAATTCCAAGCCCAATGTCTATTATTCAAAGCAAATTAGGATCAGGCAGACAGATTTCCTCTTCCTTCTCTGGGACAGCTGACCTCCCTCCCCTGAAGCTGTCGGGCCATGCAAATGTTACACTTAGAATCTCACTCTTGATTTTAGGGTGCTACAAATCCCTAATAACTTAACAAGCCAAACACAGAGTTAGCTTTGCAATGCTTCGGCACACAAATTAGCTAGACAAATAAGAAGGATTAAAAAAAATCTTGAAAATAGCACTTATCATCAGTCTCCCATTCAGAAATAATGAAGGGAGATGGTTTATACAGATTTAGTAATAAGACATGACATAAATGTAAATATAACACGTTATGACCTTTCTTCTGGAGAACAATAAGCATCTGTTCATTATTCAGAGCCTCTTTGTTTACAATGAATGTGGCGATGAATCGAAGTTATGACATCAATTAAATCACAAGTTTATATTATTTTCAAACAGAGAAAATGCAGATATTTTAAGGTAGGTGGCAAAAATGATGAGCTACTGTCTATTCTTGATCTCTAAATGAGTTATGCATATTCAAAAAAGCAGCATTAAAGATGCTGTACAAAGCCAGGATCGTATATTACTTTTCCCCTGAACAAAGATAACATTTGTAGGATCCCATTAGCAATAAATCTTTTAGATTTTTTCACTTAAATTCTTATGATCCCAATGGGAAGAATAGATAATCAGTAAATAGAACTCTTATATAGGCCAGGAATTTCCCTGAATTAAAGCTGAAATAACTTGACAGGGGGATGAAGAAAAAAGCTCACCCAAGGATGCTGATGAATGCATTTGAGTTTTTTTTAATGCACCACTAAAATGAAAACAAAAGTACTTACCTTGTCACATTTGAAAAACACAGGAAGTATAATATACAATTACCAGTGATATAAAGTAAATATCCTTGGATAAAAAACAGTCACAGACCATAGCATAGTTTCAAAGAATAGTGAGCTTTAATATGTTTTAGCAGTATCACATAATAAAATCTAAAGAGTTTGATGTTATGTATTTTTTCTCTTAGTGATTTTAACTGTAGAACAAAAGATAGATGGAGAATTGTTTTTATAAATTCATTGTTGTATCACTCCAAGCAGTGGTTATGCCAGGAAAGAAAAATAAAAAGGTGAGGGTGACTATAAGCATTCTGGAATATTGTATGTAAAAACCAATATTATAGTTACAGGAAGTCATGATCAACCTTGACCATGGTACAGAAATGTCTGGCACTGAAGGACATTCCCAGGGAGCCCTGGAGGATGAAATACTGGAAGAGAACCAATTTCTTTCCATTGCCTGTAGATGAAAGAGGCTCAGAAAAGGGAGACCATACCATTCCCAGAGACTTAGCTCAGGGGTGAAGTATGAGTATGAGTAGCACATCATTCCCTCTCTTTGTAGAGTGGATTGGTTAAGGACTTGCCTTGAGTGCCACCTTAGCACCCAGGATCATTGAAAACCACCACCAGGTTGTGGGAGGGTCAGGAAGACTGCCAGTAGTGACAACATCCGAAGACATTCTTCCCCCAAATCAGTTTGTAAAGATTGCTCATGGTGACTCCATCAGGAGACACCATTCACTCCAAAGCCACTTAAAGCTGAGGCTAATATATACCAATAATGGGAAAGGGTAGGGTTTGGGTGAAACGTTACCTTCAAAACACAAAATGTAAAGTAATCAAAGTTCTTTTCAAACAAAATTTAAGTTACAATAAAAATTATTCAAATGAATCATTAGAACAAATGATTAACCAGTGTGGATGCTTGAAGGATCTTTCCGGCATTATGTTAGGGCATCAGATCCTGTGCTTGATACTCTCCTTCAAAAACAAATTTACACAAAAACATAATTTACAAAAACCCTTCTGCAACATTACTAGTTCTTAAAATGTGGTTTTGTTATTACTTGGCGTTTAAATTGATCTTTTTTTAAAAGTTCATCATCTTTTTTTCTCATTATTTCAATTTTCTGACTTTGGAAGAGTGAGGGGAGATCTTTACTGGTAACTTGGGCAGGTCTTCAGTCCCATCTTACTATACTTTATAAAGCTTGAATTTTGAAATGAATCTTTAGCTTTTATCTTTGGTTTTCTCCTTGCCCTGGATTTCAGACTACCAGGGTACTAGCTGATCAAGATGTTGGTCCCATGACCCAGAACAGTACCATGTGAATTGAAGAGAGTAACTGAATTGTTACTAGTTTTATAACTGGCCAGTTCACAGGGGAAGATTCCCATGCTATCATAGCCTCTGATTTCCTATGGTTCCATCTGTAACTGATGATTTTCGCAGAATAAATACTCAGATAAAAGCAAAGGCACCCATGTTAATTTGACAATCTTTTAGAAATAGAGAAAATACTGTAGTGGTAAATGAATAAATAGATAATATTTTACATATTTTTAAAAGTATATCGTGTGTGTGTGAGTGTGTGCAGGTGACTGCAGAAGACAGAAGAGGGCATCAGGTTCTCCCAAAGGTGGAATTACATCTTGATGTGGGAGCTGGAACTGAACTCAGTTTCTCTGGAAGCGAAGTACAGTCTCTTAACTACTGAACCATCTCTCTACATCCATAAATGGCTAATAATTTTGACGGTGAATTATGTCCTGTACAGTGAGGACATATGGCTTGATGTCTCAAAATTCTAGCTGCCCTATATAAGAGGGGCAGATTGCCTTTAATTTAAACAAATGTTATTATTAGATTCCTTAAATTCCTTTATTATAAATCTTTATTTTGTGTATCTGACAAATTTATGCTGGTCCTCTATATCTGACAGACATGTGGGCAGCTCAGGAGAGGCAGAGATAGATCACATCTCTCTTTCATAATGAACAGAGGGTCTAGGAGAAATGGGCAAGTACAGACTGTTCTTAGAACAATCCAAGGTAACTGATTCTGATACCTTCTCTAAGTGTGCCAGATCCAGCACTCAGTGCTTTGTATAGATACTGAGCTCTGATATCCTGAGTTGTTGAGGTTGTATTCACACTGAATTCTTTCTGAGGCCAAAGTGTCTAAGTTGTAGTCTGCTATCCATAGTAAGTGAGAATAAAGACTTATGCCCAGGGACAGTGAGAGCACCCTGGAGGGATCACACATAAATGGATATCACTTCAGAGGTGCATCATCTGGGGTAGAAGTTTGGGCAAGAGCATGGCTTCTTCGGAAGGCAGAGTGCATGGGGATGCAGTGAATGGGAAGGCTAGATTCAAGAGATTACTCCTTGCTTCCGCCAGTACTCTAAGTGCACTTCCAACAGAGTGCGTCTCACCCTACACTACCCAGAATATAACAGTGTGCTTTCACTTACACTCATGTTTAGTGTGCTTAACAACAGAAAATTCCAGATGAAATCTTATGTCTAATCATTGTCCCAGTTTTGTGTAGAAGATTTCAAAAGTCCGATGCCTCAGGCAGTGTATGTAAGAGGCATGGTTGCTTACTCCTAGGCTGCTCCGGATTCCTTTCCACAATGTAGATTTACCAAGAGATGTCACATGGGACTTTGCATTTATACAATGCTTTTTCGGGCAATGAAAACCCAATAAAATCAGTCAGCTTATTTAATGTTCAAAGTGTTTAATAAGGTTTTTTTTGAATGAACCATTTAAATGAGTTTTTCTTTTTTTTTCATTAATTAATTCACCAGAGCACCAAATACGTATCAGATAAATGAGTTGATAGGGCCCCAGTTTAGTGGAAGATGTAATACAAAAAGCGCTAATTAGGCAGGCAAGAGCTCTAGATAATTAAATAGTGATTAATAGATTTTCGTGAAACCAAAATTAAAAGTAACTAATTGGTGGAAAAATATTTAAAATCACATGCATGCATAGCACATACACGTTGAACACAGTTTTGAGGGCTACGAAAATGGTTTTGATTTTGTTAACTAACAGTGAAGGTTTTGATTTTTTTTGCTCATTTTGCCCCCTTCTGACATTTTGTGTCAAAGTGTTCCCATGTTAATAGTAGAATCTAATGGAAGTTTATGTAATTAAATACAGCAAGAGAATTTATAGACCATTTATCATTGGATATGGATCATATACTGTGGATTTCAGAATATAAAAGGGAATTCCATTTGTAGCCCACTCTTGCCTGAAGCTTACCTAATGAAATCTTTTTCACTCAGAGAATTAACAGTGTATCCAGCTGAAAAGTATTTAGAATTCTCTGTGCACACTGAGCAGGCCAAAGCAGAAGAAAACCCTGCATACTTACAGGGGATTTTTGTTGCTTTTTCTTCAGCCTAAATTAGGCGGCTCTTGTTCATTTAGTGCATTTGAAAGGCGCTGAACTTTTAAAATTCTGACCTGTCGGCCCCCGTCATTTCATTTGACAGCTGACACTTGGAGAGTGTGGAACACACAAATCGCAGGACTGGGGTGACATGCTGCTAATAAAGGCTATTGTTTTTCCCCAAAGGAAAGGAGCACCCCAGATTACTATTTGCAGATCCTGTGGGTTTGTTATGATGCGAAATGCATGTTTGGATATCACCATTTTTTGTTGACTACCTGCAGTGTGTAAAATTGCCGTGAAAAACTTGTGGAAACATAAGTCCTGGTTTATCAGGAACCTCACTTTCCTTGCCCCCTCAACCCCAGCTTTCCACTCCTAGGAATGAACACCGAGTCTTCCCCCACTGAGGCATGGCTGAGATAATATCGCAGCCTTGATGTCATGGCAAGTTGTTTGTATTTATGGGAGACAGAAATTCTAAAACATTCGTTTGTCTTTTTATTCGCCGTGAGTGGAGCAAGTGGAGCAGCTAGTGATACACACAGCTCTGCCATTTGGTAATTTCATTTATGAATATCCACGATACTTTTGGAAGCTGTTTGCTTCTCACTTGCTGCTACTGTGCAACTTTCAAGGCCAGAACTGGCTGGTCTCAGTAGTGCTTCAGATCTGTTCATCTGACCAAATACTCCAGTACGGAACACTGAATTTTATCAAGACCTTCTTTGTAATATTATTTAATACTAATTATTTAGCTAACCAGATGATTGTTCCCATTATGCTTTATGTGCAAATACTAGACAACAGGAAAAATAATTTTAGAAATGGAATTTGTCTATTACATAGCATATTATGCTCATGATGCTGGATCTGTTCAATAAATCTGTTTTAAATATTTCTATGAAACCCAGTGACTCTTACTCATTGTTTCATTAAATCACAGCAAGAAATTGAAGGCACTGAAATAGTCTTGACCCAAATAACAAACCAGAAAGGTTAGTGTTTGGAGATTTACTTATGACTGGGGCACAGAGGAAAGGCAAGCTGACAGTCAGAGGGAGTTTTCTTCTCTTTTTTACACATTTAGTTTTCTAAAGTAGGAAAAGAAAATTAATTTCAATATTCTTTCTTCCTCATGAACTTTGACAGAGATGACTTACTTAGCTGTCTAGACAGTAAACATACACATACACACGAAAACATTAAAGAGCTCATGGCCACAAGGCCTTAAATAATGTTACCGTCATGTGCACATACTTACACACACATATAGATACAAAGGAAGGTTGATCAAGAATGCCTTCAGGTGAGGGTCCAGAAAGGTCATTTCATTTAACATTATTTTTACACGTAGTTGTTGAGCGCCTCAGAACACTCATCAGGGAAATCAGTGGAGAAAAACTACATCTGTAAATAAACAAACATGCATGCATGAGTCCTTGGTTGGAAAATGTTCTGCTTAGATTCAAGGAAATGTATATGCAAATTACCTTCTCGGGATTGTAATCTGTGTAGTGTAGGTGGGAGGGCGTGGAGAGGCAATTTGCATCATGGGAAAAGGAAAGCAGTTCCTGGAGAAAGCACACTGCCATTGCGGTCTGCTTTCAAGGCTAGGCTCTGACCTCCTCTCCTGTAGCCTTTCCTTGAATTGTGTTTAATGTCGAGCCACTGTCCTATCGTTTGTATACGCACCTTCTCCCAGCAGTGGGTCAGAAGTGAACAATGCATGCCTCTTAGGGGAGGCAAACAGGATTCCTAAGACAGCCAGAGCAAATAACCAGTTTCACAGATGGGTCACACGCCCTCTAGGTTATTTTCTGCATGAGACTTTTACCTCTCATGCTCGCAAACAGGCTGTCAGGTGAATCTGCCATTTTCTTCCAAAGGCTTTTAGGAGGGATGGGAACCTAGAGTGGGTAGTTAAGCTTCTCAGGTTCCAGTCACTCAGGGCGCAAAGGCAATCACGGAGGTTTTCAGTCGTTGACCCTCAAAGAGCCTGATTCTATTGCACACTTGATCTTTAAGTCGGTGTTTTTGTGAACATTATATATGGTAGCATATGTAGGCTGGGATGCAAAGGTTTGAGTGCTCAAACATATTTAAAAGAGAGCAAGAGTACCTTGATGTAAGGCTTGCATTTTTTTCAAGTATTATCTGGGGCAAAGTTGTTGTTTTTTTCTTTTTTTAATTTATTTTCCAAATCTTAAATTACCTGCCACTCCATTGTAGAAAGCAGTTTTAGCAACTTGGCTTTGCTCTGAGAGTCTCTCCACATAATGTCATAAGGCCTCCAAAAAGGGTACTTTGAAAGATAGATTGCAAATTGTTATGCAGTTCCCTATTCATTGGGCCGGTAGAACTAGGAATTTGGGAAGGTTTTTATGTGGGGTAGGGGAAAGAGAGGACAGAGAATTGACAAGAAAATTTATTTTTCAGATAATAAAATCTAGACAGTTTTTACTGTGTAGCCACGTGATGCTAGATAAAATCATTTAAAAGAAGGCACTGGAAACACCAAACTGATGGCCATTAGGCTCTAGCAGAGCCTTTAAAGACTACTTATATATGGGAGCTCAGTTGTTAATTTCAGTTTCTTTCTAGTTTCACTGAGGCCCAAGGAAGGAGGGAGCATTCACTGAATGTTGATTGTAGCTGTTTGACTGTTATATCTATGGCTTGTGCACAGAGGAAGAAAGCATACCAGTGATCTCTCTGAACCCTGACTGATGCTGAATGGCCAGTGACCATGTTGTATATTGCAGAGCAATTTGCATCTTGGGAAGTGGTCCTTGTGTTTACAAGCCTGGACTTACATCTCAGCTCCATAGTTAATAGCTGTGGGCCATGGAAAGCTTACCAATTCTCTTTAGGACTTGATAGCATTGGTTTACTACATGTAACAATGACCTCCATCTCAAATGATGGAAGTGAGGCTACCAACCCTAGAGAAAAACCTGCTATTGGCACTTTCCTAAACCAGTTTAATTTCTATGTCTAATCTAAAAACTTAACTTCATACCCCAAGAGAAGCATAGCTCCTTGTCAAAGAAGCTTTCTTTAGCAATAGATAGAAACTATTATAGAAATCTACACCTGGTCAAATGCAGAGGGCAGCTGACTGTGGGGTATACAGCCTCAATCGATACATCTATAAAACAACCCTTATAACTGAGGCCCAGGCCCAGGAACCATTACAGAAGAGAGCCATGTGAAAATATTTTAAGAGCCAGAGGCCAGGATGTCTGCTCTGAGACAGTATCTTTTATATACAGTAGGGAAGTTGCATCCATGAAATCTCAACAATATGGTCACAGAAACAAGACCTGCACAATGAAATGTCACTTGACATGCCAATATGAATGAGGGAAATCTTATAAGGCCTCACTGCTAGATGAAGAGCTACAGGAAATTAATGGTTATTAAGAGAGGGGGCGTCAGGTTTTTTTTTTTTAACCACTGATGAGCCTCCTGATAAGGTATCTAATCTCAAGTGGTCAATCCTAAACACACTTATGCGGCAACACTAAAAGCGATGTAGGTTGTCTGTGTATATGTGTACATGTTTGAGTGTGTGTGTGTGTGTGTGTGTGTGTGTGTGTGTAATTAAAGGAAAAGGAGTCATGAAATTGAAAGGGGAGTTTGGGGAGATACAAGAGGAATTTGAGGGAGGAGAAGCTAGGGTAGAAAATTACGTAAATATAGTACTCATGTATGAAATTATAAAAAAAAAAACCCAAAGCCAAAACCAATATAAATACATGTTTTCCAAAAGTGGTACTGCAGACAGGCATAGTGGCATACAAACTGAACTGAACACTTAGAAGAGAGAGGCAGGAGGATCTCTGTGAGTTTGAGAGCTACCTTGTCTTCCCAGTTAGTTCTAGGTCAAGCATGGTTAAATAGTGAGGGATTGCTTGAAACAAACAAACAAACAAACAAATTGGCAAACAAGCAAGCAAGCAAATAAATAAAAGAAAGGAAGAAATAAAAGGCTGTATTGTTACTGAAATCCAGCAAATGTAAATTATTGAATGTTCTTGGACAAGAGTGACCCACTGAGTGTTCCTACTGTGTGAACATCCATTGCAATCTTGTTAACTTTAGACAGAATTGATAATCGGGCTTATGGAGACTCACTCTCAAATGACTGTTGTGTGAATGAACCTTTTGCCATTGAAGGCATGAGGAGGATGTGATGTCTCTCTTTGATTCGAAGCCTAAGGGGGAAAAGTCTTCTGTATCAAAAACACATGGCTTAAAATTTCTGCATGTGAGCCTCCAACATTGATGGAGTTTTATGTAAAGAGATAAAAATCTTTGCATGGACTGTCATAAGCTGTTTGGGTGAACAGAGTTACTGTTGCAAAACCACTGTTGATATTCTTAAATGGGCTGCAATGAGAACCACCTGTAAGTCAGGCTGGAGGTTTGGGCACAGAGAAAATCATCATGAGATCCAGGTCAAAATAATGAAAATGAGGAGGAAGGAGAGAGAGAGAGAGAGAGAGAGAGAGAGAGAGAGAGAGAGAGAGAGAGAGAGAGAGAGAGAGAGAGAGAGAGAGAGAGAGAGAGAGAGAGAGAGAGACAGAGAGAAAGAGACAGAGAGAAAGAGAAAGAGATAGACAGAGAGAGAAAGAGAAAGAGAGAGAGACAGAGAGAGAAAGAGAAAGAGAGAGAGACAGAGAGACAGAGAGACAGAGAGAGACAGAGACAGAGAGACAGAGAGAGGAGAAGAAGAAGAAGAAGAAGAAGAAGAAGAAGAAGAAGAAGAAGAAGAAGAAGAAGAAGAAGAAGAAGAAGAAGAGGAAGAGGAGGAGGAGGAGGAGGAGGAGGAGGAGGAGGAGGAGAAGGAAGAAGGAAGAAGGAGAGAGGGAGGGAGAGGGAGAAGGAGAGACAATATGAGCATGTAAGGACAAATATGAGTTAGTTCAACAAGGAAAACAAGGAAGAAAATGTGAACAAGGAATACAGAAACAGGCGTAACTTCTTTTAGAAACAAGATTTCAGAGAAAGGAGAATATCATTTGCCTGATACTACTCAGGAACACCTCACTATTCCTGAATGCACTTATATTTCATATTATCTACCCTAATTATGGCAGACCTACAGTAGTTAGGAGACAATGTAGCCCTAGAAAACACACATATATTATTGTGAAGACAGAGCAAAAAATTTGAGGGGAAGAATCTCTAGAAAGGATACTAGTTAATATCCATGGCTGTCTTGTTAGCAAGAGATAAGGCAAGAAAGCAGTAAAAAATTATCAACAATTTACACTTTCCTAGATGTAAGCCCACACTTTATCTCAATTGGTATTCCCCAAGAAGCAAGCTGAAGGAGGTTTGGCATCTAATAGCATTCATAAAGTATTTTGTCCTAGACAAATTTGATGAAACATAATGGAAAGAATGATGGATTGAATTAAATTGATTAAATTGAATGCTCCTCTTTTGAGCATTTGGTTCTTAAAGATTCTGATCCCATTCTTGTCAGACTCTCATTAATAGATGTGCTAGATACTTATGAAATGGCTAAAGCATTATGGATGTTTGGGTTGTGTGTGTGTGTGTGTTCTGAGAATTTTCTTAAACCCAAAGAGTTCTCATGTAGAAGAAAGAAATGCATGTTAATAATTAACCTTAACACAAGCAAAAACTATGATGGCTGCTAGGAATGGGAGTATTGCACAAAGGTCAAGTGTATGAACTCTCTAATCAATAGTTCAGCTCTGCCAGTTATTAGCTGGGTAAGTTCTGCAAGTTCTTTGACTCCACTAAAGCCTTGATCTCTCTCTCCCCTTTTAGTGGATCAGAGCCATGCCAGATCTCTAACCCTTTGAGCACAAAGCCTGGTGTACTATTTAGCTATTGTTATTTGCCATTACAAACTAGGTACAGTGATTGAGAACATTCTGGAAGAGGTTTTGGCATGTCATTAGGTCTGAGTCTCAACTTTACAGAGTGTTGAGTACACTTAATTAAAAAGGGGGAGGCAAATTAAAGCAGTCTTGGCCTTTGATGTTGAAGGACCTTGTTCAGTTTCCTACTCCTGGCTGATGCTTATCAGCTTTACACTGCAGTTCACATGTTATCTGACCTGGGTGAGCTTCTGTGTTTGGACAGAAAGTTGAAATAAGGAATGTATTTGTTTTTCAGCATTGCAACTGTGGGGAAGTGCCAGGAAAAGTCTACTGTGACCTGTAAATAAATGGTTCTCTTGTAATTATTACTTTGAGATATATAGAAAACAATGAGAACGGACAAGTTAGTACAGAGATTAGCATGAACTAAAGGCATGGAAATCTAATGGCTCACTATGTTCAAGAGTGACAAGAAGGTAGGTCTGACTGACAACCTAGTATTTAATAGCATTCATACAGTATTTTGTCCTAGACAAATTTGATGAAACATAATGAAAAGAATGATGGATTGAATTAAATTGATTAAATTGAATGTTCCTCTTTTGAGCATTTGGTTCTTAAAGATTCTGATCCCATCCTTGTCAGACTCTCATTAATAGATGTGCTAGATACTTATGAAATGGCTAAAGCATTATGGATGTTGGGGTTATTTTTGTGTGTGTGTGTTCAGAGAATTTTCTGAGCATAGAAGGGTGTGCTTCCTTGTAGCTGTAGTGTATCTTATGGAAGCCTGAGTTGCAGAATTTGGTCTCTATTTTCTCTTAGCTTGTAGGGTGAAGTAGCAATCTTCTGTGGGATGTCCTAATTATTAGTTATCTACACATCTTTTAGGATCTTGCTAGTAGGGCCTAGATTATGCCATTGGAAAATCAATACAGGTGATTCTGGTATCCACTTAGGATAAGGGACAATATTTGTAATTTCTTCATCTCCCTTTGATTCAGTGAGGAGAGGTTTTAAATATTAAGAAATACCAACACAGTATAGTGGTCAATTATTAACAGTGAATGAAATATTTAAAAAAAGTAGAACTGGCATGTTCACGTGCTAGTGCCTCTAACACTCTGCCCTGGTGGCCTGGCTGGCCATGCACTGCAGATTCATGGAGATTCACTAGCCAGAGCTCCCGAAACAACTCCACCCAGCTTGCTACGTTCCTAGTGGCCAGTCACTACCATCCCAACCCCAAGCTTCAAATCCCTCATGGCCTTTGTGATGCACATCTGGCAAACCACACTTTGCCACCCTACCTTTCTCTCTTGAACCCAGATGAGCCACTGTGTGAAGAAAAATGCAACACAAACAGTTCAGAAACAATGGTAACTCAGTCTCTGGGTGCAACAACTAAAACCTAATCTTGTAAACTTTATTAAAATCTCATGCCTCAGGCGGGTCAATGGAACAGGATTGAAGATCCAGAAATGAACCCACACACCTATGGCCACTTGATCCTCGACAAAGGGGCTGAAACATCCAATGGAAAAAAGAGCCTTTTCAACAAATGGTGCTGGTTCAACTGGAGGTCAGCATGCAGAAGAATGAGAATTGATCCATCCTTGTCTCCTTGTACTAAGCTCAACTCCAAATGGATCAAGGACCTCCACATAAAGCCAGACACTCTGAAGCTAATAGAAAAGAAACTGGGGAAGACCCTTGAGCACATCAGTACAGGGGGAAAGTTTCTGAACAGAACACCAATAGCGTATGCTCTAAGATCAAGAATTGACAAATGGGGCCTCATAAAATTACAGTTTCTGTAAAGCAAAGGACACCATCAAAAGGACAAATCGGCAACCAACAAATTGGGAAAAGATCTTCACCAACCCTACATCAGATAGAGGGCTAATATCCAATATATATAAAGAACTTAAGAAGTTAGACTCTAGAAAACCAAATAACTCTATTAAAAAATGGGGTACAGAGTTAAACAAAGAATTTTCACCTGAAGAACTTCGGATGGCGGAGAAGCATCTTAAAAAATGCTCAACTTCATTACTCATTAGGGAAATGCAAATCAAAACAACCCTAAGA
The DNA here is from genome assembly GCF_947179515.1 of Apodemus sylvaticus. Taxonomy (NCBI): domain Eukaryota; kingdom Metazoa; phylum Chordata; class Mammalia; order Rodentia; family Muridae; genus Apodemus; species Apodemus sylvaticus. Next base: position 97,970,517 of record NC_067476.1, on the reverse strand, counting down.
TTTCACCTTACACCAATCAAATGGCTAAGATTAAAAATTCAGGAGACAGCAGGTATTGGCGAGGATGTGGAGAAAGAGGAACACTTCTAAAAACTAACCAGGAAGCCAATGCATTTTGGTTAATGCGAAGGCAAGGCTGCCATTGTGAATGAAGATAGAAAGCTCACTGCAGAGGCAAAGAAAGTTACATTGAGAATATTCTGGCATTGCCATATAATACCTACAGTTTACCCTCTGGTTTCAAATGGTATAAAGAGGCTATTTTCCCATATAAAAGCTGCTTCTGATTATTGTAGGTTTCTGCTGCAATCTTACTAACACATTATATAGGGTAATAAGACACACACACAACACTTAGGATATATAATACTCTATGTTGTTTATATTTTATTCTTTTTCAATAAATCAAAGCTTACTTTTAATTCCAAAGACAATTGTCATTTTGAGTTACTTATACATACTCACCTATAGGGAAATAACTTTACTCTGGACATTCATTTACTGGGTTGTAACACCTCCAATTTTTTTCTTTCTTCATTTTTTTTTCCTATGCTACAATTTCCCAACTACAGCCAAGATGAAGAATATAAATGGAATTATGCAATAAATCTGGTTTGTAATGATATTCTAAAAAGTATGTATGCAGAACTTTCCTAGCAATATCTTAATAATAAAATGCAAATTAAGTATGGGAAAAGTGTGCAAGAATAGAATTATTTAATTAGAAATCCCCAAGGCCCATATATATACCAATTTACATAAAAATTTATTTAGATTAATTGACTCATTTATTCTTCTGCTTTATAGAAATAGCACGCTTGTCATCTAAATCACTTCGTAGTTCCTGCACATAGTTAGACATCAGAGGTAAGTGGCATCCCATAGCCAGAGGGAGCCCCTCGCTGGTCTGAAACCTTTATAATCCAAAGAATAGAGGCAGGCAGAAGATGCATGATAAGCTAACACAGGAGGAGAGGAAAATATTGTTAGACTTCAGTGTTTGGTGGTTCTCATGGACAAGTCCCAAACAAAGTAAATGCCAAAACATGGGAGATATACATTGATAATTTATTGAATAACTTTCAGAAATAAAATATGAAATAAAATTAATATAGCCATTTGCCTTTTATTTGTTCATTTTTCGGTATGGAACTGTTTCTTGCCATAGAGTTTTTTTTTTTTTTAATGGCCATCTAGTCTTTAAAGCTATCAAACACTCAGCTACTCAGCCTCTTGCTACCATGCACATTTTAACTGAGGCTCTTATACAGACAAAATGTAACTCATGAGAAAACTAAGTGACAAGATTCTGAAGAGTGTTTGTGTCTTAGTCAGGGTTTCTATTCCTGGCACAAACATCATGACTAAGAAGCAAGTTGGGGAGGAAAGGGTTTATTGAGCTTACACTTCCACGTTGCAGTTCATCACTAAAGGAAGTCAGGACTGGAACTCAAGCAGGTCAGGAAGCAGGAGCTGATGTAGAGGCCATGGAGGGATGTTCCTTACTGGCTTGCTTTCCCTGGCTTGCTCAGCCTGCTCTCTTATAGAACCCAAGAGCACCAGCCCAAAGGTGGAACCACCCACAAGGGGCCCTCCCCCCTTGATCACTAATTGAGAAAATGCCCCACAGTTGGATCTCATGGAGGCACTTCCCCAACTGAAACTCCTTTCTCTGTGATAACTCCAGCCTGTGTCAAGTTGACACACGAAACTAGCCAGTACAGTTTGGAATTGTGAAAGATTAATTATTTGTTATTTGGAAAGCTATGTTTGAAATACACACACACATATACATATATATGCACACATTCATATTTATATGTGTATGTGTAGCATATGTATATATGTATATATGTACATTAGAATCCTCATTGTTAATCCATTCTTTTTTCCAGATAACATTTTAAGATAGCATTCTCCTCTCATTTACAGGTTGACAATGGTACCAAGACAAACATCTAAACTAGGCTGTTTAGAAAAGACAGATAACGCCCTTATTTCTCTTCATTTTTCACTTCATTTATATTTATACTGTTCCTTGGACGATGTACACTCTAGAAAGCAGGTTGTTCTGAATGGTGTTATCTCCTTAGGTGCTTTGCTGTTGTGGAAGAAGGGGACTTGCACACATGAAAAATGATGCTTCTCATATGCCGGAGTTTACTTTGGGTTCTCACCAACAATAATTATAGTCAATAAATATGGAAAGTAGCCTGATAATGGAAGGAAGAAATATTAAAATTTGTATCTTTGAGGCTACTAGTGGTAAATTAAATGTATTTCTTTGACAAAATAATTTAAAAGTCACTTTGTTTCTGCAGGCTACGTAGTTTTTGTTATTGTAATAATTCTCTGACTTTCAAATGTGTGTGTTGCCCCAACAGCTCTGTGTATTTTCTTGTTTCATGCCTGAAACTAAATTAATTACTTTGTTTAATTTCATGAACATGCCAGGCCACAGTTATGAATAGCTAGTAATTTCAAGTGTTTACACAGAGAGTATGGGATGTTACAATAAATATCTACCCAATTACCAAATATCCAAGGGCATTGTTGTTTCTAGGTAAGTTGGACACATTACATGTTTGCTATATTTAAGAGAAAAGGACATAATTGCATTGTCAACACTGAAGTTTTGTTAAAATATGATAAATCCCATAATGCTAAATTAAACTTTGTTGAGTAACCAGCTTGCAAATGCAGTAGTATATAAGACACTTTTTTACTTAAAGTCAAACTATTTCAATGACATAGAGACAACACCCTCTCTTCTCCTGTGCTTTTGAAGTATTTTAAGAAGGGCGATTGTTAAACAATGTATGGTGACAGTAAGCTTAGAGAGACATATAAACCTTACTTCCAAATACAAACTAACAGTGTAACATGTTTCTGTGAAGGCACAAAATTTACATGTATGTTATTAATCCTTAACCCATGGAAAAAGTAGGCATGATTAATATTTTCTAATATTTTCTCTATTATACAAATGCAGTACTTACTGCTCAGCTAGGATTAGTATGAGGGTAGGGACAAAGGCTAGGGTCATGTTGATGCTTAGAGTGTATTAATACAGAAGTTAAGGCTGTGGAGCCAGCTCCTTTGTAAAGTGTTTGTCCCATTGAAGCATGAGTTTGGACACTGAGCACTCTAGTAAAAAGCTGAGTGTGGTGGTGCACATCTGTCACCCTAGCAATGGGGTAGGGAGCAGAGACAGGCAGCTCTTGAAGCTCATTTGCTAACTAGTCTCCCAGAATTGTTGAACTTGGAGTTCAGTGTGAGACTCTGACTCAAAATAACAAGTAGGAAAGCAATAGAGAAAGGCACAAATTATCTACCTCTGTTTTCTATGGCACACACATACATGTATGCACACTCAAACTAACAAGTACAAACACCACATACAACATGCTGCACATGTATACCATGCACCATGAACAAGGAAAAATTAAAACCATAGAATGGAATTAGATGCTGACCAGTCTTGTTCCTGCATTGAGTGACTTAAACCAGTAATTCACAGATGCATATCTGCATGGGTTTGGAATGATGAGGGCAATAGAGGTCCCTCTGAGACTGGAGGTGGGTCTGCCTTTTGGGCAGTGACCTATGGAGCCTGTACTCCATTCTGAGTCACAGCTATCTCTTCTTGGGTTCTAGTCCTACTGTCCTTCCATGTCAGAGTACAAAACCCAAGTGAACATTCATGGGGTTTTTATACACCAGTCCTTAATGCTTCCTAGCTGGAAAGGCTATTACCTAACCACTGTCCCAGACTGTGGCATCCTTCATCCATACAGAACTTTATCTTGGCATCAGTTCTGTCAGGACAATGCTTATCTTCTGACAGAAAATGGCTTTACTTGTTTATAATCACTTTTCTTCTCCTAGCTTCATTCCAGCCCAGAAACCAGAATAGCATCATTGAAAATGCTGCAGCCCTATTTACCTTTTCAAGTGAGATCTTGGAATCTCAGGGGTGGGGGTGGTGGATTCCTTCTGTTCCTCAGACTCCAAGACTCTTCCCAGAGTTGCCCTTTGATTCTTTTGTTACTATTACTTTGGAAATTTAGTGTAGTTTTTGAGGTTCCTGTTGATGAAATTTCTCATTCATATTTGTCTTCCAGGGTATAGCAGTGGAGTTTATGGTAGCACCCACCTGCTCACATGATGCTTCTTTCTACCTCTGCTAAAGGACTTTGGGATGGTTAGACCTGTTTAAGCTTCTTTAAGTTGGTAATTCCACTCTCCTTTTGAAAACCATAGTGGGTTCTCTTTGTTCAATATTGGCTAAAAAAGATTCTATGATCTTATTTTACTCTTAATTTTATTTAAAAACATCCTTTTAATATTTTTAAATGTTACTTAACATAATTATTAAAATGTAAAATATAGTTTAAGTAGTAGACTTTCTGAGGAGTGGGTGACCCTTTTTAGACTCAGAATGTAAGACTCCCTTGATGATATATTAATATATCTTTCAGGTTGTCTTGTACATTTCTTAGTTCCTTCTGTCCTTTTATTGCTACTATTCTTTCTTGGCCCTCTATTAGAATCTTTCAATCTGTTCTTTAAATATTATGTTACTCGACCTTCATTATAAGTCTAGTGCATTTTATTAGATAATGCTTAATCTTCTTCTATATTACATACAGAAATAGAAAGAGACTGGTGGGTAGAAAGAGACTGGTGCTATGGTGTGGTTATGATGAATTTAAGATAAGCATGATATTTTAAAAAGGAGACATTGCAAGCCAACAAAATGGGTGGTGGTGTAAAGTCACTTGTTATGCAAGCATGAAGATATAAATACAGGAACACATTTAAAGATGGAGGAAGAGTATCAGTTCAATAACATTGTCCTCTGATCCATAACAATCACCATGGTATGAAACTGCCCACACATGTACACACACACACACACACACACACACACACACACACACACACACTGCAGCACTGAGAAATAAATAAAACAGAGATGTTGGTATTTTGATCTTAGTGAGAATTAAGCAAAAATTATATATCTTAGAAATTTAGGTATTGAAATATTCTAGCCAAAAAAGAATAAACTTTGCATCTTCTACATATTGAATAATTTATCTGTAAGGACTATAACCCAGCACTTACCATGCAGTTATGTGAAAGTTCCAGAGAAGAAGAATATTAATATGCCAAAATATTTGCCAAATGATGTTAATTATTTTTCCATCTCCCCACTACTTTGTTTTTTAAAACATAGCCACCCTTTCTTTACTAGGTAATATCTCTCTCTGATATAACCTGACCTTTGACTTAAGTATCTTTGGAGTCGCTCTATGTGTTCTCCTCTTCCTCATGATTTGTATTTGGTCCTTTATCAAGGACTGTAGATTTCATCTAGTGAGCAGTGTCATATTAATCCACCTCTTCTCCTATTTCTACTTTCTTCTGTAAATAGCAGTAAAACTGACAAAAAAGTTGTTGAAACTTTTGTCACTCCTCATAAAGACAGTTCTAGATTCAGGTGTAGTGACAGTTTTAGAGTTTTAGTCTCTTTAAAAAACACAGGATAACATAAGAAAGTGTTTTTTCTTTAATCTCAGGTGTAATACAGGGCCACTTTGCAGCGGCTGAGTATGACTTGCATTGGGCTTTAGCAGAGGCATGGTTTTGCCAGCTACAGATAGTTTCTGCAATTTTGTGACATTTGGAATTCTGGGAACTTTTCAAAGGGTATATAAATGCTAGGGCCCTGAGAAGTGGTGCTGGTGGTTATTGGTTCATCAGGGAGGTTGGTTGTGGTTTGTTAGTAGTCATGCTCAAAGAAGAAACAGAAGGAAAGAATTAGATTCAGGAATCCCTCTGTCTCTGTCTCCCTCCCTCCCTCCCTTCTTTCCTCCCTCCCTCCCTCTGCCCCTCCTTTCCTCTGTCCCTCCTTCCCTCTCTCCTTCTATCCTTTCCCTCTTATCTAATGATAGATGTTGAAACAAGGGGAGGTATTGTGTGTGGTGGGGAGGGGAGATGGATAAAGGGTGAGGAAAGAACTCACAAAGTAGCAGAAGTTTTTTTGTTTGCCGAGTGAGTTTAGTGGGTTAGAAGTCAAGATGGCAAATCTACAAGTGCTTGGTCTTCAACACCCATACCCGCCCCACCCCCAGCCCCCTAATCTTTTTGTCAGGGTAGGAAACTTTCCTCATCCTCCCAACTGTTACTGAGCAGCCTTCCCACAGCTCCCCTGGAAAAAAATTACATCACACAGTGAGTCAGGCAGGCTTTTTCTTCCCTGGCTCTTTGGGATTCTATAGTAGGTAAGGAGAAATTTTGTTTTGTTTTGTTTTCAGGAAGAAAATAACATAGTAAGAAAATGACTGGTGATATGTCATTGTTTCTATGTCTCCAGTTTCTGATCTTACTGGAGTTCAGCTCTTTATACCCTGCCTATGCTGTGTTAATAGATTTTTGTGTTATCTCTTTGTTGTGTCTACACAGAGTCTATAGTAAAAGCTGTATAAAATACACCATAGATACTGAAAGCAGTGCTATATTTTCAGATGTCCTATTCCAACAATTTCCATTTTGGTTAAAGAAAGGAATAATTCAAGCAATATTAAGTCATTAGAAAGAGAGGGCTGAAAGTTGTCATTTAATAATTATGAGTGAGGAGAAACAATATTTAAGAATCTGAATGTTGATACCAGAAACTGTGTCAGTGAGAAAGCACAGGTGGGATGCTCAGTTCTGGGCCACTGAAGGAGTGACCTCCTCCTGGATTATTGGGCATTAATCTAGTCACTAGATTTTATAAGAAAGTAAGTTAGATATCTAATATGTTTGCATGATGGGTACATCTGGTGGGATAAAACATTTTTAATGAAACATAAATTTGAAAAGGAATTTGGCTTTCATTTTTATGAAAAAGAATAATCTTGTTCAGTGTCACATGCTTAGATTTAAGAAAACTTGCTCTCTGAAATCAAGGAACATCTGGATTCCATATACTTGATAGAAGTTCAATAAAATATAGAAATGTTAACAGTGTGCCTTTACGCTAACGAAGAAGCTTGCAAAATGACATGGGCATTTGAGCCAAGGATTCTTTTGAAAAATTATGACTGACTTGCCCTTTGATGACACGAAGATGTCATTTCAGTATCACACACTTGCTTTAGAAGATTTAAAATTGACTATTGAGTTATTTTATTTGCAGAAACTAAAAAAAAATGTTGTTAGTGACACAGATACAATGTGTGTGACTGGACTGTGACATTGTGGCATGACATGATACCATACAGAGCATTAGCAGAGTTTTTGAGCTGAGATGGGGAGTCATGATGTTTATATTGTTTTAACACTCACATTTTTCACTTCTATAGATATTAGATTACACTCTATCCTAGAGAATATTAGGTGTTTGCAGAAAATTAAAACTGTAAGGTTTACATCTCTCCATAAATCACCCACACTAATAAATATGCATAAACTAGTGTCAAGGTGACTCTAGCATGTAAATCTATTCTATAGAACTGAACATTTCTAAAAACAACCTGTGTTTTCAGTTTACTCAGGGTAGAAAAGGGGCAAATATGACCAGTTTGAGAGAAAAATTTATCAAGGCAGAAGCTGCCATTTTTTTTCTTTTTTGTGAATAGTCAATCTCTTTTTTCTCAAGCTCCTAGCTTACATTCTTTAGCCTGGTATTGGTAAGAGGGAAAACTACACAAAGAGCTACTGTGCCTTCCTTCCCAATCCACATACCAAATGTTGATTCTGCATGATAGTTTCTCCTGTAGACTTTGTCTCCAATGGGAATTTGTTGGTGAAGTGATTAAGAATACAGACAAGACCACAAAGCAATCGAGGTAACTTAGTGTTATTATTTTTTTCCAGACAAGGTTTCTCTGTGTAGCTCTGCCTGTCCTTGAACTCACTCTGTAAACTAGGCTGTCTTAGAACTTAGATATCTGCCTGCATATTTCTCCTGAGTGCTGGAGACTTGGGTTCCCACTGCCGGGCACAGTGTTTAAAGTGGCCTGATCTAATCTCCAGTTCATGATCATTTTGTCTCTACCTCCCAAGTACTGGGATATATTCTGATCATCTTAAATGATGTTTTGCCTTTAGAATCCTACAAGTTGTCCAACTTCACTCCCAAATATTTTGATTTAATTTAAAGAACTACAGACAACATTTAAAAACACATCTCTGTAGGCTTCTGATGTGGCCAAGTACCAAGAAGCACTGATCTCTACAACAGAGCATTGCATGAGTTCAGAAGAATTATACCACATTTTCCCAAGCACCCTACTTTTTTCTATACCAGATCATCCTGTATAAACAACTCTCACTCATGTGTCTTTCACGGCAATTTACAACAAGGATTTCATCACTATTGGAGTGCTGAGAAAACTAAAGTGAGTAAGAATTAGCTAGCCTGCTTATCAACCATGGCTGGAAATGGCTGAGCTAGGATTAGAATCTAGAATACACAAGAAGACAGAGCATCCATTGACGAGGAAGGAGGCAGAAGGCATCTCTCATTTTCAACTATTGATAGATGGAGCTGAAAAATGCCAGTGCTTAGAAACATCCTGTTCTATATTTTATTTCACTTTTATTATTTTTTAAAGTGTGTATCTTAAATGCTCTACAAATGTCTGTATGCTAAAAGAAGGGTTCCTAGTCTATGTTCCTAGTAGGAGGGGTAGAATCTTTAGGCAGTGGGGCCCATGGGAAGAAAATAAGGTTACTGGGGCAGTGAGACCTGGGTTAGCCAGCTCTGTGTCTTCTGTTTCTTTGCTTCCCTGTTATCATGACATTAGCAACTTTGTTTAAACCTTCCCTCATAGTGTGCTGTCTTGCTACAGTTTCCAAGGGATTGGGCTGACCAAGCATGGAGTCCTCTGAGATTGAGAGACAAATAAAATCTCTCTTCCTTTTAAATTGTTTCTTTCAGATATTTCCTCACAGTAATGGAGAGTTGATTATCAAAATATTGCCATTCAGCATAGACATTAGAGAGGAACAGGTGCTACTGAATGTCAGGAAATTGCTAATGTAAGAGGAAAAACATTTGCTTTTGCTCTATAGTTGGGTCAAGGAGAGTCCTTGAAAGCCTTTGAAGCAGTGGTAGGTTATGACCCCAGAGCAAAATGCAGTGTTTACCAGATTGCATACAAGTGACAGTTTGTCTAATCTATAATTTTAAATTTGTGATTACTCTGTTAAATTTATTATTTTTGTTTTGGCTCTGTTCTTTCCATAGTTGCTAGGCATCTATCTCACTGCAAACTTCTTAAACACCCAAATCACAGAGTGCCTCTGTGACCACATTTGGGCATATGATTAAAATATTCAGTTTTAGAAATGCTAAATGCTTTTGTAGAAGGTGGAAATTCTCAAAGTTTTAAGTAATTTAATTTTTTTTATCGTTTAACATGTGTTTGAATACTGAAACAATTTTCTTCACATTATCTTTTAATTAGAAATATTTTTGAACACAGAATTTCCCAGTTTACAGTATTTTTCTAGGAATTATTCTTGTTTTTGAAAGAGAAGTGTCAATTTGAGAAGCTAAAAACTGTGAATGGGCTCCGGAAAATGCTATGCAAGCTGCCAAAGGAGGAAAGCGATTACACAGTCCTACCCAGCTGCGACACCTGGAGCCACAGCAATTTTCAACATGGCAAGATATGCATAAAGGTGCACTAAGTGGATCACGTGTCAGTGGGAACAGACAGCTGTCTAATTGGCTTTAACGCCCACACGGCCGGACTGTGTCTGATAAAGGAAGCCTAGCCAGTGTCTCTGGGATAGTAAGGTCTTCAGGCTTAGAAAAAAATCCTTTACTACCACTTTCCTAGGTCATCATAATTCCTTCTAAATCTTAGCTTTGAACCCACAGACAAATGAAGCTACTACCTCTCATAAAAGAAGCTTTTCTATAGCAAATGGAGACTACTACAGGAAATCACAAGTGGACACATTACAGAGAATAACAGATTGGGGAGCCCAGGCCCAGCATGGGAATCTGCATGTCAACTCCTGCATCTACAGCTCAGGGAAGGAACATTGCAGAAAGATTATAAGAGAGAATGCCTGCTGGTCTGCTGTGAGGCTGTCTCTCCTGGAAAAGGCTACATAAACAAGAGCAGAACAATGGCAATATCAATGGGTGTGTTAACATGGAATGGAAAAAGAATTGTAAAGGTCCCACCTCAAGATAAAGACTATAGGGATCTAATGACGGCTGGGAGGAGATGCTCGCCCAGGACTGAGCACCAGCAAGTTGTCTAATGCAGAAGGAGAAGCCTTGAAATCACATAAACACAAGCAATGAATTGATCCAGCAGGTTGCATTTATATATATGTACACACATGTATATTTAATAATAATAATCAAAGAAGAGGAGGTTATCGACTGGAGAATGTGGGTCCTTGGGAGGTCACTAGACAGTAGCTAGCTATGAGGGGCTGGAAGAAGGAAAAGCAGGGGCAAGTGATAAGTGATATAGTTCTGTTTCAATTAAAGACATGGAAAAAATTCAAAATAAAAAATAAAACTCATGGACATAATCAAAACTTTCATGTATAAGACGAGGCTGTTTAGCGGATAAATGCATTCCACACTCTTTATTTTCTTCTTCCCTTCTAGTCATAGAGCTTGTAAGACAGTCTAACCACTCCCAAAGCTCTCAAAATAGACCTCAGGAGAGATTAAGTAGGCAAGTATCTTTATCTCCATGCCAATGATGTCAAGGAAAACACTGTGAGATATACTGAGGTCATATACAAAAGACAGGCTGCAAGAAGAGAAAGTAACTCTAATAATTTACTTACATGTCAAAATCAATATCATGTCAGCATGTAATCTTTGAAAAATAAGGATGTAATCTTATACCTTTTTTGTACTACTGCTTGTATTTTGGTGTGCATATTATTTTATAAGACCCTTCAATAGGTCTAACTGTATTCCAATTTCTTGGTATTTATATAGTAAATCTCTATCATGTTGTCTAGTGAGAATTCCTCAGATATCAGTGAAGAAAAAGTTTAAGTCTGTCTTTTGTTCAGGGACTATAGTTAAGGCATATTTGGTGGTTTGCTGTATGTGGCCTGAACAGCTAGACTTGGTGATATGGGATCCATAGCATGTACTACACATTTCCAGGAAGTAGTGGTAAGATGATAACTAAGAGGGCTCCAATGAAGGATCTTTTATTTGCATCCTTAGAAAAATGATGTGTTACTTGCCACCATGAGCAAAAGACTCTAAGATGTCTGTCACTAGTTGGTTACTACCCTTAGAGAGAGCAGAGAACCTCATCTATACAATTGATAGAAAACACAATCCTGTGTAGATATGGGCAGTACTACTAGTTCTGTTATTTGAGATTTAACAAAAATACCCAAGTTGAACAATTAGAATATGAAAGGTACCCTCAATTAGGGGTAATGACTCCAATGGAAGAGAAATGAAGACAAAAGATAATGATATACTTGTAAGAAGATTCATTAAGCATCTGAGAACAGTCTTTCATGATGGTCTTAGTTATTGTGGGCAACTACAGCCAACTACTATAGCTTATATATCCCAAACATCAAACTAACTGCTTACATGGTAGAGGCTGGGAAGCCCATGGTCAATGGAGTGGAAGACATGACCCTTGGTGAGGTCTGTCTTTCAGGTTTGCAGATGGGTGATGCATTCTCAAAGAGGGGAGATGGAAAGCTTTGGTGTCATTTTCTCTTATAATAAGGACACTAATTCCATCATGGAAACCCTGACCTCATGACCTCATTTAAGCTGAAATGCCTCTGACAAGTCAAGAAGGATGAAGTTGACTTTTTAGTAAATTATTCAGTAAATAACTGAGGGAAGTTTCTTGGAGTTGAAAAAAGTTTGATTTTGTTTTTAACACTGAAACCACTTATCTGTAAGGAATATTAATGAAAACAACAAATATACTCGCAGGTTAAATATATCCTTGTGAAAATGTAAAAGTATTGATATAGAGAAGAGAATCAGTATAGTAAAAAACACTTATCAAATCTTATAAAGAAGTAATGGTTTTTGAAGATAAAGTAAACAGAGAAACAATCTTTTTAAATGATTATATACATGCTTTATTCTTTTTTTTATTGGATATTTTATTTATTTACATTTGAAATGTTATCACCTTTCCTTGTTTCCCCTTCAGATACCCCCTATTCCCCCTCCCCCTGCTTCTATGAAGGTGCTCCCCCACCCACCCACCTACTCTTGCCTCCTCACCCTGGCATTCCTCCCCCCTCCCACAAGGCTGTCCTCTGCTACATATGTAGCTGGAGCCATGTGCCCCTGCATGTACTCTTTGGTTGGTCTCTGGAAGCACTGGGGGATCTGGTTGGTTGATATTGTTGTTCTTCCGATCAGGTTGCAAATCCCTTCAGCTCCTTTAGTCCTTTCTCTAACTCCTCCATTGGGTACCCTGTGCTCAGACCAATGGTTGGCTGTGAGCATCTGCCTCTGTATTTGTCAGGCTCTGCCAGAGCCTCTCAGGAGACAGCTATATCAGACTCTTGTCAGCAAGCACTTCTTGGCATATGCAATACTGTCTGGGTTTGGTGTCTGTGTATGGGATGGATCCCCAGGTGGGGCATTCTCTTGATAGCTTTTCCTTCAGTCTCTGCTCCACACTTTGTCTCAGTATTTTCTCCTTTTTTTATTTTTTATTTTTTATTTTATTTTATTTTTATTTTTATTTTTTTTTTGGTTTTTCGAGACAGGGTTTATCTGTATAGCCCTGGCTGTCCTGTGAACTCAGAAATCTGCCTGCCTCTGCCTCCCAAGTGCTGGGATTAAAGGCGTGCGCCACCACGGCCCGGCTTGTTCCTCCTTCTAAGAAGGACTGAAACATTCACATTTTGGTCTTCCTTCATCTTGAGTTTCATGTGGTCTGTGAATTTTATCTTGGATATTCTGAGCTTTTGGGGTAATATCCACTTATCAGTGAATGTGTACCATGTATACATGTTATACATGTGTGTTCTTTTGTAACTGAGTTTCCTCACTCTGGATGATGCTTTCTAGTTCCATTCACTTGCCTAAGAATTTCATGAAGTCATTATTTTCAATAGCTGAGTATACTCCATTGTGTATATACTCCATTGTATAAATACCACATTTTCTGTACCATTTCTCTGTTGAAGGACATCTGGGTTCTTTCCAGCTTTAATCAGATATTCTTTGCTTATCCAGGATCTCATTTATCTACTGAGTAGGAGAGCACCTGCTTTGGGGTAATAGAACACTCAGACCCTATCTGTGGAGACTCTGAAGAAAACTTTTATTGTAAATTACTATGAAAATATTAGGCAACTAGCCCAATATTAAAAGTAGAAGATTACTTATGGGAATCCTATGGCCCTATCACAGTTAAGAAAGGAGGAACATTGGACAATAGATGATTCTTAAGTTTTTTTAGTGGCAGACAAAAGAGAATTAACCAAGGAAAACCATGGGAAGGAGGTACTTAATGTGGATGTGTCCACATAATAGGAAGGATTTTTTTTATTATTTTACTCATGTATATGCTTATACATCTTTCCCTCGCCCTTTCCTTCTCCCTCTCCCTTTCCCCCTCCCTGTGTGTGTGTGTGTGTGTGTGTGTGTGTATGTCACAATGTCACATATGTGTCTGTACCTGTAGATACCAGTGTAGTGTTGGATCCCTTTTACCTGGAGTTACACAGTTGTGAATAGATCAGTGTGGGTGCCAGGAACCAAACTCAGGTCCTCTACAAGAGCTGAGTCATCTCTCTCGATCTTAGAGGATACATTTTCAATGATCATTATTAGAGGTGAAATTATCATCTTTGAAGACAAACAAAGATAAGTCATTTAAATTTAAGGAGCCAGAAGAGAATAAATTAATGACTTACAATAAATAGTAATAGGTATAATAATAGTATGTATTATTATATATATAATATAATATAGTAATAATGAGGTTAAATATGGAATTAAATAAATTATTGTAATAAAGCACATGGGCAAAATGCCTGGCCATATTATATTCAAAGTGCTGCTTAAAAATGAGCAAACAAACAACCCCCAAACCTTGCTTGCTCAGTCCTTTTGTTTGTCACAGGACACCACTTAAAATTTCAAAGTTAGAAGTGATAAGAATAGAAGGTTGGGATTTTTTGCTTTCAACTATAGGAAATAATGTATTTATGTTCTTTCTAAGGAAATAATATAAAGATTTCTTTTCTGTATGTTTAGCTACTAAATTAGAGTTTAAGATATTGATTTAAAAGATTGTTCAAATTCTGTGTTGCACAGATACTGAAAAGTTAGTTTCCTTAAAACTTTACAAAATGTTTGCTCTATTCAATATATGTAGGGCATTGATTTCCAGGTTTCTCCCTTCACCATCTATGCAGCTTTCTTTTACACTAAAAAGTTCAGAATTAGCATACAGGATGAAAGTGTCTATCAAAACACAGCATTTTCAAGGTTTGCTTTTTTTTGCTTCTCCTCTGTCTGTCTTCTTCTCTGTCCCCCAGGCTCTCCCCATACCCTCCAGTCACAATGGTCCCCAGTTTCTGTGTCACCCGGAACCTATTGGCACTCTACCTCCTCATCACCACCTTCACCTTTCCTGTCCTTTTCAGCGCCATAGCTTATACTCATCCATGTTTACCTCTGACCATATGCATATTCATAAACATCACAAGCGAGGTGTTCCCTAGGAGAAAGAATGGATACTGTTTATATTTCTGAGTATTGTTTATCTTGCTTAATATTTTGTCCAGATTCATTCATATTTTATAATGATTTCATTTTTCCTTACAGTTGAAATAAATTCTGTTGTGTACATTCATTTGCCATCCATGTGTTTATGGGCTTCTAGACAAATTGCACTTCCTTGCTATTGTGAATAATGCAGCAGTAAATATGTACGTGCACATCTCTCTGTGGTAGGATAGGGAAACCTTTGGGTATATGCCCAGGAGCAGTTTATGTGAGTCATATGGTAGATGTATTTTAATTGCTTGCAAAACCGATTTCCATAATCATCTTACTAGTTCACACTCTCACCAACAGTGAACAGGGTTCCTCTTTCCTCCTGCCCTAGACATCACTTCCTTATTTTCTTGATAACACTCATTCTGACAGAGGTGAGATGGGATCTTAATGTATGCCTTTAATCCTAGCACTCAGAAGTCAGGTGTCTGTAAGCTAAAGTCCATCCTAGCCTATATAGTGAATTCCAGGAGAGCCCAGGCTTTGTAGTGAGACCCTGTCTGAAAAAAGAAAAACAGCAAACAAACCAACTAAACAAACAAATAATTAAGGCTTATTTACTTCAATTTTTATTTCAGAATCATGTCTCTTCCTTCACATTCATATATTCTGATATGTACTATGTATGTCCATATGCATGTATGCATGCATTTTTGCATGTGGGTACATGTATAGAGGTGAGAGGACATCTTGGAAGAGACATTTCTTTCTTTTGACCTTGAGTGCCCTAAGAGTCAATCTTAGGTTAGTAGTCTTGCTAGAGAGTACCTTTGCTCCCTGAGCCTTTTCACTGGTATGTGCTACTTTTTCAAACCCTACAAAAAGTTCAGTATAACACCAGAAGCAAAGAAGTGAGTACCAACCACTGGTAAGTTGCAACCCAGTTCATTTAAGTGTTTAGATTTGAGCTCATAATTTCATAAGTCTAAAGTGGACTTATCTCTTCAATGCATTTGTGCCACAATTTTCAGATCACTGTTTTTTCTTTTTCTCCTTCCAGTTTTTTCTCAAATACTAAAGAAGAAAGTACCTGACAAATGATGTTGGGCTTTATAAATTGTTCATGAGGAAGAAACGTCATACACAAGTACAGCCAAGCTACCTCTTTCCAGGACCTCAAACACCAACATTGGCTGGATCTCCAAAATTCATTTTTCTTCTATAGTTAAAAAGGCCCAAATCATTTCTTGAACTCCCCCATCTCTCTGACTTCCAGAGCACAACACCTGAGTCTTTGATTTGTCTTCCCTTGCTGGTTGCCGTACAAAGACTTACACAGCTCAATAAAATGAAAGGCTCAATGCTGTGCAGCTCAGCCTATTGGCTAAAGGGATTTTTGAGATGAGCTAATGGTTATGATTGTTTTCTCATATTGATTTTTTAGATGATTATATTTTATTTATAGGGGAGGGCACTTGCCCTTTCATCTGAACTCCCTTGAAAAGTGAACCAAGAGGGCTTCTTACAGATGGGAAAATTTTGTGTGAATTTGTAATGATTTGCAAGGAATAAAAGGCAGAACCTATGCTGCTAAATACAACTTTTGCTTTAAGACAAGGTTTTGTTTAGAGAGTCCCATCTAGACTGTGGTTTAATTCATTTAAAGAATTTGCTGGTTTTAGTAGCTATCTTGGACTGGTTTCTCTTGTTACTAACATGTTGCCACAGAGTACATAAGTGATAAATCAGTGAAGCCTGATTTGGTTTATAATTGTGATTTCAGGTTCAGGGGCTGCTTGTACAGATGTCGCAGTCTCTAGGCAGCGAAGGACATCAGGGGCAGAGAGGCAGCAAGCATCTTCGGGTCTCCTCCCTTCTCACATAGACTTGTAAAGCTAACTAGTGATGATCAAATAGTCTTGGAGGCTCTACGGCTGACCCTTTCTCATCTCAGCTATCTCCAAAGTCCCCTTCTCTAATTGTCCTCAGAGTGGGACTCAACTGGAGCCTGAGTTTGGCTGAAACAAAACCCCAACCATGGGAGCGGCCAACAAAGGAAGAACAAAGAGAGGATCTTCTTTAGCTCCAGTGCAAGGAAGATGGGATGGATTGCTCATCTAAGTTAGAGTGGTGGTGAGCTTGGAAAAATATTGAATTGGGTGTGTAGAAGAGCTGGACAGCTCCTTGTTGCTTCTATTCTGAGATCACTCACAGCTTTTCCAAGGTTGCAGCTGAGGCCCCTCCCACTAAAACAGGATTGCTGGAGTTTTGGAATCCTGAGAAGAATGCATTTCTCTCTTTGCAATGCTGGCTTGAATTCTTTGGATCTATTTCAAGTATAGCAGATGACTAATCACCCCCTTCTGCTAGTTGATAATGGGTTGTCTATAAAACCTTGTTTTTTGTATGGTTACCTTATTGTGAAGTTCATGTCTTTTGAGGAACATTCACAACTGAAAGGCAAGGAAAATGTTCACTCCAGGGTGCAGTAAAGCTGACAGGGAAAAAAACCCACACTAAATAACTTGGCTCTGTTGTTTTTTAGTTTCCTGAGAGAAAGTGGCCTTGACCCCCATGCATTACTGCTTTTGAGATTGCAGCAGCAGATGGTACGGAATGACAGTTGCTGAAGACAAGGAAAGGTGTTTATAACATTGAGAGGCTGTGCAGGTGACTTTAGAAACAAAGGATTTAGAAGTGATAAAAGTGGAGAGTAGCAGTACATGCAGTAATAAAGCCACTATCTACTCGAGGCGATGCCCTCCCCATTTTTATTGCATCTGATTACAAATTAAAATGGGAAAAATTAACCCCAGGCAGAAAAGAATATTCAGCCCCTGCTTCAGTAGCTTTCAGAAAGAAAAAGAAATCGTCTGATTTTTAGATTTGATTTTTTTCTATTGCCTGCTGGTTGCCATACAAAGAGATATAGCTCAATAAAATGAAAGATCCACAGTGCTGTGTTTCATAGCCAGGGCCTGGAGGGATTCCGAGCAGGTTAATGGATATGATGGTTTTCCCTTCATTGATTTTTAAGATGATTATATTTTATTTATAGGCAAGAAAATAATAGTTAATCTTAGATTTATTGAAAACTTATTGCAAGGCTGCACGAATTGATAACAATAACAGTACATTTAGGGGCAACAAAACCAGACTTGTCTTTAATCCCTTAAGTGCTGATGTGCCGGGAACCTATTGACTTGAAATTAAATGTGCTCTAACCCACGCCTGAATCCAGGTGGGGAAGAGTTATATTTTTATGACTGCTTTGAAAGATTTCATTACACACAAGTCTCTGATATACCTCAGGTGTTCCTTTTGTTAAAAGTACATGAAAAAAAAATCTTAGAGCTGAAAGTGCAGGGGTGTCAGCATGCTGTTTTCCTGATGCTTGAGAACTGATTTCTCAAGAACTGATTAGTCAGCTAACAAGCCAACTAGTCAACTGTTATTGTATCTATAGGTTTGAGTCTAAACTCAGGATGTCTGATTCTCAAAATGTAGAAAGGAGTGCAAACATTAACTCAGCAATCCGTTGCCTTAAAACAATTGGAACTCATTTTGTGCTCTAAATGAGTTGAGAAAGCTTTTGTGTTTGAACCAAATTGATTCTCATCAGCTAAGCACAGACAGTGGGTTCGCATAAAGGACTGGAACAGTTGTCTTTGTCTTTTGAAAGATGGAAGAATTGTCAATAAAGTTATTCCTCATCTGTAACTCAGAAAGGTCACTGAAGGCCCAAGCCATGCGATGACAATGTAGGTGTCAAAAAACATACTCCTCAACAATCAAAGACGTTTTTCAGATAATTGAATATTTATGGGATAAAGGGGGAGTATTTCCATATTAAAAATGCCATTGTAGATATAGGCATCTTTGATTATAGCAGTCACTACTGTTTTAAAGAATTTTAATGTTCAATTTCATTTAAAGTGTTCCATTTACTCATGTTGGAGCCAATAGAGAAAGTTCCCATTGACTGTTACCTGTAAGGCAAAAAACGTTCTTTGTCAAATTATATTGACCTGAATAGTCAGTTGCTTTTGGTTAAGTGAAACAAAGGTATATAAAAATAGCTTCTCTCCACAAGAGTGTATTTAAATAATGCCAGCAGGGGCAAACCAACATTCTGAAATTGATTCTAAAGGTCATTTACTTTCTGTCTTCAAAACTTAGGGGATATCCAAAGGAGAGGGCAGAGGACAAAATAGTGATGTGATGGGTGAGATTTTCCTCTTATTTAATTTTTCTGTTTATTTCATTCATTTATATGACTTAAAGTGCTATACTTAAAAGAAAAAGAGATTTTAAGATAAGGACATTGCTGCCATTTGAGTCATAAGTCAATAGAAACCTGAAGGATTTATTATTTTTTAATGTTTTTTTTATTTCATGTGCATTTGTGTGTATGTGTGTAGGCAGCCATGTGCCCCGGCTCATAGAGGTCAGAGAACAACGTGCTCTAGTCGGGCTCTCTGTGCACTATGGGATTGTGGGGAAGAACTTCATGTGTTCAGACTTGAGGGCGAGCAGGCTTGTTTGCTACCAGGCTCTAATTTATTTTTGTTTTTTTAAATTAACTTTAAAACACGTGAGTCTTGTGCTGGTTAATTTTATTTTGTTAGCTTGACATAAAGTCATGTTGCAAGAGGGGATCTTAAATGAGAAACGCCTCCATAATTCTGGCCTGTCAGCAAATCTGTAGGGCATTTTCTTGATCAATGTTTGATAAGGAGGTGCCCCACTCATTATGGAAAAAGCTACCCTTGGGCAGTCTGTCCTGGGGGTGTATAAAAAAGTGTGCTGAACAAGCCAGGAGGAAAGAACCAGGAAAAAGTCCTCCATGGTCTCTGTTCATTCAGTCCCTACCTCCAGGCTCTCGCCTTGAGCTCCTGCCCTGACTTCCCTTTGTGATGGACTGTGATAGAAATGCGCAATGTGAAATCAAGCCTTTTTTCCCCAAGTACCTTTTGGTCATGATGCTTTACCACAGTAATAGAAACTCTAACCAAGACAGATGTTTTGTCTATGTACCATGTTCATGCCTAGTGCCCATTGAGGCAAAATGGAAGATTAAGAGAATTTTACAGTGATTCAGAATAATGCTTCTTTACTTCTGTGCTTAAAGATAAGGGATGCTGGAAAGATTGCCTTAACAGCCCGCTCTGATAGGACTTGCTTTGAATTTGGAAATGTTTCCCCTTGTTTTCAATGCTGCCTCTAGGGAAGAACTGGACTTGACAATTTGTATAATACTGAACAGAAGGACTCTTTCTTTTTAGAGCCTTTAGTTAATATTTAGCTGATGGTGGCAAATTGTTTCTTTTGTTTTACTGTTTATTGAACTCAAGAAGAAAACACGGAGTTATTTATTGCCCATGTCAAGTGTACAAATAACCTATTTGGAAGGCAATAAGAGATTACGCAAATAAAATAAGAATGCTATTTTAAAATGTAATATTCTGAAACATACCTGATTACATACTTATGATCCTGGATAGATTGAACCAATAAAATCCAAGAAGCATTTTATTTGTACTGTGTATGTGTGCAGCAAACCCTAAGCGATCATTTTAAGAGGCATGTGGTATACAGCCAGTTTTACTCTTATCTGTGGGGTTCTCCCGAGGAGATATGGCAATAAAAATAGACACTCCTACTCAGATTTGTATTCATAATTCCATGATGTTTGTGCCTTTGAGGGAATTTATTGCTTGCCTCAGAAAACCCATCTGATTTCTCTATCCCCCCTCCTTTGTGACAGGGTCGTATTACATAGCTTCTGCTAGTTTGGAATTCTCTATGTAGACCAGGCTGGCTCACCTGTTTCTGCCTCCTGAGTGTTGTTGGGATTAAAAGTGTGTGCCACCACACTTTGTCTTTTTAATTAAAAAAATGTATTACAAGGTTTTTTTTTTTTGTGGTGTCTGTTACATCTTTTGCAGATATATGTATTTTTTTCCTTTTTTTCTAGTTTTCCTCTTTCAGCTGGTCTTTTAGGGAGCTTCAGATATAGATAATCTTTCCTGTTTTATTTTCCCTCTAGTCTTTATCTGTATAAGATAAAATATGAAGACTTAAGCCAGCAGCCTATGTATTTCTCCATTTCTCTCCTCTTTGATGTCTCCTGTACTTTAACCCTTCAAAGCAATCTTTGTGTGTGTCTATGTGACTAATGGATGCATGCATAGGTGCATGCTTGTGCGAGCAAATGTGTTCCTAAGTGTGAGTGTGGTTGTGTATACCATGGTGCTTGTGTGGAGGTCTAAGAACAACCTCAGAGTAGGTCCTTCTGTTTCACATTGTTTGGGACACATCTCCTGTGCTGCGTGTACCAGGTTAAGTGGCCCTGGGCTTCCCTGCTCTTACCTCTAGCTTCTGTCTTCCCACTGAGGACTCTAGGATTACAGGCACATGCACTGCATCTGGCTTCCAGTGTAGGTTCTGAGCATCTGAACTTGGCTCATCAGGCTTACAGGGCAAGCATTTACCCACCGAACCATCTTGCCAGCCCTACAGCCATCATTTTTTGAGCTATTTGTCTTGTTACTAATGGTTGACTCTGGACCATATGGAGATTCGCCTTCATTTGTCCAGTGTAGAGTGGCACATGGAATGGCTTTTGTGAGCTGTGGCTGAGCATAATCCAAATTTCTAGATGATGAACTAAGGGGCCAATTTTCTCTGCATGAACTTGAGATCTGATTCTGTTCAAAGGTAAAATTATAGATAGTTGAATTTTACTCTATTTCTGTTAATTCTCTGGTTTACATATAGAAATGAGATATGTCTGGACTTTTGTTTGGGATGGTAAAATGTCTGCCTCTCTGCTAAGGGTGCAGTGTCTTAGGGTCTCTCCCTCTCAACATCATGATTGTCCCTTCTCATTCTTTTTTTTTTTAATTTTATTCGATATATTTTTTATTTACATTTCAAATGATTTCCCCTTTTCTGGTTCCCCACTCCCCGAAAGTCACATAAGCCCCCTTCCCTCCCTCTGTTCTCCCACCCATCCCTTCCCACTTCCCTGTTCTGGTTTTGTCTTATACTGCCACACTGGGTCCTTGGCTCTGTGGCTCTTCATTCCCAGAGACACTATGCCTAAGTAACTTCTTTTTCCAAAAAAAGTGGCCTTTCCTTCTACCATATCAAATGTCTTTATGATAATATTAACTGTGACTCTACCCGTTTATAAATCTTTATCTGTGAACCATGGTGATATTGGTTCTTCTTATAATGGTCAGTGATATTTCCAGAATCAGCTGGGAGATGAGCCTCTGGAGATGCCTAGGGTGCTATTTTTGAGTATGTTAGTTGATGTAAGAAATCATGGCTATTTTGTCTTAATTCTATCTATCTATCTATCTATCTATCTATCTATCTATCTATCTATCTATCTATCTATCTATCTACCTATCTATCTATCCATCTTATCTATCCATCCATCCAACTTCTATCATCCAACTATCCATCTATCTTCTACTAACTTCCTATCACCTATTTCTATCATCTGCCTATTTATTTACTGTGTGTGTATGTGTGTGTGTGTGTGTCTATGCATGCCACAGCACAAATGGATGTTAGAGGCCAATTTCAGATGTTGCTCCTCTACTTCCAGCTTTTGAATCCTGATGACTGAAAGAAGATCATCAGTCTTGGCACCTTTATAGACTGAGATACCTCAAACATCCATCTCATTTGCAGATGGGCACACCCTGGATGGAAGGTCATCCTGGACAGTATAAAATGAAGAAAGCATATTGGATGCTAACTTTCATTTACTGCTCTTTATTTTCTATCAGTGGATGGGAAATGGTTGGATGTTTGTATCCCCTGCTTTGTTTTTTTTCCTGCCATGATAGACTGTATTCTTGACCAGTGATCTAAAAACCAATTCTTTCTTCCACTAATTGCTTTTGTCAAGTAACTGAAAAAGAAACTAAATAAACTAAGATATTTGCTAAGTTCTAAACATCATTATAAATGCTATACATATGTATTTAAATCACCCCTCAACATAATCATATAAAAGAGGTATCCCTATCTTCTAGACTTGCAAGAGAAACTCTATTCACATGCTTGTACCAATATAAATATATACATATATATATATGTATATATCTAAATGTATATATATATATTTATGTACAATAGAGTGACAATCATGATCATTTGCTGAATTCTAATAGATCATAGGAATTATCTAGGAGCTATTCTACTGTTCACATTTATGTGACTATTTACTGACTTGTTTGAAACTGGATTTAAGGAGGCTTAGTTTAAGTGCTCTCTGATTTTCACAGCCTCTGAAAACGGAACTCTTGTTTAAAGAAGAGTGAAATCTCTTTATAAAATTTTATTTCTCCATTTAAAATCTCTCTGTATAAACTATCCAGGAAATCCTTGTCCACCTGTGGGGAAGTCCTTTCCTGCCTATAGGTTTATCATAATTCCTCATCATTGCCAGAAATTGATCTTTGTTGTATTTGTTCCATTTATATATCTACTTGGTTAGTAAATGTTATTCTCTGAACAAAACTAGAAACTAGAAAACACAGTTGATAAAAATTGGATTTCTTTCTCTTGCCTTATTATTCCTGGAGGGAGACTACATTTCACATTTTCCTAGTTCTGAGCCATTTGGTTTGGTTTTGTTTTGATTTTTTTTGTTTTAAAGAATTGATGTCTTTGTTAGGGTTTCTATTGCTGCAACAAAACACCAGGACCAGAAAACAAGTTGGAGAGGGAGGGGTTTACTTGGCTTACACTTTCATCCAGATCATAGTCCTTCATTGGAGGAAGTCAGGAGAGGAACTCAAACAGAGCAGGAACCTAAAGGCAGGAGCTGAGGCAGAGGTCATGGAGGGGTGCTGCTTAGTGGTTTGCCTCACTTGGCTTGCTCAGCTTACCTTCTTTCAGAAGCCAGGACCACCCACCATGGGCTGGGTCCTTCCTCACTGGTCACTAATTGAGAAAATGTCCTGTAGCTGGATCTAATAGAGGAATTTGAACCATGGTTCCTTCTCTCTGATGACTCTGACTTGTTTAAAGTTGATATAATTCCAGCTGATTGACATGGTTCTGTCTACAATAAAAAGGACTTGTTTAAGCAAGTAAGTTCCTTAATCAGAAGAGTTTTGTCTTCACTTCTTACATACCAGACAATATATTTGCCTTTGAGCAGAGTGGCCAGTCAAGCAGGCCAAGAAATGGATATTTTCATTTCAGAACAAGGTTCATGAAGGCAGCCTGCCTGTCTAAGGTGTTTCTCCCTCCAGCCTTAGAATCCCAATTGCTTGTTTTGACTAGACATATATGAGGCACATCTGCAAAAGCGAGAGAGAGAGAGGCAGCTGTGAGGAAACTAACAGGAAAAGTCATAATAGGTGAGTGCAGAAATTGGTGTTGTGACATCAGATTGTGTCAAATCAAATATAAATACATGTGGTGATAGAAATCCAGTCTCGTCTAAGGCTTTTGTGTGTTGATGGACCGCTTTGTTCCATGGGATGAGGCACTGATTTGTATTTGTTGATTAATTGATAAATCATCAGAGAAACTTAAATTACATTTATACAAATAGAAACATAATTTCAAAGCTTTTTTTTTGTCACAAGGTACTTAAACATAATGTCACATTGAGCACCTGAATCTAGCCATCACCTCATAAAATTGAAGTGTGGTTTTGCTTATGACCTCATAAATATTGTGAAAGGATACATGGATTAATATAAGAAAGTGAAATAATGGTGAATTTATTTTTTCCAGAATTAGCAAACCTAGGTCATTGACCTAATTTGTCCAGTAATTCTTATTCTTCTCAGCCATGCCTGTGTGGCTCTGAAATTTTTGTTCTTTTTAAAACATGTGATTTTTTCCTCCTTCTTTCTGCCTTGTTTTAGTCCTGTCTCCTTCTGTATCTGAATGGATCATTAGGAATTCAAAGGCAATTCATATAAAAAAGCTAAATAAAGAGTATAAAGGCAAGGCAGTGCTTGCTTCCAAATGTTGATGCTAAAGAATGCTAGCTAGAATTATTAAAAGTATGGTAATTAACATGAAAAATAGTTTGTGCATGTCATGAGATTAGAAAATCTTTCAAATAAAGGCATTCCTTTCAAAACCAGAAGTACTAGAAGTTGTGTTCTGGTGACAAGGGGAGCAAACAAAATGTTATGAGTAGATCGATGGATAGAGAGCTGTGAGCAGGCAGGGCACGGGAGCAGAGGTTGCGCATGCAGAAAGAAGGCCAGAAGAGGAACCTGTGCAGACATGATCCAAGGATAGCGACGGAGCAACAGGGCTTCAGTGGACCAGAATAAAGCTGAGGCCAGGCAGCTGGGCCTGCCCTTACCCAGGCCGCAGCCCTCCTTTCTGTGGTGTACCATGGAACTTTTGAGTCAATATTTAACTTGAAAAATATTTTATGGTTCTTAAAAGTGCTAAAGAAAGTACTGATCTAGTAGACACAGTATTTGGTAGTGAGGGTCCTAAATTCTACAACTTGTCCCAGTCCAATCTGTAAGCCTTAGGGGAAAACCCTGAAGCCTTCTGTCTTTATTTCCTCAGCTGTCAAGTTGCTACTAACACACCTCTATTCTTTTTTTTTTTTTTAAGATTTATTTATTTATTTAATGTATGTGGGTACACTGTCACTGTCTTCAGACACACCAGAAGACACCATCAGATGTCCATTACAGATGGGTGTGAGCCACCATGTGGTTGCTGGAAATTGAACTCAGAACCTCTGGAAGAGCAGTCGGTACTCTTAACCACTGAGCTGTCTCTCCAGCCCCTACACCTCTATTTTTAGCTTATTTCTCTAGCTTGTTCTGGTAAAGATAGTGGGAGATGATCCTTTGGATTATAGCTGTGATCACAAAGTCAAGTCCTGTGCTAGGCCCATCCTAGGGGCAGCCTTTGCCCAGAAATCCCTTGGTGGCACCTGGGATAACCTGAGAGCCCTGGAAACCTTGATCAAGGCTTAGAAATAGGTCTGCACTTACCCACTGCTGTGGCTTGCCCCAAGAAAGTTGTGGTGTGCAGTCCTCAGATGCTGTGCAACTCAGAGCATGGAAGCCAGGCGGGGTTAGGTTCCCCTAGGGCAGAGTAAGCAGCATTGCTCAGAAAATGTCTGTGTCTGTTACATCCCTTCCATTCTTCTGATTTATCCCTTTAATTAATCCAGTGTTTCTCAAGCTTTTTGGTCCCAGAGACATTTTACACTCTTGAAAATTGCTGAAAACCCATGGAGCTTTGACTTTTGTAGGTTATAGCTATTGATGTTTACCGTATCAGATATTAAAACCAAGAAATTAAAGATATTTATTCATTAAGTCATTTAAAAATAACACTAATAAGTCCATTGTAGTTAAAATAAGTATTTCTCAAAAGGAAGGATTATGCTCCCAAATGAATTTTTTATAAAACAACAACAAAGAAGGATACTTAAGTTTTTATAGTTTGGGGATTCGTTTTCGATTCTTTATGACTGTTTCCCAAATAGTGTGTTGAGAAAAATGTTGAGGCACCAAGTTTTATCTCAGAGCACTTTATAGCATAGAATATATGACTTTCACATTTGGAAAATGGACTAACACCAAATCTTTACCTGTCATCTCTTTGATGTAGTAATGTATTATATTTTAAGCTTGATGAAGAAAGCCAGGAAAATTTGACTTTGACATATTTGTCTCACCAATGACTTTCTAAGGAGCATGAACTCTGTCTAGAGCAACCCCAGGCTGAACTGTAGAGTTGATAATACTTTATTACTTTGTTCACCCCATGAAAATAGAAATTTCGAAAAATTGTTCTCAGTATCATGGAAAGGATACTCTCTGTAAAAATAAAATAAAGTAAAAAATTTTTAAAGGAAATTTGCCATGGAATAATTTAGGTTGCACTTCAAGAAAAATAATCCCATAGCTTTGGGACAGGTTTCTAAAAATATTTGGTGGAATATTTTAGAAGTTTATGATAAAGCTATCAAATTTTAAATCTCTGAATGCATTTTTTATGAGAGCTGATTTTATTTCTGAAACCAAAGTAATAGAGATCTTAAAGCTATGCATCTTTATTATTGTGAAATTGTCTTAATATAGTATGAGTATAGAAAAGTATACTTTTTGAATAATAAACAAGAATATATTTATGATTATCATTTCAGAGCACTTATTGTGTTATACATAATATTTAATCTTGTAAATATATATTCATGTAGTGAGAGGTTTTTTTAACTACAATGTATTTCTTTTAAAATCAAAGCCTATCCTACTAAGCTCATGAGTTATATAGAGACCTGGTTCATCATTGATGTTTCATATTTTAAAATACAAATAACTGTGTACTGATATTCTAATATGCTCCCACCAAAGTAATCACTTTTTAATTTACGGTGACTCTAAATTTGAATCATTATTTTTCCCTTGAACTGTGCGCTAGTTATAAATTATTCCAAAGACAGTGTGAAATGTCAACAAATCTTACATGACAGTGTAGCTCATTTAGTGTCTTAAATCAATAATGTTTTGTGCTGGGAGCTGGGAAACAAGAATATTTAGCCAAACTAAAGAATAGGAAGAGCACAGATTTTCTATTTTCTGGGGTAATTGTCTAGGAAATTCAAAGTTATTTCTATCATGGCACAGTTTGGGAGGTCTGTTGAGAATCATTCCTTGAGAAAAGACCTCTGCTTTGCAGTATCCTCTCAAAGACTGCAGAACAGCCTCCTGCAAACAGGGAGGCCTCCTCCCATTCAATGCAGGGTACTAAGAATGGAAATAATATGGACATATCATTAAATGGAATTTTGGTGGGGAGGTTAGTTACTTGCTTTACAGAAATAATACATTAATTGTATAAAGGAAGAAAGGCCCATGTCGGAGGCTACCGCAACCTGATACTTCTCACTTCTGGAGTTTTCTTACCTTCCTGCACAGTGTATACCTACTGTCCCAGACCACTTGCTGTTTATGGAGATGAGAGAACTCAAGCACTGGACTCTGACTGTGAGTCCAGATCTAAGATCTTGTTAAGATCCTAAATCAAAGAGAAAAACTGAGATGTTCTGAGCCACATTCTTTTTCCTTTAAATGGCGTGAAAAATGATCAAACAAGAGAGCATACTTTAATTAATAGCTATACTTTCACTTCATTCTTTTTTGGCAAAATCTAACAGATCTTTTAGGTTTTTCTCATAGTCTGGTTGTGTGTGTGTGTGTGTGTGTGTGTGTGTGAGTGTGTGTGTGTGTGTGTGTGTGTTAACCCAGTCACTACTATTGGAATTCTATGTGTTTTATGTTGTGCCTGTGATGCCCAAAAGCCTAAACCAATATTAAAAAGAATGGTAATTAATGCTTAGTTAAGAATGGGAATGGGTAAAACAGATGATGTATATACTTATACAAACCAGCTGTGCTGGGAGGAGATCATTCACATCCTTCCCTGGTCAGAGAGACTCTTTTCTCTTCTTACTGGCCTCTCTGACCAAAAGACATACCAACAGTCGCATCATGGGTAGAACTCAAAGTTTGTTTGAGAAATGCATAAATCTATATAAACATATGAAGCTAGGTATAGCCTACACATTTTGGAGGGATATGCTCAAGATAGGAAATTAGGATATACAAATATTTCCCAGGAGAGAATGATTTTTTTTTTTCTCTTCTGTTAAGTTGTTATAGCATAATGTCTCTTTAGGGGAACAAATCCAATAGAATGTCTCTCTGTGTCTCTCTCTCTCTCTCCTCATTACAATGTAGAATTATATATATATATATACACATACATACATATATATGTATACACACACACATATATATACATATATATTAAAATTTAAGGACTTAGAGATTCCAAGAGTAGCTACCTGTACCCTAGAAAGGCAGAGAATTTATGAATTGTTTAGTCCAAGAAAATTGTGTAGGCCAAGTTTGATACCTGTAACTGCCCACACTTACATCTAACGGGTTACCTGGAAGGGAAGCTGGGGATGTATGGGAAGGCAGCGAGAAGAAAGTGAGACCAAGACAACACCTGCTGCTCAAGGTCTCAAAGTTTAATGGAGGATTCCAAATATATAGGCGGAGGAAAACCCTTCCCCCAAAGGCTGGAAACTTCTCCACAGAACCGGTTCAATTGCTCAGCAGGTGGATAGTGTTTCTCAGGAAACTGCAGGTCTTTGAAGAACAATGGGCTTCACCTTGGTCTGAGCATTCCACCCTACGTGGAGGGGATTATGGCTAATACAGGAGTTCCTCCTGCTCAAAGGCTGGGAGAGGAACTTCACCTTGGTCTATATCAAGTTCCTGCCAGGGGGAATGACACCCCAATAAGGCTCTCTACAGATACTGAAAGCCAGGAAGCTTACTAGGAATGTTCTGGTGTGAGCCAATGTGGAATGCCTGAAGAAGCTCAAATCTGATATTCCTGAAACATCTGCAGCACCTGGGGGTCAACCTCTTGGTAAGATCAGAGCTTGAAAATGATAGCTGACTCCTTCTTCTTATACCTTGATTCTAGCCCGAACCCTAGCCTATTGTATGGGGGTCTACTTTTAGGGGCAGTGGTCTTTCTTCATAAGTTACTAACTTACAGATAAATCTTCTCTGGAAATGCTCTCATAGAAACGCAGATATATAATTTATGTCAACCATAAGTTTTCTCAACCCAGTAAAGTTTGCAGTCAATATTAGCCCTTATATGTAATATTAAAAATATACCAATCTGTAGTTGAGTCCAGAAATTGAATTGAAGCAGATACAGTGCTTTATAACAGCTGTTATTTATCAAGATGCACTCATTCATTTTCTCGGATGGTCTTTGGTAATAATGTGCATAAACTCCCTTTCTGAGTAGTAGTTCTTCTGTGACTATAATTGGTCCTCTTTCTTCTAGTCTTCGCCAAGAGTCACAAGGCTTGTTAACTGAGTGGTCAAGGCCTTTGTGTACTAGAGGGTTTTCCTCATTAGGAATGAGGATGGTAATAGTGGTATGTTTCTACAGGTATAGCCACTTATTTGGAAGAACAGACATGGATTTCACAGATATTTTCAGTAGGAATATTGTTTACCATAGTATCTTTTTTGATGTCACTAACATAAAATGTTCTGATTGATGCCATGAGATCATGACAATGTTGTAACAAGCAGGTGCCCTTTGGGAGAGTATTGATTTAAAGCAGCCAACACTATGGATTCAATGCAAGGTATTCATATTTCAGATAGCAGTTATGCTCAAACATTCCCTACAAAAACATGTCGTATCTCACTCTCCTGGGATCCTCATGTGCAACCATACACTTCTGCTCCAAAACTAGATTCCAAAGATTACACTGTAAACACAATGTGATTGTATAAATATAATTTATAAGTACTTTGGAAAGGATGGTCCTGAATTAATTTGATTAAAGCAATAAACTATTCTTTATCTGTCTCCTTGTGACTGACTGCTCAGGAATAGAGACTTGTAGAGTTAAACTCATGCTAATATGATGCAAAAGAAGATCTCCCCTTCTGAGAGCCTGTGTAGCATATAGAGTGATAGTTAATGTTTTCTATGATATTTACTTAACTAAAATGGCTGATTAGACAGTAAGCAGAATAGAGGTTAATGATCTTTGTTATTAGTATTATAAAAAAATTAAAAAAGAGTAAAATAGGGTTAATGATGTATGCCATTATTGTTATTATGGAGATTAAAAGCATGTGTTTGTGGGGGGCAGTGAAAAAAACCGGGCAGCAAGCTGTGAGTAATTAGCAAAATTATATCATTGTCTAACCTTGTAATTAATTGCTTTGTTTAGCTGTAGTACTTTTTAATGTTGGTCTTCATGGACTGCATGTAAATATAAAATCTGTACATCCTTCTCGATCTACACAATGAAAGGACATTCTTTATGGTTTGGTATACCTGCTAATGAACTCACCAGCTGGTACCAGAGAAAATGCCAGGGAAGAGATAAACCAGCTCCAGGGTGTCTGGACTTGATGGAGTCAGTGGAGACACTAGAGACCTTTTGGGCTTTGGGAGTGATGGAAACGTATGTATCAGATGGGAAGAGGGAGGTCTGTGTATTTTATAGCACTGTCAGGTCACTACCGTTAAAGGAAGGCATTTTATAGCTCAAAACAGAAGCAGGGCAATTGAATATACTTACCATGAAGAAATGGTCAAAGTTCATCCTTGCCCAGTTCATACCTCATTTAAAGTATCACATTTTGCCTCATCTAATATACAAATACTATGTTTTAACAAAATAAAATTAATACAACAGCAACATAACAAATATACCAAATGACTTTCTATGATTTCTTTCTTTCTTTTTTATTCTGTGGATTATTCAGTTAACAAAACAAAAGAAAACAAAAGTCAAAGCTTGGTTTCCTCTCACTTTTTTTTTTTTTTTTAGGATCGCCACATTTAGGAAATACAAGAGCAGGGTGGTTGGCTAAATCTGAATTTCAGATAACTGTGAATAATGTTTCCATGTAAAAACTCAGTGCCTATTTATAGTTTGAAAGTAGTGTGTTGTTAACTTGAAATTCAGGAGTGATGGGAAATTCAGATGCATCTTAGCTGGTTACCATAATTATTTAAAATGTTCTAGGCACCGTTGCTTTAGTCCCAGATAGTATATTCAAACATTACATTTGAAATGAAATCTTCTCAAAGGTGTAAAATCTGACGGTTTCTCTCAGGCAGTTACAGTCAAACTCGGAATATTTTTCTAAAGGACAGCATTATTTGCATATGCTGGATTCATTTACATTTATTTATAAATATACTGTGTCCCTTTGTTTTTGTTGGCCTATGTGAATTTGTAAATGAAGGCTCTTTTCTCTAAGTTTTTCCTTCTTGTCCCTGTTCTTTTAGCGAGGCAGGGTGGCAGGAGGCTCTGATGGATGGAGGTAAACACCGCAGCACTCCTACCATGGTGGGAGTTATTTATCTGTTGCTGACTTTGCTCACCTTCCAACATTCCTCTGCCCCGCGTCCACATCCCTGTCCTTGAAATGACAAATGATGGCCACGGAGTTATTGATTCTAATTACTCACAGAGGACATTTCTAATGCACACATTTCCTATTCTCTTAATTAAGAAAGAAGTCATCGAGATCTGTGTTTTTATTTGTGGTGGGCATGTGAAGTCAACTCTGTGTGCTGAAAAAGCAAGAATCATTTCAGTATTGTGACAGGATCCTCTTCCTGCCCATTTCATTTGCAGCTGTGATGGTGAAAGTTGACTTTCTTTTCTGTTTTCTTTTTTTCTTTTCTGTATTCTTTGTTTACATTCCAAATGATTTCCCCTTTCCCGGTTCCCCCCTCCCTATATGCCCCATAAGCCTTCTCTCCACCCATTCTCCAATCACCTCCCTCCTTTTTCTCTGTCCCGGGACTCCTCTAGAATCCTGGATCAAGCCTTTTCAGGATCAGGGCCCTCTCCTTACTTCTTCATGGGAGTCATTTGTCATACTAATTGTGTCTTGGGTATTCAGAGCTTCTGGGCTAATTAATATCCACTTATCAGTGATTGCATTCCATGTGTATTCTTTTGTGATTGGGTTACCTCACTTAGGATGATATTTTCCAGTTCCAACCATTTGCCTAAAAATTTCATGAATTCATTGTTTTTAATTGCTGAGTAGTATTCCATTGTGTAAATATACCACATTTTCTGTATCCATTCCTCCATTGAGGGACATCTGGGTTCTTTTCAGCTTCTGGCTATTATAAATAAGGCTGCTATGAACATAGTGGAGCATGTGTCCTTGTTGCATGCCGGGGAATCCTCTGGGTATATGCCCAGGAAAGGTATAGTGGGGTCCTCCGGAAGTGTCATGTAACTAAAATAACAATACAACAAATTAATAAAAAAAGAGAATATTCAACTTGTATGGTTAACTAACCTGGCTTAACTGACATATATATTTAAAAAAAAACCCAATACCCAGCAATTGCAGAATACATACTTTTTCAAATGCATTTGGAGTATTTTACCAAAATAGACCATTTTAAAAGAGCTCAGTCTTACGACGAGGTAGCATACAGGGAACAATGTAATCAGTAAAATACTCACCGTGCAAACATGAGAACCAGAGTCGGAATTCCTACCTATCACCACAGTGGGTCATGCTTCTAAGCTGTCTACAGCAACGAGCCCTTCACTTTGAAAATACTACGTTTAAGTTGCTTCTTAGATTTCAATAGTTTTCTTGTGTCTACATTTTTTATTTTCATTTGGGAACCAGGTCTCATTCTATAGCCTAGACTGATCTAAAACCTACTATGTTGTAACCATGGGCCTTTCCATGACTACCAGTCCCCAAATAATGACACGAGACTATGTTTATTTATAAGCTTTTGGCCATATAGCCAGGCATTGTTTTCTACTAGCTCATAACTTAATCATCCTGCTTATACTAACCTAAGCTCTGCCACACGGTACGTCAGTTATGTCTTCTTCCTTCCCTGCCTTCTTCTTCCTCCATGTCCAGCTGGTTGAATCTCCCTCACCCCACTGCTTCCCAGAATTCCTCTCTCTCTCCCTCCCTCTCTCCCTCCTCCTCTCCCCCTCCCTCCCTCCCTCTCTCTCTCTCCCCCTCTCTCTCTTACCTTGCAATTCTGCTTTTTTTCTATACATCATAGGCTTTTAATTTTAACCAATCAGAATGTGATGGAGAACATTGTTTATACAATATTAAGGCAGGAGATGCTTAACAATACCAAGATCCAGCCTGTAATGCGCTCTCTGCTGGCTCAGAAATCAGCATTTGAATGAAAGGAGGATAACTTTACATAGTGCACAAAAACATTACTCCAACACGATGTAGCTTAAGCAGGCCTTGAACTCATGGCTGTCCTACTGCCTCAGCCTCCATTTCAGGTGAGAGCCTCTACCCCTGGCTGTAGACACTATATAGAGAAAGATATATAGGCTCACATTGTCCTTTTAAAAATTCTTGAGATCTTTTCTAAAGTCACTAAACGCCATATCTTTGAAGGCAATAGTGACACAATCCAACTTTATTTTGATCCTATTTGGACTTAGATGGCTTAAGGGATAATGCCTTAGGAATGATATGTTTCAGGCAAGTTTCTTGAGGCCTGATATATGGTAAATTCTCATAGAAATTTGCTTTTAAGAAGCTCCAAGCCTTTGTTTTGAATTGATTCATTCGATGAGCATTTGCATTTTTACTTAATGCATATTAGCTGCTAGAGTTTGTGTGGCCATGAGGCTGTATCAAAGGTCAGAGCTTAAAATATTCTAAGTGTTTGTCTGGTATCTATGAAGAAAACTGACAGTTTCACCTCACTCAGCCAAATCTAGGCTCTTTTATCTTCTTTGGAGAGGCAGTGGAAGGAAACATGGGTGGGTGGTTGTAATCACATGATATAGTGCTTTGCCCTACTCTGACATGTGGCTGAGTGATAAGACTTGAGCTTCTTAACTTTAGTTCTCACAGAGGCACATTTAAAAGTAGAGGACATTTTAGGGGCTGGAGAGATGACTCAGTGGGAAAGAGGGCTTACCTTGAAAGCATGAACAATTGTGTTGAAATCCCCAGCACTTGCATACAAACAAGAAAGTTGTTCAGTCCTCCACAGCTATCACAGGAGAGCTGGGAGTACTGAAGTCTGGCTGCCAGCTGGCTGGCTTCAGGTGCAGTGAGAGACTGTGTCTCAGAGGACGAAGACCATGAGCGACAGAGCAGGACACCAAGCATCTGACACCCACATGGCCACATGGTCACATGCACCTACATATACATGTGTACATAGACCCCCCCCACACGCATGTACATACACACACAGAAACACAGACACACACAGACACACACACACACACATATACACACACAGAAACACAGACAGACACACAGACACACACAAACACACACATACACACAAGCTCAGAGTACATTAAAAAAATCAAGCAAAGTTAACTGTTTTAAGGAGTATTATCCAAAAACTGTGTTAGCTTGGAATGCCTGCTTCATGTTTTCTAATAAATTCCAGGTTTATCAGGTGTGTAACAAGCTTACCACATTATGAATTGAGATATATTCGACACTCTGCTAAACCCTGGAGAACTGGTAGAAAATGCTATTAGAGTATTGCAATATGCTTCATTAAAACAACAACAAAAACAAACTCTTTGGAAATTTGGGCAGGGGTATATAGAAATACACTAACCACAGCAAGAAGGATTTCCAGTTTTAGTATAAAAGTATGGAAAAAGGGAAGAGGGATTACAACAATTTCCTAAATTCTCTATAGCTCGTAATATACATTAAGTTGAACAACAACAAGAAACCAATTTTTTTGTTTGTTTTTGGTGTGGCAAGAGTTTTAATATTGGCAATTTCATACAGTTTAATATGTAAAAAAAAAAAGATACTTTTTTTCCGAGGGAAATTAAACCCAAATTATACTTGGATTATCCATGAAGGCGTGCAATATATTTGTTAGAGAGTCTGGTGCCAGAGATGACATCTTGAAGGAACTCGTTCCTTGGGCCATTCCCCAGCAGCATCTGCAATGACCTTTTATAGCAAGCAAGTGAAAATGGTGTAGACACAGGGTAGCTAGATTCAGCAGCACACCGTGCCATGCTATGCAAGCCAGTGCTTTGCTCTGACTGAGGGAGGCACTGGTAAAGAGCCTCGTGGAGGAGATGGATCACTTGTCTCCATCCATGGCAGCCAAGTGGATAGAAGTGTATCAGCATGGCTAGAAGCACTCATCATCTAGTTCAGCTTGTAGAAGGCAGACAGGCATGAGGTGTGCACATGCAAGTTGTCCTCTTTCAAAGGTCAGCTTGTGACATTGCTAGTATATGCCAGGATCTTGTCTACCCAAGATTCACTTTAGTTTCTCAGATGTCCTTGCTGGCTTATGCTAAGCAGTGACATTGGAAGATAGCAGGAAATGAGAGATTTCAGCTGTACGAAGAGTTTGCTGAACTTCTAGTCAGCCTGTATAGTACAAAGATGTGTCTAATGCTTTTAACGCAGTTTTTTCTTTTCTCTCCAGCAAATGTTTATCTCTTAGTGAACTCTTTATCAATTAACTTGCTCTAGAGTCCTGAGGACCTTTATGTACTGGGTACTCTACAACTGAGCTATATAGTTCTTCCCAAGCCTCCCTTTGCTTCCCTCTTAAGAATAATTTTCTTTTGGGACTGAATAACAGCTATGAATGTGGTGAACTATATATGATACATTTTACATAAATACAATACAATATTAGCTTTATAAGGGACTTAAAACACTTATTTATAGTGTTTATTAACATTTGGAAATCATAATATTTTTTATTAATTCTGTTTCGAGGGATGGCACTCAGAATTTTTTTCCAGTGAGTTGACATATCACAGTTGGGGAAGGCATGAATATGATTGTTAAAACAAAATAGAATCACAGCTATGAACACATTGGGAGTACACAATAACTACTTTCCACAATGCATATCACAAAAATACTTGATAGTGATAAAGATGATTTTAATTCTGTTTTTAGTGAATACCTCTATTGATATCTTGAGATTTTTCTTTCAAAACTTAGGTATAATCCAGTCTTATAGTTAACATTTTCATAATTGATTCTATTTACATATAATTAATAACTTTTATGTGAGTTTATGTACAGATTCCATAGTATAGTTATATGCAATTAAGTTTATGTTATTAAAATATATGATTATGGGCTTATTAATAATTATAGTTAGATTCTTTGACTTAATTCCTTTAGTTATTTAACAGTCTTTGAAACTCTTAACACATTTTGGCCAGTGTAGTTTTCTTGAAGTTGATAACATAATGTACCACTGAGAAATGCTAATTCCAAAAAATGTATCTATAAATACAATATATAAGTTGCATGTATGTATATATACACATATATATACATACATATTTATGTTATACATATTTATGTTTGTACATATACTTACATATTACACATGTATATAGTATATGTGTATATTATACACATATGTAATATATTAAATATTAAATGATGTATTATGTGTGAGTATTTGATAGCAACATATATTTTATTTAAAATATTTTAATGAAAATTTATGTGACAGAATAGATAATAATCTTTTAGTTATGTTCATTTATAATTGTTATTTAGTGTATATAATAATTATACTGCTAGGGGACAACATGAGATAGCTTGATTCATGTATGCACTCTAAAACATTTATTCATGTTAAACACAGCCATCTCCTTAAACATTTACCACTTCCTATGTGAAAACTTCCCTAATGCTTTCTCCTAGCATGTTTTTTTTTCCTTTTTGAGACAGGTGTCTCATTATGTATTCCTGGCTGGCCTGGAACTCTATACATAGACCAGACCAGAGTAGAACTCACGGCGATTTGCCTGCTTCTGTCTCTGCTGATATTAAACGTGTGTGCCTGCATGCCCGACTCTTCTAGTCTTAAGTTCGGTGTCCAGTACTGTTGTCTACAGCCATCTTGCTGTGAGGTACGGCACTGTGTCTGGCTCCTACATGAGACTTCATACCCACTTCCAGCTTTTCTCCAACTGTTTCCTTGACTCTTCTCAGTCTCTGCTTACCACTGTTGTACTTTGAACTTACGTGATATCAAATGTCAGGTTTCACACATGAATCAAATCATGTGCCATTTGCTTTTCTGAGTCTGGCTCATTTCATTTACCCTAATAATCTCCAGTTCTAACCATACTGTCCAAAATGATGTGGTTTAATTGTTTCACAGTGGAAGGTAATTTTATGTGTACCTGTACCACATCTTGCTACACCCATCCCTCTTTCTTCTCTACTTCTTCTATTCCTCCAGTTCTTCTACATTGGATAAGGTCTCCTTTGGCAGTTCAGTCTGTCTTGGAACTCACCAGATAGGCCAAACTGGCCTTGAACCTACAGCGATCCTTCTCTTTCAGGCTTCCAAGTGCTGGGATTACAGATGTGAGACACCATATCTGGCAATACCAGACTTTTAAGAAAACCCATTCATTATTTGAGTTTATTTCAGGCTACTGTGGATAATGCTACAGTAAACATGAAGTGCAACAGTCTCTTTATGCTGATGCCATTTCCTTTGGCTACATAGTCATATGGTTGCTGGACCACTGGGTATCTCCAACTTCACTTTTACAAGAGAATGCACATACTGTTTTGCAATGGCTGCACTAACCCGCATTTCCACCAACAGTGCACAATGGTTCACTTCCTTGTGGGCTTCAAGAGTGTTTTTTACCTTTAATCTGTTTTTGTTGTTTGTTTGTTTGTTTGTTTTCAAAACAGGTTTTTTTTTTTTTCTGTGTAGCCCTGGCTGTCCTGGAACTCACTTTTGTAGACCAGGCTGGCCTTGAACTCAGAAATCCACCTGCCTCTGCCTCCCAAGTGCTGGGATTAAAGGCGTGTGCCACAACCACCTAGCACCTTTAATCTGTTTCAAAATAGCTATTCTTATTATGATGAAAATATTTTTTAAAATGCATCATGTTCTAGTTATCACAGTGTTTTGGGTAGAAAAAACTAAGTATCTCCATTAATTATCTCAACATTTGGAAATATTATAATGCCTTTTTTCATCCATTATTGAGCAGAAATAGACGCATAGTTTTTCCCCATGGAAATTCTATTTCAATAGATATCAGCATAGCAAAGCATATTTTAAAGTCCAATGTTCCTTTGGTAATTATATAAAAGTTGAATTTTAGGAAGGAATAAATTTACTCATTTAAAAAATTTATTTATTTATTTATTTATTTATTTATTTATTTATTTATTTATTTTACACTCCATATTTTATCCTCCCCCCACCCCCACCCCCATCTACCCTCCGACTGTTCCACATTCCATACCTCTTTTCTATCCCATGTCTCCCTGAGGATGTCCCTACCTCTGACCCAATCTGACCTCTAAACTCCCTGGAGTCTCCAGTCTCTTGAGGGTTTGGTACATCTTCTCTGAATGAACACAGGCCTGGCAGTCCTCTACTGTATGTGTGTTGGGGACCTCAAATCAGCTGGTGTATGCTGCCTGTTTGTGCTCCAATGTTTGAGAGATCTCAGGGGTCCAGATTAACCAAGAGTGCTGGTTCTCCTATAGGGTCACCCTTTTTCTCAGCTTCTTTCTGCCTTCCCTAATTCAACAACAGAGGTCAGGCACTTCTGTCTATTGGTTGGGTGCAAATATCTGCATCTGACTCTTTCAGCTGCTTGTTGGGTGTTCCAGAGTGTGGTAAGGCTCTTTCCCTTTTTGTGAGCACTACATAGCCTCAGTAATAATGTCAGGACTTGGGACCTCCCCTTGAGCTGGATCCTACTTTGGGCCTGTCCCTGGGCCTTCTTTTCCTCAGATCTCTCTCCATTTCCATCCCTGCAATTCTTTCATACAGGGAGAACTATGGGTCAGAGTTGTGACTGTGGGATGCCCCTCTCCCTCATTTGAAGCCCTGTCTTCTTGCTGGAGGTAGGCTCTATAAGTTCCCTCTCCCTACTGTCAGGTATTTCATCTAAGGTCCCTCCCTTTGAGTCCTGAGAGTCTTTCACCTCAATGGTATTAATGTCATTAAAATAAACACAAGCAAGGGATTTTGTAGAAATATATTGATTGTGCTAATATAATAAAAAAAATCTAATTGCTGATTTTCATGAAAAGGGTTTCTTGGGAGAAATGTACCATAAGAAGGCATTTGTTTTTCAGTTCATTTCAGAAATAATTTCTAAAACATTAGATTATAAAATTGGGCAGAAAAATGTTGCGCTGCTGTATCTGTACACTGTAAGCTCTCTGTTGCACATTTTCATTGCTATGTACAAAAGATACTTGCATAATTTGAATGTAGACAGGTCATAAATATATAGAAATTATACTGAAATATATCTGAGAAATTTATATATTTTTTCACATGGTAGGGGCAAGTTATTAGATCATGCTTTCAAATAAGGTGATTAAGTTTTTCTTTGTTTAATAACTCTAATTCATGGATCCACTTGTTTGTGGTCATTGACAGCGACAACTGTAAACATCTTCAAGTTTCATCAGGGCCGAGTCGGTGTGAACTGCCGCCGCTTGGCAAGTGCAGCAGACTCCCTTCTGCAGAGCTGCTTTGCACTGTGTCAGCAGTCATGACGCCATAACCTGTTAATGTCTTTAGTGGAGAGCAATGCTACTAGGAGATTACTTCTTGTATAGATTTCTAGTTTCTATCCGCATGTATGACTGAGTAGCATCTCAGAGAACCGGGGCTAGGATCATGGTTTTTTGGTATCAGTTATTGAATAT
Organism: Apodemus sylvaticus; assembly: GCF_947179515.1. Taxonomy (NCBI): domain Eukaryota; kingdom Metazoa; phylum Chordata; class Mammalia; order Rodentia; family Muridae; genus Apodemus; species Apodemus sylvaticus. The sequence continues at coordinate 97,930,518 of NC_067476.1, read as the reverse complement.
GTATGCATGAAAATGCAGGCTTCATTAGGTTTTACATTTCCATTTGCTTGTCTACATTCAAACTTCCTTTTGCATTACTTAAAAGTGGAAGACAATTTTTAAAGATTTATTTATTTTTACTTGTGGGTATGTGCATTTGTCTGTGTGTTTATTGGAAAGTGTGTGCTGGTGGCTATGGAGAACAGAACAGTCACTAAGATCCCCTAGTGCTAGGCCTCATAGCACAGGCCTATAATCTGACTACAGGGGAGGCTGAGGCCAGAGGATCTCAAGTTCAAAGTCAGCCTAAGCAATTTACAGACATTTTTTTTTCTTCAGAATAAAATAAAAAGTGGGCTGGGGACATAGCTCATCAAGAGAACACTTTGTTTATCCAGTATGCTGGAGGCCTGAGTTTGATCTTCTGTACTGCTACATAGATGAACCAAGGGATATCTTAGCAGATAGAAATAAAATAAGAGAAATTAGAAAAATGTTAGAAAAAAATTCTAAGATTTTATAAGGTCATCACAACAAATGCAAGCATATCAAATTTTTTAGTAAGAAACTCAAAATGAAAATAAAAAGTAAATAAGCTACATTTAAAAGTGACAAGTGGGGATGAAATGTAATGACAAATTCAAAATAAAATGTTAAGAATAAAGATCTACCAGACACATTAAAAAAATAAAGCATTTCATGGTCATAGTAAAAGAGAATGAAATATATCTTAAAGTAAAAACACCGGTAGAAAGAAAGATGGTAACAAGTTGTTTCTCATCTCTGGGCAATGTGTCTCGTCTGTTAGAATCTCTAGGATGCATTAGGGCTTCACATAAATCAATGGTAAAGAGAGTTTGGAATTTGTGCATAGATAGATGAGCCCATTGATCAATCAAATCAGACAGCTCAGAAACAGACCTGGTGTATTTGGTTTGACATAGGACACAGCTAGTAGTGGAAAGATGACGTCTGAGGAAGTGAGAGGGCACTGTATTCATACCTCCAGGAAATTCATTTCTATATGGCGAAGACCTTAGCTTCAAAAAATTTGAACACAATGCTTCAAAAACTAAGCACAGAACACTAGAAAGCATTTTATGTGCTTAGAGTAGGGGTTGGTTTCTTAATACATATTTTAAAAGAATATTATTATTGCATGTGGTGTGATGTGTGTATGTACATGAACATGCCACAGTGTGAACGTGGAGGTCAGAGGTCAGCTCCATGGAGAGTTCTCTTCTTCCACCTCAGCTGTTGCTGAGGACTGGACTCAGGGAGTTAGGATAGATCAGGAAATTCTTTGCTTGATAGGCCATTTTAACATCTATTAATAGGTTTTCCAAAGAGTGAAAAGTGGAAAAAAGTGAAACAATGATAATTTGTTCAAATTAAAATGACGAGATTTGACTCTATCAGAAAAATGCAAGACAAAAAAGACTGATGTATTGATGCTCCTTTTATGCTATTTTAATATAGGTCCATTTTGGGTCTATTTTTGTTAAGTTCAAATCCAAGGCAGCAGGAACAGTTAGTTGCCTAAATATAAATCTGTGTGGAAAAACCCATTAAACAAAAGGATACATACAATAGTTTTTTTTTCTTCCTGGTAGGGGATAGGAATTGCCAGCAAGATTCAGTGGGCAGCTTCAGAAGCAGTAACGCTACTGCTGTTGTAGGGAATGAACAATGGGGACACTGGCATTTGTTGTATTGCTACTCTTTCAACTTCCTTTGTGTGGCAGATATAAAAAATAAAAGAAAAATTTAAACTATGGTGAATTTAATATGTTGATATCTATAAACGATGTTCTTATTGAAGCACTGGGATATATTAAACTAAACTCATTTAATTAAAAAGAACTACAAAGTTAAAATTAAGATGTCAACAGACTAAGAACATTCTTGGGATGTAAGACATCAGCAGATGCTCGTCTCCCATGTGTGAGGGACTGTGTTTGAGTCCCAGCACTGAGTAAAAGCAACCTTAATTAAGAATTTGGATTAATTCTTCTGTCAATAAGATAACATAACTTGTATTTATTTATCATTTATTGGCACACAATGAAATAGAGGCTTCTGATAAATACTTCTGGCTAACTACTATTTTCTCAATATAGTCGCTTTAAAACACAAAATATCTGGAGATAAATATGTAAAAGATGGTCTAAACACACAAAATAGCAATAATGGGAGAAAGGTCACAGAACAAAGCAAGGTCATAAATATTTGGTTTCAGATCAGGTAGGACTAACCAGGTAACATATTCACTCTATCTTGTGTGTAGCCACCAGATCTCTGTGCACGCCACTTTGTGCAACTCAGCTATCCTATTTGAAAAGGACAAGGACATTCCCAGTCACTTTAACTAAGCTACAATGACAATGTGTTAAGGCACAATTAGAATCATGGTGGCACTTATTTTGACAAAACCTTTCATCAAAACATAGTTAAAAAAGAACACACACACACACACACATGTTTTCAAAATAGGCTTGATATATCAATTTTCCTCAAATTCAGAGAAATAGTCAAAATTACTGTTAATATTTGATCATGCTAGATAGTTTCATTGCAAGTAACTAGTATCCAAAAAATCTTCATTAGATCAGAGTTCTCTGTGTTTTAATCATACACTCTCCTTGCCTAACTCTTCCCTGACTCATCCTCCCTTCCCTACTCACCCAATTTGTGTGTGTGTGTGTGTGTGTGTGTGTGTGTGTGTGTGTGTGATTTCATTGTTCGAGACAAATTTATGCAAGTCAAAATATTTTAGGCTGTTGGTCTTCTACTCTAAAGCAGTCGGCTTACCAGGGGCTACACTAAACTTGGGGTGGGATTGAGTCCTCTGCTCTCCTTTCTCTGCTAGGCTCTTGTCTGGCTGGCGTGGGCTCTTCTGAACACATTGTGTTCTTTCAGCCTTTCAGTGCTCTCAACTCTCAGTTTTTTCCAAGTCTCTGTCAACATAAAGTGTGACAGAAAAGTTGTCACACCCATAGCTTAAGATTTCCATGTATTATTCTGCTTCAGACAATAAGCCAAACCATAGCTTGGTTCTTATGGGCATTCTTTCATGATAATAAGTTTGGATGAATCTTAAAATTACATTTGAGATTGGCAATTTCTATTTCATATCATAGTTACATTTTTGATTGACCTGTATTATGCAGAAGGTCTGCTTTATCGCCCAAAGAGTGAATTTATTTATCATCCAAATATTAAGTTGTTAAATTTACAACAGGAACTTTCATAAAACAACAGAGAAAACCACTGCCTATGCCTACACCATCCTATCACATTAGAGACTGTATTATTCCATCAAGCCAGATGAATTTTAAACTTAAATTTTCCTGGCATGCTAACTTCTGTGGCAAGAAATTCCCCCCCCCCCCCCCCGTCATGGCAGAGATAGAAACAAGATAGGTATCACTGTCAGACTTTCTCCTTGATAGAAAGTGGCCTTCACAAGGCCAGTTCCTAAAGCAATTCTCTTAGCAAGTGTTCTAGAGCTCACACACCCAAACCCCATCCTCCAAAACTCTGCCTTTCTTGAGGTTTTCCCTTTCATTTCAAAATTTGCCTTCTCTTTACACATTTGTTTCTATTCTTTTAATTATATTTATGAGTTTTCTTTTTCTTTAGGAAGTAGATTTCCACTATTCTTTCTTTTATTAGTCTTATTATTAATACATCTTGGTTATGCAGCACGAAGGGCTTTCTTGTGACATTTTACCCAGTCATATAATATAAATCCATTGAATTAAGCTGGTTGGTGACTCTTCCTCAGACTCTGATCCAAATGTCCTTTATTACTAGTGACCCTATTATTCTCTCAAGCTGTATTCATTTTATACTTCAGAAGTATTCATTTTATCAGAAGTTTCTCACTTAATTTTTATAGTATATATATATATAGATATATATACATATATGTATATATATATATGAATTATGGTACCAAGTTGTGTTTTAATATATACATTTTCCTATTTTCTTAAGACTATAAATCAATATGAATCTTCACTGTTTTACATCTATGATTAGGTAATAGGCATAAACATATCTGCATCCATCATCTACCCATATATGGAATCCTTTATTACAACACTATAAAACAGAATTTACTCAGCACAACATAAAATATTAGAACGCTTAACTCTGAAACATTATCCAAGAAAAAGGTTACTGATGTTTTTCCTTTAACTTCTACCATTAAGAACCAACAAAAGTGGATATCCATAAATACATCAAAAAGTTGTAAATTTGTCATTGCTTGAGATAATTACACGTTTCAGATGCATCCCTTCCCAACATTTGGCTGCTGAAATGCAGCCCTGTAATCTTTTTTTTTTTTTTTTTTTTTTTTTTTTTTTTTTTTTTACTTCAGTGAGGTACAGTTTAAAATCAGGGTCACAAGAAGGTGAGGACAGACAGTAATACACTTGTTGACCCTTTGCAGGAATTCCAGATAAAACCCCAGAGGTTGAGTCAGAGATAATCACAATAACAAACGCTCCATCTATCTACCTGTCAGCCTCTTCCTCTCAGGGAGGGACAAAAGGTCACTAAAATAGCCTTTTTTTAAATTCCCATGAAAACATTTTTACCTTTTTTTTTCTTTTTAGAAAAAGGGGGGACATTGAGAAATGGTACTACAAGTTCAGTAGGGTCATTGGAACTCTTTTTCATTGAATCTATGTTTATCCTAAAAAGCCCAACCATTAAGGTATCCTCCACCTCTCCCATGCAGAATATCATAAAAAATTTTAACAAGGAGAATAAGAAAGAAGGGAAATGATTGACCTCATGTGGATGATCAAGCAAACTTCCAGGTAAACCTTCACATGCAAATGTCCAGCCTTTTGGTAATTAAGTAATGTAGAGAATAGTGAACATCAGACTTTCTTTGCCTATGTTTTTTACAATAATAACTAGAATAGTATTAAAATGCTTCCAGATCCACTATACTTTTCTTACCAAAACACTGGCCAATTATTACTGATTTCTAAGGAGCCCACGGGCCATGGAAAACACTGTAGTTGTTATAGCTTTTTACCACTTTGTTCAGATCTGTGATATCAGCATATCTGTGCAAATATGTGGCTAATAATAGCCAAACATTGAAGAAAGAAGCCTGGGTTGCTATTTCTCATAACTTGCCTCCCCAGCTTATGGCTTAAAGGACAGATCTTGTAGACCTCTACTCTTCATCTATTTTTATGAAATTTAGCATAGGAATGAATCTTAAATGGAGGATTTGGAGGTGAGCAGTGGGATAGCTCAGTGGTTAACAGTGTGGTCTGGACTTCTGGAGGATGGTGTGCCTATTCCCAGCAGCCACATGGTAGCTAACAGCCATCTATAATTCCAGTTCCAGAGTGTCTGAAGAGTACTGATGTCTTCTTTAGTCTTTGTGGGCACTGCATACATGTGGTGTATAGCACAAAACAGCCATGTATATAACATTCTTGTTAATTAAAATAAATTTTAAAAGGGAACCTATTAAAGGGGAAGGTGGGCAATACAATTAAAATATATGAAATATGTGTATAAATGTGTTTATAAAACTCATCATTATGTACAAGGAATACATACCACACAAAAATCATATTTAAAGAGGGAATGTAGAGTGTACTTGAACTTGGGTATTAACAATGTTAAGTACTTCCTTAGAAGAAAATACCAAAACAAATTTATTTACTTTGGCCAGCAAATGACTGTCTGTTTTAAAGTGTTTAATTATAATTAAAAGGCTTAGTAGAAAAAGGATCCAAGTTTTTCAGATTAAGTATATGAGTTAAAACCATCTTTGGTCATTTTTTATTGAAATATATATTAATTTACAGATATTAATATTTATCTTTTTGTAGTTAAGTATTGGTAAAATCACTATAATCCATTAAATTTATTATCCTAAAACCCCTAAGAAGTAATAGTGCTTGAGAAAAAAAAATAATATCATTTTCATTATATGATTCACAGCACAGAAAATTTGCCTCTGGAAGCAGCGAATTTTTTTTTTTTAAATCACAGGTTGCGTATGTTGTCATTTTCCTGAAGACTGTGATGTGACTGGTATTAGCTCTTGTGATGCAGGATGGAAGAGAAGCTCAGCTTCCCTGAGCTGTTGCTCCCAGTCCATCCCTCACTATACAGAAGCCACTGAGGGTCTGGAGTCTGAGTGATTTGCTTGCTATTTATCTCTATCACCTAGAGCAGCACATAGTGTTCATACCTGGAAAAGAAAAGAATATTGGGAGGTCTGAATGCCAACGTTGAATCAAAGTAGACTTACCTGGTGCCTGGCTAGGCCTGTCTCATATATCTTCAAGGAAAGAGAGATCTGCCTGTAGGAACATTTCTAAGGAAAAGCTGATGTTCATTAAACCACACTTGATCAAATAGACATGAAAAAGCAATGTTGCACCAGTGAAACATACTATAGCAATATGATCAGAGAATCAGTGAGGGTTTGTAAAGAAGCGTACTTTCTAGTTTCTACCAAATCATCAATGCGCACATGGACTGGGAGCTATCAGTTGACATGGAAGCTTATCTGTGAGTTTGAGACAATGATTCTTGCTTGGGTTAGGAATTTGCCCCAGGTTTTGGCTTTTTCTTTTGTTTTTCCCTGTAAACAATATGGACACTTGATTGGTGTTGGTTGTGCACTACATTCCAACCAGCTGTCATGTTTAGAAAGTGTTGCTTCCTGGCTTGCAACAGGCATGCTCCTTTTGGTTGGCATATAAATCATCAGGTTAAAAAAAAAACACAATTAAATAAAACCCCAGCAAGATGACTTCTTCACGCATTTCCTCGTATCTCTTAAAATGAAGTAAATACATCCTTTTACTAAAACAAATGGAATTTCTTATCCAAATTCCTGCATTTTATTTTGGAAACTTGAACTCGAAATAAGACATCTCTTTTCTGTTATCTCTTGGATTCTGTGTGGAGGCAGATTTCTTTTTTCTGGATCATGTTTATGTCCTTGTTAGTTTGTGTGGCATCTGTAATTTCTTGTTGCGTCTCACGAGAGGCAGGTTCCATCTTTTCCCCTTTTTACTTTTTTATTAATTTTTATGTGGCATCAGATGAGAAAAGCTGCTGTATTGCTTTGACTGTCTGCCACAATATAAACTGCAGTAAAATGTACAGCTGCTGAGAGTCTATTTAGAATTTTTTAATGAAATATAAAGAAAAAGACCAGGTGCTTAATTTTTACATGCTGCATTTCATTTTAAAAATTCATGGTATCTTTTTGAATATTTTTTACTCAGGCAGATGTTCTGAATATTGGAGACAGGCATTTCCTCTATTTCCATTTTTGCATTAAGCTTTCACACAAAGAAAGTGGCTGCATGGCTATATTATTTGTGAGTCAGGATTCCAACGATAATTATTCTCAGATAATTGTAGAATGACTCATGGCAAGACTTTCAATGATGTGTACCTTGTTTTTCTAGTTCAGAACTGGAGAATAATGGTTGTTTAACATAATGGAAAGAACTTTGGGCTATTTGAGATGAAATACCTGTCACAGGGAATGTGTTGAGTCTTTAAATAATAGAGAAACCGATTTATGCTATTTGTCAGAGGATGAGTCACTGACTTAAGAACGATGTGTCACAGGTTTCAGGATGGTGAAATTTCCAAACATCAAAATTGCTTATTCTTTTAGCTTGACATAAATTACAAGCAATTCAGTCTGAATCGCTTAGTATTAGGTGACTAGAAGCTAGAATGACTAAGCTTTGTCCCCCATAATGCGTTATAAATATATCAAATTCTCAACGAATATTCTACCCTTTAGAGAAAATAAAAGCAGAAGCTGTTCCTCTCATAGAGCTATGTGCCCGATCCTCATGCAAATCCATGTGCCTCAGTGCTGATTCGCTCCCTCGGCTAATGAGTGGATATGCAAAGGACATCAGGATACATCTTGTGAGTGATTATCATTATCAGTAATGATGGGGATGGATTCATTGTGAATTAAGTTACTTCCTGTATTTAATAATCTTCATTTTTCAAAGTTATATCATTCTGGAAAGAAAAATTACTAATGGATTTCCATTTGACAAATCATCCTTTACCATTAAATCGTGATGTATAAGAACCTTTTAAAAAGAAGTCTTTGCTCTCGGCTGTTTGTTCTCTGCACAGTGACCCCAATAACAGGGTGAATATATCTGCCTGGAGTAAAGGGTTCCCTTGGGCTTTGTTCTACCTGTTTCTCATCAATCGATTCATGAAGAAGTTAGGGGGAAAAACTCTCAAAAACAGAAAACAAAAGAAAGGAAAGAAAGCCCATTGTTTTGAATGACGGTTCATGTTTTACTATTCATAAATTTAGTCTTGTTTTCCTGATATACCCAAAAAGGGCAGTTTTCCTGTAGAGGTTAATTTGGGATACATTCTAAAAAACAAGGTTGAAATATGTTATTAGTGACAGTCGTTTGTTTTTCACTATATTTAGATCCTCCCAGTATTCTTTAGTCATAAATTGATCAAGATTATGATCTCAACCTAGTATAATGTAAGCTTCTGAGAGGGAATAAAAGAAAACTCAAACTCAAAACCAAACAATTAAAACAAACACAAAGGCAGGGGTGTTCTATTTGTTCTCTGTTATGGTTTTATGGCCAAGAATGACTCCACATGATAGACCTCTCTGATTAGCTCCCCCAATCATAAATTGTATCCCCCCCAATAGCTGGGTGTATAATAAAAAAATCATGCTCATAAAAAGCTACTGAAGTGTGTAGGTGGACAGATAGGAACAAAATCTGTGCCTTTGGGAACATTCAGCTTGTGTACCAAATAGTATTTATTTGTTTGGCCATTTCAACATGGTCCCAGGAAGGATAGTATATTCCTTCAAATTCCTCACTCTTAAAATAAGGCAGAAACCTTATTGGCCTTTTCCATTACTACTTACATTTTTCACATTTCAGTGGTCAAGCTGAGGTTCTGGTTGGAAAGGATGGAAGAGTAAAACAAGCCATTGGCTGTTCTTGGTGTTAGATGTGGGCATGCTCACTGTAGAATTCTGTATGTGGATGGAACATTGTATCTTCAAGAATCAAGGAATGGATTTTGGGAAAAAGTAAGACCAAAGAAATTCTCTAGCCTCGCTTTCTCCCTGATAAAGAGCAAAGACATGAAAAAGCATATTATTTATGATGTAAGAGCACAACATTTTAGGGATGATAAATAAATAGCTACAAAAATTGCAAACTTATGAATTCTTCCATACCAAAAAATTAAAAGACTTTGTTTTATTATATTAAGACTAATACAAAACATGAGACAGGTGTGTTCATGTTTGTATATTCAGAGAACAGAGGTGGAATAGAAAGATATGAGCGAGAAACTAATGGTAATCTATATATGTATGTATGTATGTATGTATGTATGTATGTTTCTATCTATCTGTCTATCTATTCATCTGTCTGTCTATCTATCTATCTATCTATCTATCTATCTATCTATCTATCTATCTTCTATATATTTATCTATCTTATTTATCTATCTTCCCTTGCCATATTTCTTTATGTTTTTGCCTACTGTTGTTATGAGCAAATGTTTTTTGCTTTTTAAATCAAGGGTGAATAATTTTATCTTAACTGAATTCAGAAAATGTGTGTGCAAGTGTATTGAAATGTATATGCGAGTGAATGCTTTTTTGAAAAAATTCAGTGATTGGTTCTGAGTTTAGTTTTCTTCCAAGCTCAGGGTCCCAGCACTTCACAGTTTTAATAAATAGGAGCCAGTGCACAGAGAAACCAGAATATGGCACAGTCTCCAGGTTTTCCATCTCTGCTGTTTTTCGTACTTCTTGCTACTGATGACCTTTCTGGATCTCTATTTCTAACATCGGCACCAAAATATTGTGTCTCCCATCAACTTGCGTGTAAGCGTGGATCAGTTAACACCTGTAAATCACTCTGTGACTTGCAGGGAGAAGTGTGATGTAAATATAAGGTAATTGGAAAAGCAAAACAAAACAAAAGCCAGAAGCTAATTTTGTTTAAAAAGCATTGATATATTTAGGGAGCACAATGCTAGCTTTGTCTAGCCAAGTTGCCAATATTTTGGAAACACTATATTGAGTATCTGAAGCAGCAAAAACAGACAGCGAGAGGGAAGCATAGTGATTCTACAGTTAGAGACAAAGATGGAAGACACCCCATGGCGCGGAAGGGCCCATTCTGTATAGACAAATCTTTAAACTGTATGTTTAAAACTATTGCCTTATGTGTTTTAGATGGTCTGTAAATCCAAGTTCTTAGGAATTGGGTCATTATATTCTTTTACGGTCTTACAAAGACCAATAGGAGTTTTGTGTATTATTTTAGAGCAGAAAAATAATCTTATAGAATATTTAGTGTTTAATAAGGATGGAGCTTACGGTTTCCCTTGTTATTAACAATTTCGGCCTTTGAATTGCCTATTGCACATTAAAATTATCAGCAAGTGAAATATAACATGTTGTGAGATTTTTCTCCACTAAGATTCTTTTTGGAAGGGTCATCTGCACTGGAAAGCACAAACATATCATCTTAATCACAAACTATATCTTTGGCTTGGAGAGATAGCTCAAGGTGCCCATTCACAACATGAAGGCCTGGTATTCGATCCCTTGTACTCATGGAAATCCAGCCTAAGTGGTACACTGCCACCTGTAACAGAGGGAGGGAACAGGGCAAAGGCAGGCGTATCCCTGGAATTTGTCCATCAGCCCGCTTTGCAGAACTGAATTCCAGGTTCAGTGAGAGACCCTGTTTAACATAAACAAACAAGGGGGAACAGACTGAGGAGGAACATGCATGTGCCCCACACACGTGGGCACACATACATATGTAAAGATAGAGTGACTATTATACAATAGCAATGACACAGGATGTCAGGAGAAGGAGAGAGATATGGAGAAAGACAGTGACAAGAGAGACAGATACATAGACATAGAGAGGCAGAGACAAAGATAGGCAGAGAGAAAGACAGAGACAGAGATAGAGAGACAGAGAGGCAGAAACAGACAAAGAGAGTGGCAGAGAGAAAGACAGAGACAGAAATAGAGAGGCAGAGACATTTAACATCAGTGAGGTTGGGAATGGAAGAGACAGAATTTACTTCAGTGGTATAAACAATAAACAATTGTACAAAAATTACTTCTCTAGAGATGTATCATATCTATTTATTAATTTGGTTATAACTAATGAGGTAACTTATATCTCAAATTATAATTTATTTAGTATTATATTCTATTTTGATTATGTAGAGGATTCCATATCTTAGCTAGGTGACTGGATGAGAGGAAGGTTCAGATGCCCACATTTAGGTCATTTTGGTGATTTCAACCTTATTTGAGGAAGCACCCACTCTCTAAATCCCTTTCCTCTTCTTTTCCAAGATAGCGTCCAAACTCAAAAGGTAAGCTTCTGTGGTCCATGAATATACCTCTCTTTCCTGTTGACTTTGCCACACCAGCTGTGTTGTTTGGGGGTCAATCTACACACCTGCAGGTGGGGGACCTTGCATTCCTGCAGACAGCACAGAATCCTCCGGTCCAGCCCAGTCTTGTTGAACTATAGTCATTTGCAATGGAATACTCCCTGGAATCTTGTAGTCTATTCACTCAGCTGCTTTCTGAGATGCCTATTCTGTAGACTTCTAAGTTCCATTCTCAGTGTATTGGTAACACAATTACTTAGCAAAGCTAATCTTTGTTTGCTTCTTGTGACATCTCTGCGAACAACCTTTCACACAGCTATTGATGTGATTGGGACAGTAAGATCCTTGGAGGGATTTCCTCCCAGTCTTTGAGGCTGCATTTTATGGTCACTACATCTAAGGTATTGTCCTTTCTCCAGATCCAGTCTGAGAGAGAGGCTATCTCTAAGTTCTCTTGCTGCCTCTGTTTTCTTACAGCCTCCAGGAGCTGAAAGAGATAAGATCTTTTTAAAAACATTTTTTTTCTTGGAGTCTGGGCTAGATTTCTCAGTCTGTATAGGGTTTATCTTATAAGCAGAAAGACCTGAGCTGGATACCCAGAACTTTTCAGTGGTTGGGGGCCAGGGTGAAATATGGATGTGATGGTGTAGGTGGATGAAGGGTTGCCTGGGATCACTGGCTAGCTACCCAAACTCTAGGCCCACAGAAAACCTGCCTCAAACGTAGGCAGACATTAAAGAACGATATCTGAAGTAGATATCTAGTCATACCAATACAGACACACACACACATACACACACATGCACACACACACACACACACACACACACAAGCACACTCAGAGAGAGATATTGAGAGAGAGAGATAGGAGATGAAGAGAGAGATACAGAAGTAGTTAACACACACATACACACCAACATATGTACACACAGATACATAAACATATCCCCCATACAAACACACGCAGTCACTCAGAGAAAGTGAGCAAGTGATACAAGCCCATTGAACATGTATACACACATTCACACATACATTTATACACATACATACTCATATACATACACACAAATACACACACACTCTCTCACATAGATACAAATAACAATGTCTCTCTCTCTCTCTCTCTCTCTCACACACACACACACACACACACACACACTTTTTCTTGTTTTGTAACTGAGGTTTCTCTTAATCTCAACATTTTTCTTCCTCAAAGTCACCCTTGTTAAGTGTTATTTAGGCACTGGAATAAGAAAGCAGGAAAGCATGGTCAAAATGTAGGGAAATGGACTTTTGCCGTTATCATGCCAGTATCCTTTCAGAAAAAAGAATGGGGCAGCCAAAAAAGGATAGTTGGCATAACAAAAGGCTTTAGGGACCTAGGGAAGAGTGTGAGCTTGCTAAAAATTCCAGTAGTAGCATCAGCAGTGAGTAATTTAACTTGCCTATAGACTGTGTTTTATTGTTCCAGCCCATGCAAACCATAATGAAATTTACAGCATACAATAGCTAGAGTAGAGCAGAACTCTGTGCTTGGTGAAGATGAGGAGAGGAAAGAGTAACTTCAGGAAGCAGATGAGAGCCAGGTACTAGAGCTTCAAACCAAATGAGAATTCAGCGGGGGTGGGGGGAGGATGGCAAGAGCAGGCCCCCAGCCTCAGACTGGGACTCACAACACCAGAAGAATGAATACAAATTCCTTAGCAGTGAAGATGTTGAGTTGTTGTTATTTGACAAATGACCATTCTAGTCCATCAGGAAGTTGGAGAACACTAAATTCCTTACAGCAGAATTCCACTTAGGTCATGTGCATTACTATATCTAAAAAGGACTCCCTCGTTTTTCCAGAATGCATGTCTGCACTTCAACCCCAGGGCTGTACTGGGCATCTTGTTTTGGAGGTCCGTCTCAGCCCTGGACAATATTAGAAAAACAGCCTCACAGATGAGCTCACTCTCATAAGGAGAATGCTCTCTTAGGCTTCCCGATATTACACTTGTGTCTTTACTAAGAGGTAGAGGCTGCAGATTTCATCAAATGTGTCTAGTTGTCGCTTAAGTGACAGGTGACCTGGGTTCACCTCTATCATTCAGTTTTCTGAGACTTTGTCTACTTTGGACTCTGTGCAATAAACTCTTTCTATTAAGTCATTTTCAAGGGATGCTCCCCCCTACTCCTCCCTCCATACTGGACTCTTTCCAGAGGGCCTAGCTCCAAAAATCTCAACTATTCCTTTCCAAAAACGTAGAAACATTTTCCTTCACGTACTTTCTTCTTGTTTTGAACTGGCACAACCAATAGAAACAGTCAATTACTATGTTATCTCTATAAAACCTATAGAACAGATTCTCAGTCGATTTCCATCCATCTTTTAATTCAGTAGATTCTCACCGCATGCCCCCCCCCCACCTTCTTGCTTCAGTGTAATAAACCATTTCCTTGTAGGATCACTGCTTCTTAGGCAATAAAACAGCCGTGTGCAAAATGACATTTTAGATGTGAGTTTGAAAGATCTGTCTCTCATTAGGACCCCATAATGTGAGTAACTCCTTGGGTAGTTAGCACAGCAGGGAGCCTGTTTTATAACGGTATATTTGAAAGATATATTTATTGTTCTGCCACCAGAAAAAGCTCAGAAGAGAAGGAAAAATAAGTTAAACTTGAGTCATGGAGTAGACTCCCTTGGGTCCATTTGGGGCCATCAAAAATCTGACCCCTCTTCCCAAACGAAAGCAAAACTTCCAGGAATCCTTAGTCAGCTTATAAACAAAGACAGGCCCATACAGAAGTAATGAAATTTCCAACTGTGGAGAAAAGCACTCATTTATTTTGTTTTTAAATCAAGGAATGATTGATGTGGCTGCAATTTGATGTTTGCTTTTAAAGAGATTCTTTATTTCACTTAACTACCCGCCTGGATTCCCTCCAGCTATAAAACAGCTAGGCGATGTTCACCTTACTGAGCAGCCAGGCCTGGTTCAGAGAGGCTGCTGCCTTCTGTCTGTGGCATTTGCTCCTCCCCCGTTATTCCACATTTGTTATAGGGACAAAAATTATGACACAGGCCGGTCCACTTTCAGCTCCTTTGCTGCTAAGGTTTTGGTTATTTCTTTCAACACATGGAGTTTTATATTAGAAATCACCAAATTCAAGGAAAATATAAATGGCAAAGTGAGTTGTTTCAGGATTTCTTAAAATCCCACTAAAGAATTTATATGCAGATACAAAACTGGTCTAGCACCGGTGGGGGCTTTTAAATTTGGATGTGATATTATTAGAATCACTTGTGCATATCGGTTGTTTAAATTGAAGTAGCCTTCACGCAGACATCTCCACATGTGTGTATACACGCTTAGATCATGTCCCCAGTGCAGTCTACCTTGTCCTTCTGTCTCTCCCTGCTCTCCTCACTTCTTTTCTTCCCAGCAGTCTCCTTCTCCTCTCAGGTCACTTTCCTACCACTCAGATGAGAGAAAGCTGTGAAATGTAGTATCTGAGACTGGCTTCGCTTTAGGTTACTCTTTTTATTTTATTATTTTATTTGCTTACCACAATGTCTTTTAGTTCTTACAGTTCCCAAGGTGTGTTTGCTTCTCTGTTGTGTTTTCCCAACAAAATGGTTTTTCTTTGTCATGCAAGTTTGGGAGGTGTGTACACAAGAGATAAGCAGTGCTGAGAATCTTCTGACTTCCTTCTAGAATGTTTGCATACAGATTTGTTTGTAAATCTTAAAAAAATTACATTTGTTTATATATTATTCTCTTTCTGTCTGTCTGTTTCTGTCTTTCTGCCTCTTTCTGTCTCTGTCTCTGTCTCTCTGTCTCTCTCTCTCTGTGTGTGTGTGTGTGTATACAAAGCATGTATATAGAGACTGGAGGGCGTTTGAGAGTCTGTTTCTTCTCCTTCTATCATGTGAGATGTGAGTCTCATGGATTGCAGTCAAACTATCAGGTTTAGTGGCAAGTGCCTCTACCTACAGTCATCTCGAAGGCCCTGTTGAGATCTTTTAAAATGACCCATTGACACCTCAACAACCAGGGAGGTAGAAGGTGGCACTCCTTTTTAGATTAGTGGTTCTCCATTTTCAGATTTCATGTGTTTCAGAACTTTAGAAAGATGTCAGAACTTACAATGGAGGTTTTGTCAGAGCTGAGGAGTGGTGTGTCCCCATTGCTTGCTCCCCCTTGAAAAGCTCTCAGAGGAATCATGGTCTGAAGGGTCTTCTGTGAGATTAATGAACGATGACAAGTCTATGTAAGGTAGCCAAGTCCCGCCCCAGTGTTTCATAATGACACACAGAGGTCCTTAGTACTACATGGTTCTCTGTAATAGGATCCAAATACAAATGCCAAGTGTCAGCCTCCAAGCAGGTTCAAAAGTTTGCTCTAATATATGGCAATATGGTTTTGTTACCTGGGAACTTTCCTTGAGGGGTGGCTTCATTGCATTTACTTCTATGTGAACTCGCTTGTCGCTGAGCTCTACTTAAAACCATTTATGACTCCAGCAGATGGTTCTGATTTAGAAAGAGTGCTTTTTGAGCCATTTCTTTCTAACTTCCTTCCCCCTGGCCTCTGCCTCCCGGCTCTTCTCAGGAGCTAATTCCAGTCAGGTTGGAAATTACAAGCATGTCGTTTAGTGCCAGGAATGATGTGCTGACTGATGAGCAGAGGTAGGGTCTGAACTGGGGTCTCGGGGAGCAGCGTTCAATAGATTAGAGTATCACCCTACTGAGAAATGGACCACGCAGAAGCCTGATTTTCCTTCAGTCCAATTTAATTTTTCAGGGCCCATAACTAAGACTGGCAGTTCTGAGCCCCTTGTTCCTCCAGCACAATTTATCAGCGCAAGGTCAGAGAATTCTTTTGGGCCTGTTTCTCATGAGCAGTGATAATTATGCATGTAGACAGCCCTACTCATATTATGTAATGTGCTCAACGACACAGGGAGGATGGTTTTGATTTAGACGCAGAAGCACCATCACCAGACCCAAAAGCGTCCAACATCCGAGTAACCCAGGGATCACCTCTGATGTTCTGGATGAGATCCATCAACACACCCCCAACGAGGACTCCTCCTTCTCTTTATGACTATCATGGCTTTCAGCCTGACAATGCAGAAATGTGCCATTGATGTAGGCCACATTTGAAGGAGTGTGCCTTCTGGGCTTTCTCAGTCATCAGCTGGTGTGGGTGGCAGGAAATGTCTCCAGATAATGCATTCCTCTAATTACTTTTCTCAGATACCCTGCATCTCAGCTATTAATCAGGGAAGTTCCCAGTTTTCCTTTTGGGAAGATTCACCTATTTGGCCCTCTCTTTGGCTTTGCAAATGAATGGGCTAAGCTCAGCTCCTTACAAGTGTAAACAGCCCAGAGCTTCCAATGGTTGGTTTTCTTGATATTTAGCATCACTTGAAAGATAAGAGTTTGTAAGCAATGAGTGATACTGAAGGCAGAACATTGGTGGATTTCTGGGCTAGTCTTCACTATTAGATTCACTGGAGTGACACACAACACTTATCCGTAAGAGGTAATGAAAGGAGTTTAGGATAATTTGGAGTTATCTACCACTTGAGAGATAATTAAATGCAATTAAACAGGTATTCAAAGGGATCTGTGGGAAGAGAAGCATTGATGGATATTTGGGTGATATATGACTCAGGTCAAATTCAATGCTAACCAGAAATATTACTTTTCTTTTTTATTTCCTTCATTTTTTTTTTTTTTTGAGGCAGGGTCATACTATGTATTTTTAGCTGTGTTCTAAAACTTCTTATGTAGACCAGACTGACCTTAAATTCACAGAGCTCTGTCTGCCTGTCTCTGCTTCCTAAGTACTGGGATAAAGGCATCAACCACCATACCCAATTCAGACATATTTCTTGGCAGGCACCACACCGAGCAAACTAGTCTAAACCAGCCTTCTTAGAGTCCTACTTCCCTTCAGGGCTGCTGTTAAAACTTCTTTGTTGAAGATAAACGAAACTAACAAAAAGCCTGCGTGGCTTTATTGGATGATGTGTTGGCAACAGTAGATTCAGAAAATGTGCATCCACCATACTCTGTTGTGTTTGGCGCTGATGTGTAAAAACAGGCATCTTCCACATTGGTTATTTTTACATTGTTTGCCAGCTCGCCCTTCTTTAACAACTTCCCAGGGTTACTTACCTTTGTGTGTGGCTAAAGATAAAAATGTTTCAGTTGAAAACACTTCCTCAGTCACAAAGAGAAAAGAAGAACCCAGTTGGAATTTTGTGTGTGTGTGTGTGTGTGAGAGAGAGAGAGAGAGAGAGAGCAATTTGTATATTTTTTTGTTCTTCTTTATGTGCTTCAGTTTAATCAGATCCCTCTAGGAAGTGGATAGGAAGTGGATGGTAGCAGTGACTAGTTTCCTGAGGTCTGTAGTGGGACACACGTTCCACATGGGTGAGGTCTGTAGTGGGACACATGTTCCACATGGGTGGCAGGCTGGCATGGTCTCCTGAACAGGTGACAGTCTATGTGTGATGAATCAGATCCTAACATCTAAAAAAAAAAAAAAAAACCAAAAAACCAGACTCTATAAAATATGCATGATATTAAATTATTTTGGTTGCTTTACTTTATTGTATTTATTTGTGTTTATGTTTCTTGGTTAATATAGTTAATTTTACCATTACTTTCCACTTTAGTTTCTACTGAACAACTAAAAGGTATAAATTCATTGGACCCTTTCTTTCTTTCTCTCTTTCTTTCTTTCTCTTTCTTTCTTTCTTTCTTTCTTTCTTTCTTTCTTTCTTTCTTTCTTTCTTTCTTTCTTTCTTTCTTTCTTTCTTTCTTTCTTTCTTTCTTTCTCTCCCTTCCTTTTTTCCTTCCTTCCTTTTTTCCTTCCTTCCTTCCTTCCTTCCTTCCTTCCTTCCTTCCTTCCTTCCTTCCTTTCTTCTTTTGTTTGTGTGTATGCTTTGTGTGTGTGTGTGTGTGTGTGTGTGTGTGTGAATACAGAAGCCATAACACATGTGTGGAAGTCAGAGGACAACTTGCTGGAGTCTGTTCTCTCCTTCTACTGTGTGGATTCAGAAAGTCAAACTCAGGTTCCCAGCTGTAGCAGCATGGGCTGTACCATGTGTGCCGTCTTGTCAGACTCTATTTGATTTATAATCTTTAGACTATTAAAATTCTCACATATTTATACACCACTAGATCTAAAAGCCCATTTTGTTTTTGCTTGTTTTGTAAATATATTTTGATTATGTACTTAAGGCAATGAAAGTAATTTAATAAATACTCTTCAGAAAAACAGCATCATTAAAAACACAAGTTTGCATAGCGGAATCCTAGTAGGCCATCCCCCGCCATGTTTTAGAAGAAACTCTGAATCCACCCACATGGCAATTAAAATGTAGTTAGTCTTGACAACACTGTTTTATTCTTTTGTCTTTAGGCATTTCCCTTCCTCTCCCTCCACTTCTGTACACGGTCAAATCAGAAGAGAGCATTCAGTCCCAAAAACCTTCATGTTAAAGTCAATAGATACATTGTTCATTACAAGCTCTATAATCAAGGTCAGCAGTGTTATATTTGTATGCCCAAATGATTTGGAAACTATCTTTTTTACTAATGTGTGATGTAAATCAGTCAATTTCTATTCCCACCACACCCACAGCTGGCCACATGCTAGCATCTGAAGAGTTTTTGGTGTACCCCTTAGCAGAAGATGGGGCCTACCATTGACAACATGTGTCCTTAAGCAGGTAGACTCAGGAAAAAGCTATGTGAGAATTCTTCAGGAACAGCAAAGCGGAGAGAGGGGAACTTAGGCCCAAAGGATGTGGGGTTTCTTTTCTTTCCAGGGATGAGTGGTTTTCTTTTCTTCCTTCCTTCCTTCCTTCCTTCCTTCCTTCCTTCCTTCCTTCCTTCCTTCCTTCCTTCCTTCCTTCCTTCCTTCCTTCCTCCCTCCCTCCCTCCCTCCCTCCCTCTCTCCTTCAATCCCTTCCTTTCTTTTTCTTTTTCTTTTCTGAGCTGGTACAATTTGTATTGCATAAAATCTGTGAGACTCTGCATTAGCTTGGCAGGATGATGAAGCAGTGTTTCCTAAGAAAACAAATGGTCACCAACTGGAGATTTTTGGCATTAATTATTCTAGCTCAGAGAGCCAGACGCCTCTTAGAAACTTTATTATTATTAGCTATATGTGCTTAATATCATTTAAATTATTGTCTGACTCATACCATTGCCAACTGTAGTTTTTCTTTTCTTTCCCAATCTCAGTGCTTTTCAAGACTATAACCTCTGAGGTTCAAAAGGAATTCCTGTAAACTTGATATAGAACACAAGCAATTTAACATGACATCAAAATGACCTCCTTCTATGTGTGTGTGAGGGATTGTATGAGTGTGTGTGTGTGTGTGTGTGTGTGTGTGTGTGTGTGTGAAATGTCAACTGCAGTTGTCTTTTCAAAGGGTCATTCATTTGCCTTTTTTTTTTTTTATGACACGGCTGCTCAGTGAGCCCCACTAGGGGCCTGCCTATCTCTGCCTCTCCAGCACTGACTGGGATTGCAAGCATGTGCCTACCTCAATGCCAGCCTTTTTCCATGGGTGCTGGGAATTGAACTCAAGTCCTCATGCTTGCCTGGCAAGCCATTTATGGACTGGGCTACTTTCCCACCTTGCCAAATAGCCCGGTTTCAATTCATTGGTAGCAAGTGTTTCCCTTTTTCTTTTTCTCATTTTTAGACAGGGTCTCTCTATGGAGCATAGCCGTATCTCAAACTCTTAGTCCTCTTGTCTCTGTCTCCATAGAGCTGGGAACACGGTGTGCTCACTAATGGAAGGAGCCTTGACGGTGATGCACATAGCTCACAAGCTTTCTGATGGCACTTGCTCATTCTTCACAAAGCAGAGAGGAGGCCACCAGCACCCTTGGAAGCATAGAGGGCCATGAATGTCCTCTAAAACCATCTGCACTTGTGCTCCCGGTCCTAACTTCACACAAGCCACTTATTACACAAGGGCAGGGGCATGATTAGTGTCTGGAAAGCTCTTAGGGACTTTGTCTAGTCAGGGGACACTTAACAGCAGCTCTGACCTTTCCTGACTTTTCTGGTGATCCTTCTGTCGCTGACAACATCAGCAATATTCAGATTTCCTGCCTACATAGTATGTGTGGCTTACAAAGCTCTGCTTGCAGGTAACCTGTACCTCCCTTTGCTTGGCTTAAGCTAGATTTTCTTTGTTTTCAAGGGGTTTAAACCTGGTTTAAAGCAGGTTTAAAGGGATCAAGAGCCCTCTAAAATTGGCCTCATCTTCAATAAGAAAGTTGCCCAGAAGGAAACTTCTGAGCAGGATTCTCTTACAAGGGGCACTGTATGTTTGTGTGTGTGTGTGTGTGTGTGCATGTGTGTGCACATAAGGGGGCCAGAGATTGATAGGGTTTTCCATGTTATTTTCCCAGATAGTTCCTCTTGTTGAACCTGGAACTATGATCTAGACTGGCTTGTAAGGAAGCCCCAAGAATCCCCTTGCTTCTATTTCCCCAGTGCTGGGAACACAGGCTTGCCACATCTGGTTTTTACATGGGTTCTTGGCATCCAAACTCAAAGTCTTATGTTCATGCAAGCCAGTGCTTTAACCCCTGAACCATCCTCCCAGCACAGAATTTAAACAGTGATCATCATGCTTAGAGAAGAGACATTTCTCAAACATCAAAGTTTACTCTGGTGTCATCTGAGACCTTCCTTTTGCCACTCCCATCTTGGTGTGTGTCATCTTCTATATCTTGCTAATGCTTTCTTCTCAAGGCATCCGGTTCCCAGATGCTACTCCAGTCATAAGTCCATGAAATCCTCTCTTCCTTATTACCCGAGACTTCAGCTAATGCAGTCACAATCCTTGCTGTCTAGCAATTTTTCTTAGGGAAACACAGGCGGAATATAGTGTTCCACCATTGTGAAAGGTATTATTAATGTTCATGCATGTACAGAATAATGTACATTTTAGAAATTTCCCAACAACAAGCATAAACAGACCAACCATTGATTAAAAAAAAAAGTGTGCGAGGAGGTGGAGCTAACATTTATCTGGTAAAATTCCAGTGGGTTGAGCACTTGAACCCATGGTTAATTTTATATCAGATTTCAGCCAGCCGGCAGCTCCTCCTGTCTGCCGGTAGACTACTCTCTCTGTCACTTGGTATTAGATGTACTACACGCCAAGCAGTAATTATCTTTGACACATAATTATTATGGTTTTGATGACAAGAAAGACTTTTCTTTCAGTGCTTTCATAACATATATCCCTGAAAGTCCAGGCTTGTAAAATGTGGCTAAAAATTAAAAGCGCTTGGATCCAGATTGAATTTTAAGGGAGGGAATAAAACAGAAGAAGTTGGTGTGTGATTGAAGGAATGGTTTGGAGAACGTCAAAGAGGAAAAGAAAGAGGAGAGGGTGTGGGCTCTTCCAATGTTCCCCAGATTATCCCATCTAAGACATTGCTGCCAGAAACAAAGACACATAGGGTCATTTATGTGCTTGGTAAAGCTGCCTGCTACATCATTCTTGGTACCTAGAGGGGAAAAGGTACCTTGGAAATAAGTGAGCAAGGCTTAGGTTAAAAGACATAAATTATTCCCGGCAGGGACATGGGCATGATGAGGGTGACTCCTGATCTCACCACCTGGGCGTTTTCAGTGCTGAGCTTGGAGACAGCCCCAGCTGCAGGCCCAGACGATTAGTTTTAACAATTCTTTGCCCGAACCAAAGATTTTTTTCTTTTGTTTTAATGCTCCCAATCTGGCATGTCGAATCTCTGAAGCCTGGGGGCTTTGTGGCATTTAAATGCCTACAGCTGTTTTCTTAGTAAGTCTGGGTCACCATGCCGTGGCCCCAAAGCTTGGACAAGACTTACTTGAAAGCTCCCTGGAACTTGTGCTTAGGGGCATCTGGGGACAGTGGGAGGCAGAGGAAGACAGGCTGGAAGCTAGGGCCTGAGAGGAGAAGTCGAGCAGGCTGCAGAGGCTTGCCGAAGACGCGCATTATAATACGCGGATGCAATAATTTAACTCTAGGAAGCTGATGTTATCTAGGACTCTATTTGATTTTAGAACAAGAGGAAATCGATTGGGTTGACTTCTGGAGACTGGGCTGAGACTAACACCGCTTTCCTTCTCCCACTAGGAAATAAAACAACAACAACAAAATATCTGGGCACCAGGGAGTCGCCTGTGTCCCAAGGAACTCCCCCCCCCCCTTGCAGCCTTCTCAGCTGTAACTCAAATAATAATAATCAAGTGTACTGACTTGAGAGAAGGTCTAACTTTAGCTCGTTTTGTTATTGAGTGGTGAGGGTGGAGGAGGGGGAGGGCCGCCATTAATGACTAATGCTGTCTTGCAAGTTCTTAGCCATATTTAGTAACGTGGGGTATAAAAATAAGCTTTTGGTTCATTTTTTTTTTAAGGTGACTTCTGTTTCCTTTCTTCTATTCCCTCTCCCAAAGATGGATTTAACTAATTACACTTCCAGCTCAATGCTGATAGACACGTATTTATTATCGGCGCTTTAAGCCCTGGAATTCTCTTTTTCATCCACGAGGCCACAGACATATACATTCTGGTCCAGTCCCTGTGAGCTGTCAGAGTTAGAGTCCAGCCAGAGCACTGCGATATGATAAAGTTTTCAGGCCCTGTTTAGTTAAGACTGAAGATCTGGTACCCAGCCAATATCCACCACTCAGGGCTCTTTTCACAGTCCAAAATGATTTGGCTTAAACGTTTCCAACTGTGATGAGGTCCCATTTCAGTGATTACGCAGTCATTCACTTTTCCACATCAACATCAAAGTCATTAACAGTCGAGTATTATTGCATTGGCTGGAATTCAGTTAAGGACTAGAGGGAAGTTGCTCTTTATTAAGATAAATCATTCCTTGGTTATGTCACCCATGAAATAATCAATTACTGTGTTGGCTAATTTCCGTCCTCTTTGATCTGTGAATTAAATTCAACAGATCATTGTTTCACACAACTACCCTTCCAAAGGTTTTTTAAGGGAAAAGTGCACACATGTGTTCTTATGGCTGTGGTCTTGCAAGAACTATAAACAAGGCAGCAATGCTGAGGGCTCGCGCTGTCCGTCCATCACTCATTTCCACAGTTATCTTTGCTGTGCTCCATCCATCTGGGGCATCACCCAGAGCGAGCTGGGCAATCCTGTCTCTGAATTCTTGAATACTCCGTTAGGTACTAAAATGTTGAGCAGAGCTAACCTTAATACTTTAGGGACCACGAGCTTGTGTTAAATCTGAAGTGGGCTATCCTTGTCTGGGCTCGGGATAAATGAGCAGTGATCTTTGCAAGGATACTAACTTCTAAACGTGAGGCTTCCTTTAGGAGGATCCCTCTCATAAATACAAAACACTCTTTGTGCCATAATTCATGGTTCTTATAGGGAAAGAAGCTGAATGGGGTGTTTTATTTTCCTTGCTTTGGTGATTCCTCTGAGAAATACTCTTGTACTTGGATGATTTAAAAATATATATTTTATAATGAAATATTTCAAACATGCAGACAAGTATAGAGAATAATATATAATAAAAATCTGTGGACCCATAACACAACTTTATCAAATCTTAACATTGTACTTCAGATGTGTGTGTTTTTTAAAGAAATAAATTTATAGAAGTAGCTGAGGATATCTAAGCAATTCTGCTCTATTCTTTTCCATCCTCCTTCTCTGCAAATGGAGTGACAGTTGCGAATTCATGCACATAAATATTTTATTCCATGCTTTGCTTTTGCTGCAGATATTTCACAACTTTATACAACAATACTATTTTATAAACTTTTCACACTTCATTTATTTATTTTTTGCGTGGGGCATATTTGAGACAGGATCTCAGGTAGCCCAGGCTGGTCACCCTAACTCCTGTTCTTCAGCTGTTACCGTGAGATTCCCAGCGCATGGCAAGCATGCTCACCTTTAAAACACATCGGAGAGCAATCCTTCCTCATCTTGCTTGTTTCGTTGCATCAGCTGTTGTGAGTTGCCAATAGTAATGCAAAGAGAGCCTGGTCATGGTTCTAATAACAGTGCAAAACAAATTAAGTTGTGGTTGTATAGTATTTCATCAGGTGATTACATTTGAATCGTAGACATGTCTCTTTCTTCCTTAGTATAAATGTTCACCCCTGGATTACATACCCATAAACAAATAAAGTTAACTATGGAAGGATTTCTGAGTCACATAGGCCATGTATAGTTTTGTCTTTGGTAGATATTGCCAAATTGCCAACTTTTATCTACATTAGAATCACTGTTTCTCCAGACATACCATGCTAGGGTGACTGAAAATACTTTTCTCATAAACCTCTGACCTAAGCAGTAACCCCTGGCTTCCAGGCGCTTATTCTCCACACTGAGAAGAAAGCAGAAAATTGTAGGCAACATGACTCAAATGAAGGTCAGAACTGCCTAGATAATTATCTCTTAGCTCTCTTTCACTCTGACTTTGGAGATCTGGCTCAAAAGATATGAACAGTCAAAATATTGAGGGCCAGGCTTTGGTTTAAAATATGTGACCAGATTACCTCAGAGAGCAGAAAAGGCAATAAAGGAGCAATTTCCAGGTACTTTAGACCCCAAACAATATTTTCTTAAAGTGCTTTTAATAAATGTAAGAGTCCACTCTTACTCCAGCTCAAACTTCCATAAAGGCACCAAAACTATCTTTTTTTAAAAATTCAATTCAGTAAAATTAAGTAGCATTTATTGAACACTTAAGTGAGAACAGAGTTGTGTGTCTTTGTGCTCTGTGATCCAGGTTAACGTGAAACCCTCTATCAGAGAAGCTGTAATAGGAAGAAATGAAGTAACAGAAATAGGAAGAAGCCAAAACGTGCTTAGGAAATAAATGATTTTCACCATATGTGATTAATCCTAAGTTTAAAATGCTTGTCTTCTCCCAGAAGGTAGCACATACTCTGTGTGAGAGGAAGAGAGTATTTGGAACTATTCTCCTCACAGAGATAGACTGGATACAGGTTACCCCTAAACAAGAAGAATTGGGCTAGAGCTGAGGATACATTCCCCATTTCACAGCTATCTAGTCAGAGTGACTATACATCTGCTAGAAAACAGCCAGAATGAAATCATGGCCATATGATTATCACAGTGATTCCTTCATTTTTACACATGAGGCTCAGGAATTTTTCCCACATCATTTGCTATTTCTAGGTGGATGTTAGGTGCCACGTTAAACGTGTCTTTCCCCCTTCCCATTAAGAGAGAGGTGACTGCATAGGTCCTTCTGGTGCTCAAGCCTCGTCTTTCCCATGCACGCTTCTCTGTGCTTCTGGGTTTACATCATCCACAGGGTCAGTCTTTTGTTTCTTTGCTGGTAAGAAAAGGGTGTGGGGAGAAGCAGGGATACCTGTCTCTTCTTTCTTTCCTTAACTCTCTCTCACTATGGAGACAAGTTGTTAAAAATATCTCATACTGTATAACATCAAGTGGGCAAGGACAAAGGCAACTGGAGGAAGTTAGGGCTTAAATGAATATGCCTTATAGTTCAGAGTCAATGCTTTTTTCTTTGACACTGTCAATACTTTTGTATTAGTAAGAAAGTGGGACATGTCTCAGAAATGTATCCAAGCCTCAGCTTCTCCATCTGTGAAATGGAAATAATAATGCATAACAACTTATGTTGTAAGGACTATGGAAATAATTTCACACGCTAATGAATAGGAAGACGTTGGCACAGGTTCTTACATAATAGGTGTCACAACTGAGATATTGTTACCCATTGTTTGGCTATGACGTGTCCTTGAAGGCCGTGTGATGAAGGTTGATTGGCCATCCTGTAGTGCTGATGGGAGCGTGTAGAACCTTCTGGAGAAGGGGCCAGGTAGAAGGTCTTGGGGTACATGGTCTTGAAGGCATATTGATATCCCATTTGCTTCCCAATTTTCCCCTTTGCTTCCTGTGTGGCAGCTTTGATGCACATTGCTTTCCCAACCACGATGTGCAGTTTAGCCACAGACCCAAAAGCAACACAGTCGACCATAGACTGACCTCTTTGAAAGTATCCCTCAAAACAAACCTTTCTTCCCTGTATCTCAATATTCTCAGTTATTCTCTCTCAGCAATGGAAAGCTAAAATACACATTATCTTTCTCATGTTTATTTCCTGCCTCTTACAATATTTTCTAAGAGATCTTTAAATACTAATTTTCAGTTTTTAAAAATAATGGTAAAAGGTGTTTTTTTTCCCTACAATAAAGTCAAGATATTGTATTTACTACTTTTCCAGTGAACTCCTGTGGGTAGAATTATTACTTTTATAAACTGTAGTTTGCTTTTGTATTTTCCAGTTGAGCACCCGAAGCCATAGGATCTCGGCTTGAATTCTGGATCCATGTGTTCCTAAAAGCAGAACCTTAGATTGAATCTTGTCTCATCGGCAAGGATTAGCACGAGGAACGCTTTAAATCCCGTGTAAGACATTTACCTCAGCACTAAATCAATGTGAACCTGGATGATATATTATGGCCTTCACTGTGGTCTTTAATTACTCTTCCACTCCTCGAAAGTAGGAACGGGGTGAAGACGGTAAAGCGGCGAGAGCTCTACCAAATGAGCACACCCTTCTTGGGGAGCACTCAGGAGCACTCCTGGACCGCACTTGTTGCTGCTCCTGTGTGTTTACCTCATTCTACTGTGCCTTTCGGGACCAGCCCTGGAACAGCATCACTCTGGATGGCCTTGTGTTTAGATTTGACTTCATTCTGAGGATCTTTCAAGATAGACATGTAGCATTTGTTTATGAGCAGGTGATGGCAGCTTTGAGAGATACACCGAGGGAATTTAGATGAGTGGAGTCACACTAGAAAGAGTTTGGGATTTTCACTGTCCCACCAGTCAACCAACGGATAAGTAAAATAACTTTCAGAGAAGGGAGGAATGTGGCAAGTAAGAACAGCTCTTGCCGGAGGTCTTTTCTTCATTTTGTAGTCTGTTTCTCACAGAAGTGGAAGGGACTGAAAGGTCAAGGTAGTGCTGGAAGTGGAACTGCCTTTTCTTTTCATGCTTGAGTTCTCCAGCTATGAGAGTGCGGAAAGGAGCATCGGGTGCAGGGCGAAACACCTTCTCCCCGATCTTTCTGTGGCAAGCAAGGTACTCTTTTCTTGATTTGGGAATAACTCTTAGATGTGAAAACTATTACAAGGAATCACTTCTGGAAAAGCAAAAGATTGGGAAAAAATATAAGTACTAACTATGGAATTTTGGACACCACAGACATATGGACACTCCTTTTATAAACGAAGATAAAAAGATAACCAGTCTTCTGTTTTCTAAGTGTTTTAAGTGCACATGTAATCTTTATGTAAATTTTTTAGTAAGTATAAGAAAACATACATTCCCCTGTAGGTGATATAAAAAGTGGGAATTTTAAAAATTTTCATTTATTTACTTACTTCTTTATTTTATGTATGTGAGTACACTGTCATTCTCCTTGGACACACCAGAGGAGGGAATTGGGTCCCATTTCAGATGGTGGTGAGCCACCATGTGGTTGCTGGGAATTGAACTCAGGCCCTCTGGAAGAGCAGCCAGTGTTCTTAGCCTTTGAACGATCTCTCCAGTCCTGGAAGTTTTTACTTTAATGTCTAAGGCCTACTGCTTCAAAAACAAGAAAACTAAAGAGTAAATCAAAATATATACAGTGTGGAGACAAACCTCTTATATTTTTATAATGCAATTCAATTTTATTAATGTTCTTTCTTTTTTCCTATACCAAGATTCAATTAGATTACAGTATAGGGGAAGATATTGATTAGGACTGAGTTCTTTTAATATTTCAATGAGTAAGTCATCATTTCAAAGATGGTAATTTCTGATGACATTTTCTTATTTCTATTATTGTCTTTAGACAGTGAAGAGAATATAATGGTAAATAAAGCCCTAGGATAGTTAAATTTATTGTTGAATGACCACCTTTATCGAATTTTAAAATTTATAAAAATTGCATATTAAGCTATCAAGTGGCTGGATTTTCAGGAAATTCTTATTAAAAGTTCGTGTTTGATAAGACACTCTCTTCACATTGCTAACATTAAGCATAATTTCTAGGCAGGAGACAATTACATTAATGAATGATTCTTGTGCTATCAAATCCCATGGAAGCCATTTCTGCAAAATGAACTGGAAAATCTGTTCTGTATTTAGAAGAGGTGGCAGTTCCCATACCCGACAAAGAAGGCCAACTTTTGTATTCGGTTACCAATGGATAATTCTGGCCTGGAATTCTACCATCAGAAAATGCTCTAATAAATCCAAGCCCCAAATAAGTTCTTGTCCAGTGGAGCAGTTCATTATTCATTGGGTAGGATATAAAGAAAAGCTTAATATTTTCCTGATGATTCTCTGCCTAGTAAATTTTATTCTTTCTCATTCAGGTAAAAAAAAAAAAAGTCCAACTCTCTTAGTAGTGATATTTCTAAATTAGAAAATGTTCTTCTTTAATTTAATCACGTATAGAATTGTCAAGCTTTAATGATTTTTCCTCACCAATAAATATATTCTAAGCAGCTGAAAAGATATTTTTTACTCTTACTACATAATTCATCACAAAAAGTTTAAATGTTTGTATCTCCCTAAGTCTTATTTATACCAAACACTCATGACTTGGGCCAGTGTGAAGTATTTTTTTCTGTACTTTGGAATATCTTCCTTAACAAGATTAAATAGGAGGATGATTCAGAGTACAGATACTGATGAGAAATGCTACCCTGAGGATCACTCTGTCACCCACATGTTTTGTAAGTAATGTTAGGTCCAGAGCAAAGAACTCAGTTAACAGCAGACCTAGAATTAGTAGGCAGATACTTGACTATGAAATTGTTGCTCTGTCTCTTCGTACTGTAACCTGTCCCCATCTCCTTACTTTTCTGAAATTTTTTCAGAAAATCTTTTTGCAAGCATGCTATGACTTAGGGGCACTGTAAGTCACTAAAGCTCTGGGGAGCTGGATCCTGAAGTGACATGGCAGAGCTTACTCTGCTGTAAGTTGCTACCAGCTTTGGGAGCAGAGAAGGAATGAGAATTGAAGAAAGAGTAAGATCAGCAGACAAATATCTCCTCTGCACTCTGCTGGGAGTGAATGGTGTCAAACAAAGCAATGGCCCTGGGGAGTTCTCTGTCGGAGTGACTGGAAAAATCAGAAAGATTCATTTACATAGTTTGGGAAAAGGATTTTCAAATTATAAAAATAGAAGTAGAAATCATAACAAAAATGAAGGATGGACTTGTAGCATGGACAGACGCTAACTAGAAATTTCTTCAAAACCATAAAAAAGTAAGTGAGGTGCCAACATACCATTGCACCATCATTGTTACTAGAGAGATATATGCAAATAGAAACACAGTTATAAGGATGCAGGGAAGTGACATAGCTTTCACTAAGCATGACCAATGCACATCCTTGCAAAGAAGCAAATAAATGAAAAATATCACTTGAACACCATCTTTCCCATTTAAACAGCTAAAGATAATCAAATATTGAAAACATCCTAAACAAAGAACAGGGAGAGACTTAGTATATAGGCTGCTGCTTGAGCCTCTGAGAAGGATGACTTCATCAAAGGCAGGCTAGATAATGTTATTACAAAGAGATTAACACATCTATCCCCAAAGTCTCAAAATACTCCTCATTTGGGACTCAATAATTCTTTCTCTTGTAATGAGTCTGGAGATAAAACCAGCCAGATATAAAAGTTTAAAGCTGAAAAAATTACACATGTGGAATAGTTGTTGAATAAATTTAATATGTATATAATTTACAAATGTATATAATTTTCAATATAATTATCAACATGTATATAATTTCTAAAATATAAATAATATTCTAACACATTATTAACATATAAGTAAAATTGGGCTTAATTGAGAAAAGGTGAATGTGAGCCCTCAACAGCTGTTTATTTTATATATATTTACATTCTTTAACATTTTAATGTGTTTTTATGTCTTATATTTTATGGGGAAGACAGTTCTAAGTGAAGAGAAATCCACTTTCATTAGTGTGGAAGACTTAGAAAAGAGGAGGCTAGGGAAACATTGAGAAGCATGATGATGGTGATGGTGGTGGTGATGGTGGTGGTGATGTTGGTGGTGGTGGTGATGGTGGTGGTGATGGTGGTGGTGGTGGTGATGGTGATTGTGATGGTGGTAGTAATGGTGATGGTGGTAGTGATGGTGATGGTGGTGGTGATGGTGGTAGTGGTAGTGATGGTGATGGTGGTGGTGGTGGTGGTGGTGATGGTGGTGGTGGTGGTGGTGGTGGTGGTGATGGTGGTGGTGGTGGTGGTGGTGGTGATGGTGGTGGTGGTGGTGGTGGTAATGGTGGTGGTGGTGGTGGTGGTGATGGTGATGGTGGTGGTGGTGGTGGTGATGGTGGTGGTGATGGTGATGATATTGATGACAATGATGATGGTGGTGGTGGTGGTGGTGATGGTGGTGGTGGTGGTGGTGGTGGTGGTGGTGGTGGTGATGGTGATGGTGGTGGTGATGATGATGATATTGATGACAATGATGGTGGTGGTGGTGATGGTAATGGCGATGATGATTTGAGAGAGACTGCTGGAACCAGATCACTTCTGGTCTATTAGGACATGTTAACAACCTGCCATTTTACATTTATTCACCTTTTTCTTATTTTTTCTACAACAGTTAAATGCACCAGGATAAGTATTTGTTTTGCTCTCATATTTTTTGTCATTAGAATCTTATGGCTCAGTATGAGCCAGCAGCCACAAAAGGATTTGAACACTTCAGAAGTGACTGATATGAGTTGTAAAATAGGATATGCCTTTAAGGAACATTTATTTTTGTTAGACACTGAAATAATAATATTTGAACATAGGGAACTGAACTAAATACTATATAAATATTAACTGTAGTAATTCCTTCTTTAAAAAATACGACTAACCTTATATTTAGTATATATTTAAGTTAATTGAAAGTAAATAGATATTTAACAAATATCTGACATTTTCTATGTGGCCCACACACTATTACTGTTGAAATTACAGACATAGAAGACACATAGCTGTCATTCATTGCTTGCTGAATAAATGAATGAGAAGATTGGGCAGACCTTTTTATCTATTGTGATTTCCAGATTTTATTTTTGATGCTAAGACAGAGGGATTTGTTATGTGAGAGAAGGTTTCTGATGCATAGTAATTGAAGTTGCTTCTCCCAGACCATTGCTTTCCCTGGAGTACTTCTGAGAAGCCCTGCTGACCATTTGTAGACATCTACTTGGTTGCAGAGAACTCTGGGTTGAGGCAGAGAATCCTGCTGTTGCTGGTATAGTAGTCTAAGATTTGGATTTGACAGAATCAACAACTACTCTCATGGTTTGCAATTTTAAATCCATCATCTTTATCTTACACACAAGGAGAGGTCAATGCTCTTTTCACTGGGAGACAAGTATGTATAGAGCAAGATTCTAAAGGGGCTGATCTTCAAATTCTTAGTGGTTTAAGAAAGATACTTCTTTTTATGAGTCTGTAAGTGTAAGAGATGAAGTTCCTAATTATGCATTTACCTGTAAGGGTTTCATACACATCTGTGTTGGCCAGACATATAGTTATAGAAATGATCTTTTCCTATCTATAGAAATGTAGATGAGTAAATTTTCAAGAATTTATATGCAGCATAGAAAAGTGTTTTCTAAGTGGATGACAGACACAGAGGCTGAATCATGCTTCAGGCAATAGCAAGCAAGTTAAACCATCTCTGATTGACTTTTATTAACTCTGATTTGTAAGGCTGATAGGCTCAGGCTTGTAGCTGATGGACAGGTTTTTGTCACTCAGCCAAGATATGAATCCTAGAGAAATGCCAAAAAGAAGAGACGGTGTTGTTCTCCCAATCCATTGTGCTTTGAGCATTTGCTACTTTGTTTTTTTCTGTTTTCCATCCCCAAGCTGAAATGTTTTTACCAATTATTTTGTCATTCTTTATAAAACTTAGTTTAATCAGACGCTGAGTCTGATCTTTGTGCTTTAGGCTATGGCTGTAAATAGCAGCGATGTGGAAATGCTATTTTCTTGAGCAGCTGAACACATTGGTTAAGAGAGCAGGCACAAGAATACGAACAAACACATGCTTTTTTTTTTTTTTTTTTTTTTTTTTGCAACTCCTAGTTCCCTCCAAAGGGTATTTGTTTATTGAAAAATTTTCTTTAGTTATCCTTTAAAATGCCTATTATAGGCTAGTTAGGTATAAACTCAAAAACCCTTTATGTAAATAACATTCCTTTGTGTTCATTGGATAGGCAGTAGGCACAGGTACACAGTTTGTTTCTGATAGCTCAAAGTATTGTCTCACCAACTGGCTCTTGATGAACATTTACTGGGATGTTGCTTGGAGGCTACTTTGAAGACACTGCATTTAAACTTCCCAGACATGTTGCATGGGTTATTATTCCTAATTCAATGTAGATATGCATTTCAAAATTTTTATTCCCATTTTATTTTTTGAAGTTTTGAGGCAGAAACAGAATTGAGTCCTCTAAATTGCTCAGTGCTTTTGGTCTTAGCTATAAGTGGCCCACCCAAGTTTTCCCTTTTATTCTACTTATTAAAATCTGCTCTCCAAAATGATCCAAGGCTCACTTGTCAGAGGTTTAATGGGCTTCCTGTATCCTTTGAGACTTCTCTGGTCCTTGAGTTATTTAGACATTTGTTTTTCTAGATTTTCTAGATGCGTTATTGAATCCTAACAATGCTGTTCTGAATGTAGAACATGCTCTATCATTTTGGTTCTTCTCAATTAAACCAAGTTTGTTTAATAGTTTAGTCAATGACCTGTGTTGGTAAAATATCCCATGTAACTTGTCTTTTTTGCTATCTTGTCGGTTCTTTGTCAATTCTTCTATCTCCTACTAATATCTTCTCTGGGTTAACTCAGCTTCTTCTGGATCAATGGTGTCTTAGTCAGGGTTTCTATTCCTGCATAAACATCATGACCAAGAAGCAAGTTGGGGAGGAAAGGGTTTATTGAGCTTACACTTCCACGTTGCAGTTCATCACTAAAGTAAGTCAGAACTGGAACTCAAGCAGGTCAGGAAGCAGGAGCTGATGCAGAGGCCATGGAGGGATGTTTCTTACTGGCTTGCTTCCCCTGGCTTGCTCAGCCTGCTCTCTTATAGAACACAAGAGCACCAGCCCAAAGGTGGTACCACCCACAAGAGGCCCTCCCCCCTTGATCACTAATTGAGAAAATGCCCCACAGCTGGATCTCATTGAGGCACTTCCCCAACTGAAGCTCCTTTCTCTGTGATAACTCCAGCCTGTGTCAAGTTGACACACAAAACCAGACAGTACACATGGTCTTTTATTTTAGCTCTTCTCAGTCTTCTCAATCTCCTCTCCTCTCCTCTCCTCTCTTCTCCTCTCCTCTCCTCTCCTCTCCTCTTCTCTTCTCTTCTCCTCTCCTCTCTTTTCTATCCCTTCTCCCCTCCCCTCTCCCTCCCCTCCTGTGCCTCTGCTCCCCATTGTCTCCTCTTCTCTTCTCTTGCCTACTCAGTCTTCTCTCTTCCTGCATCAACTGTCTTCTCTGATCCTACTCTCTGACCCCTCTCTTCTGCACCTAGACACTCCTACTCTTCTGCCAACTGAATCCTACTCTTTTCTGACCTACTGCAATCCTGATGCACTCCTACTCTATCTCTCTCAGCCTCTGATGGCTTGTTATATCCTTTCCTGTTCCCAGAATTCCAAGAGGCAACTGTCACTGAAGGGCCTACAGTCCTGTAAAAGGGCAAGGAACACAAAATGCATCATGCTACAATCCTATCTGTGCTTAGTAAGAATGTATGTTTTCTCTTGTTGTATACAGTGTTCTGTAAAAGTTTATCAGGATTTTTTGATATTCTTGGTGGAAGGATGGAGAAGCTCTGAATTGTATATTTCTTCATTTCAGTTTCCCACTCAATATTTCTTGACACCCACGTGGGGCAAGAGAAGGTCTCCTCCTCATTTCTGGGTGGGGGTGGGGATGAGATACACAGCTCCCAGCTCTTCTTCCACTGCTACCAGGCCCAGATGGCCCTGCTACAATTAAGAAGTAGCAAGAGTTCTGCATTTCTTGTAGGCTTTCTCTGACTCCACCACACTCAGCTAGCTGGAAGAGAGACTGGTAGGCACTATATACTGGAGAACTAGGTGTGGATAGTTCTGGATTGCCATGTGATATCCAATAGGTGTACTGCATTGGTATTCAGAAGGTATAATAAACTGTTTAGTCTATCCTGATATCATTCTGGTAGGAGATGGCATCACAGTAAGGATGCTGGGATGACAGACTTCCATTAAGCTTTTTCCTACAGTAGCTTTTGGGAAAACAGGCTGTCTTTGTAGGCTTGGACAGGAATGAAACATCTGTTTCAATATTTCTGCCTTGCTGTGTCTTCACCTCCCCATGTGGAGATGTGGAGCAATAGGAATTCTTTCTCATTCATAGTAAGAATGGATGATGGTATAATCATTTTGGAAGAAACTTCAGCAGTTTTGCACAAAACTCAGCATACATCTTTTTTGAAATAACTAAAACAATGGAAATTTATTTTCTGATATAACAAGAAATCAGAAATGAAATACTTCAAGAGTGAGCTTGTTCAGCAATAGAGTGAAGTCACAATGGTTCCTTGAGGATGTTTCTGCCTACAAAATCAAGAGTTCCCCTGTAGAGATCCAAAGTGCCAGAGCCCTTCACCAGCTTCTTAGCACTTTTACTGACTTAGTAAGTTCCACCCGCTTTTATTGACAATAGATTTTTCTCTCATATAATATATTCTGATTACAGTTTCCTCCTCCTATGTTCTTCTCAGTTCCTTCCCACCTCCCCTTCATTCGGGTGTACTTTTTTTTTGTTATTAGAAAACAAACAGGCTTCTAGGAAATATATGATATGATATGATATAAACAAATACTTTGTAGTAGGACAAAACAAAGAGAAAGAAAAGAGCCCAAGAAAAAGCACAAAAATCAGAGACCCTTTTGTTTGCAAGCTCAGGAATCCCATAAAAACTCAAAGTGAAAGCTATAATATATATCCAAAGGAAATTCTTTCATCTCCCATTTCTGTGCAGGGGTTGGGGGAGGTTGGGTCCTGATCCCTGAGGAGAGGGATTTGATGGAGACACCCAATTTAGGACTCTGTGTTCCTAGGTCTCTCACTCCCTGCATGGTGTCTGGCTGTGGGTATCTGTGTTTGTTCCCCTTGCTGTAGGAGGCAGCTTGTCTGATGAAAGCTGATTAAGGCCCTGATCTATGAAAACTGTGCTCTTCATCATGCTGTGCAGAAACAATATCCTTTGCTGTTTACCCAAAGAAGATCAACAGTTCTGTCCACAATGGACCTGCACAGAAATGTAGCAGGTTTGTTCATTAATTACTCCAATTAAATGGCTAAGATGTCCTTAGGTAGGTAAATAGATTACTAATCTATGGTATGCCCAGGCAATGGAAATGGAATACTATTAATCTCTAAAAAGAAATGAGATCCTTCTTCAGAGACCTGAAGTTCTTGCCATATAGATCTTTCACTTGTTTGGTTAGAGTCACACCAAGATACTTTATATTGTTTGTGGCTATTCTGAAGGGTGTCATTTCCCTAATTTCTTTCTCAGTCTGCTTATCCTTTGAGTATAGGAAAGCTACTGATTTGCTTGAATTGATTTTGTAACCAGCCACTTTGCTGAAGTTGTTTATCAGCTGTAGGAGTTCTCTGGTGGAGTTTTTTGGGTCACTTAAGTATACTATCATATTATCTGCAAATAGGGATAGTTTGACTTCTTCCTTTCCAATTTGTATCCCTTTGACCTCCTTATATTTTCTAATTGCTCTGGCTAGGACTTCAAGTTCTATATTGAAAATATATGGAGGGGGGGCAGCCTTGTCTA
The DNA here is from genome assembly GCF_947179515.1 of Apodemus sylvaticus. Taxonomy (NCBI): domain Eukaryota; kingdom Metazoa; phylum Chordata; class Mammalia; order Rodentia; family Muridae; genus Apodemus; species Apodemus sylvaticus. The sequence continues at coordinate 97,894,136 of NC_067476.1, read as the reverse complement.
GTCCCTGATTTTAGTGGGAATTTAGGAGGAATCTTAACCACAAATCACTAATTGGAAGATTTCAGGTGAGAAAGTATACCTATTGAATAATTCCAACTGTATTAAATTCAGTAAAAGGCAAAAGCATGCAGACAGTACAAGTCCACCATTACTGAGGGTTGCTGGGGGAAATGGATAGCTCAGCATAGCCAATTTGTGGGACAGTGAACTTATGTATAATGATGGATATAGATGTTTCCCAATTGAAAATCATTTTTTTTTCTGGTAGATAGCAAGGAATCTTTCTTAGTCTTCATTTTTAATCATTTAGGTGATGTTTAAAACACCTAATGTGAAACAAGATAACACATTACAATTCTTTCTATCTTTTCTTTTCTTTCTTTTTTGTTGTGTTTGTGTTTTAAGATCTGCTTTTGTCTGATGCATCCAAGTGCTTGCAAGAGGAGGACTTCAGGGTACTCCATCCATGGAGTCTCAGCTGTGTCACTTAATACCCAGTTCAGCTTGTCCCTGCGGGGCTTGGATAACTGTAAGAACCAACTGTCTTTCCATCCATGCTTCTCACTCTGAGATTTCTTAGGTGATGCTCTTGAAGGTTGGAGGAGACAAACTTGGGTAACATGTTATCTGCGGGCAGTGTCCCAAGTATAAACAAAGCCATCTTCAAGGGTCTACACCAAATACTCCTACCGGAAGTGTGGCGATAATAAGCCAGATGCAGACATTTCCTTCAACATTCCCCAGACGGCGTGGCTCCTTGGACCAGATTACAATGTAGTCTGCACAGAGAGGAATGTTAGAGCCTCCCACTTGGGAGGAAAATCAGTTTTAGTCTGATACTGACCCTGTAAGTGTAGTCAAAATCCAGTGTTACATCATCCTCAAAATAGTCTATTTAATGCAGAGGCAGCTTATAGACAGAAAAAAAAAACACTGTTTTCAAGTGACATTTGATGTTTTTATTTTCTCTCTAGCCTCATTTGATATATATGTGCATATATATATATGTGTGTGTGTGTGTATACATATATATATATTACATACACACACATACACACAAACATATATATATATATATATATAAATGTTGGAAAGGCCTTCAAAGGGTAAAACAAATAAAAAATTTAAATGTTCCCTCTAGCCTCATTATATATATGTGTGTGTGTGTGTGTGTGTGTGTGTGTGTGTTTGTGTGTGTGTATGTATATATACATATATATCACATATATACATGTATATATATATATATATACACATATATATTAAAAGGTCAGAGAGGCCTTGAAAGGGTAAAAGAAATAAAAATTTAAATGTTTTTATCTATATTGTCTGATTTTCCTTTTTAGACATGTTGTCTAGATTTGAACTCTGAGTTTCAAGATGATATGCAAAAATGTTTTCAAAATTATCCTCTATGCTTATTGTAGTATGCCTCTATCTTTGGTAAAAATTAAAAATTTGTCCTAACATTTAGAAGAGATTTGTGTGCTTTCCATGTTTTCACTATAAGTCTATTTATCATCAAGCAGAATCAACCGTGATTGGCCTTGGAGTGGATTCTGAAGGACATCAAAGAAAGGATATCTCAACTGAAAAAACTAAGTCTACCCCATGCTGGAGACTGTTAGGAGAGCAACATACAGGATGCTTAACTAAAATCACCTGCTAAGTGGCATTTACTGCTGTCTAATAGACTAAAATATCATTTGTTATTTATTGTCACTTGGTGTTTAGCCCTCCATGAAGCTTTCTGACTCCCTAGGGTTGGAGACTATATGGGAATAATTAGTGGTGGTCTGCAACTATATGCCATGCAAGTCAAATGTGAGTCAAGTATCACATTTCTTCTTGTGTTAAGTTACTCACTGTGCAATGCGATGGTGAGCATCACCAGGAAAAGCACCCCAACCCGTAGAGTGCCTTCTGCTGCTGCATAATCTGCATGTGAGAACACTGTGATACTGCTGGTCCTGCTTTTGCCATGGAACTCTCTGAGTTTGGTTTAGAATGTAGAAATCCAAGGCCACATAGCAAAGAAAAAGAAGCAATGAGTCCACATTATGTCGCCATTGGAGATCAGTTACCTTGAACCAGGTTACCATCTGATTTCCTGATGGCCAAGAGATTCAAGGAACTGGTGCAATTATTCTGAGACATGGGCTCTTGCAGTAAGAAGACCCATGTATTTTAAATTTGGTTCTTAGACATTTGGATGTATAGTAGTTAGGAAAAATTAAAGCCGGACGCAGTCTTTGTATTTGTACAGTGTACAGTTTAGATGGGAATAACAATGGAAACATACAATTGTTAAAATATATTTGAATAAAGATTAAAATAATGGAAGACAGTACATGGTTTATTTCTTCAAAAGAGACATGAAATTCCCAGCATGCCTGTCTCATCTCCTAGACTTAATACACTTGGTTGATATTCAAAAGTCTTGGACTTCCTTGGGGGATAAAAAGGGAAATTTTGGTGCCATGAAACATTTAGTAATTGACTCCAGGAAGGAAGCAATAATGGTACCCCCTCACTGGGTACTTTGGTTTTGCAAAGCAAGCTGACCGAAAGGGAAGAGTTTCGTTGAATTGTTCTAAGAAACATTGTTGTAGTAATTCTCATCAAGATAAATCTTATATAAAAACACTTTTTTCCAAACCACTGCAAACACATAAATCGTGGAACATTTGCAAATTACTGAAATATAACGTGTGCACCCCCTCCATTGTTGGTGTTTCGCGTCTTGCTCAGCGTGGGTACTGATACCACATTGGTGTGTTTCCTTTAGACTTTATCTCTAATCAGCTTCATTTTTGACTTTTCTGTGAGCTCATTCTAGGGAGGTTTATTTATTTATTTATTTATTTGTTTGTTTGATGGTGAGGTTGGGAAGGTAACAGTTCTGGCAATATCTATATTTTCAATCCTATGCCTTAAAAGGAAACATTTAAGCACTCATGAGGGTTCGTAAAAGTTTGAATATTCTATTAGATGCAATTCAAATTTTGCCACACAAAATCTTGAACAAGAAAACTGAATAGAATTTTGTGGAAATGCAGTTTATGACAAAACAGGAAAAGTTAAATCTTCTCAGTCCCTGGATATTTTCTGTGGCTTAATGAATTTCATGAGTCATGCCAAGTTATGTCCATACACTCCAATACGAATGGCGTTAGTTTTTGATTTTTCTCTTTTGGAGTCTGTTATGGTCCTGGAGATGTATATGTTAACAAATATGTCTTAGAAAAAGTGTCTTCTAATTAGTGTGAGACAAGCCTGGTGTGAAATTAAACTTCACCAGCTGGGAGAAACCATTAGATGATTTTAGTCTTAACATGATATCTTTGGTTATTAGATAATTCCTTTGTGCTATTAATTGGTAACATGGATAAATATCCAACAGGCACTTCATTATATGTCCCAATAAAAGACTCACTTGAAATCTTTTAAGGCAAATAATCACAACTGAATACAAAACAGCACCACCAAGAACTGTGCCCCATGTTTCTAGTGATTCTGTGTCTGCAGGTAGAGGGCTGTGATGGCGGCCTCTGGAGAGCTGACAGAGTGAGGATTAAGCTGGCAGTATTGGTGGCTTCTCTTGGGCTGCAGGATTTGCTTCTCTTGCTTCCCTTCTTTTCAGGACTTCTGCCTCATGGCCATTCAACAGTTCATTAGCATGAGGATGAGAAGTGTGCGGCTGAGGCCTCCCCTGCCCTGCCTGCCCCACATTACTCCTGTCAGCAGTTCTGGTAAAAGGACATGTGGGGGACAAGATTGAAACTAATGGCTGCAGGGAGACTGGGGGATTACCTGTGGTTTTCATTAGTTCCCCTCACTTGTTAACAAGTGAAGCCAGAGCTGAACGAAGTATTATTTTCTTTATTTACTGGAATATGCAACGTGCTGAGTCCCACATAAAAACCCTGGCTTGCTGTTTATGCCTTACCACTAACTGGAACCTGAGGGAAACTAAATATGGTCAGTAAGGATAACTTAGTTCTGTAAAAGTAGTGATGTTTCTCTATGCACACAAATACAGGTAGGTTCAATGCACATATGACACGCTCACACACACATACAGAGACATACACCTCTTATAATCAGTTGCTTTCAAAGACTCATTTCATGTGGGATTTTTCTCAGTTCTTTTATTTTGAACACAAATGATTATTTGTGGAAGACACATTAGTCTGAAACTGACTCAATCAATTGGGTAATCAAAGGGGACAAAGAAATTTAACACAGACTTAGTAAGGATTTCATGAAACATGACCTTAGAATTGCAAGTCTTTGATGTTATTAAATAAACATAGCCATTCAGCAAAAATAATCAGCTTCAATGTAATGTGAATAAGTGCTTCGGGTAAAATAACAAGTGTCAGAATTATCCGTGCATTGAAGTTGGGCTATGTTCTCAACAGCTCAGACTGACAGACTTGTAGAGAGCTCGCCTAAAAGCTGTGTGAATGACTCAATGGCCTTGTGAATGGAATTTTTCCTAAACATGGTGGTACATGCCTATGCTCCCAGTCTGAAAGCCTGAGGCAGGAGGATTCTCAGTTTGAGGCCCAGCCTGGGAACACAATGAGACTCTTGTCTTAAGAAAAATAAAATAAGATAAGGGGAATCCCACAAGGTTCTCAAGTAACCTATTTAATAAGGCAAACTTCACTCAAAAGTGTAACGTGAATCAATGAAATTTTATAAATTTCTGGCAACTTTAATCTTAATTTCTAGAAACATTGTAGATGCATTCAACATAGTAAAAGTAACTCCATGATATTCTCATTAGACATGTACAGGACAATCTTATATTTAAAGCTATTCTTATGTGGTAGCATGTGTTAGTTTCATAAAACGTGCTCAAATATTATTGTGCTAGCAATTGTATCCACCTTTATCTCCACCCTTGTGGAGAGCAGGGTCGCATTAACCAATGTCAAAAGGGAAATAGCATTTGGAAAGAATTTCATAAATTCATCACAAGCATACTACATTCTAATAGTACACTCCTCACACATAGTATGGATTATTTTTGTGAAATTATATGTGTAATTAAAAGGGAAATACACATCCATAACGTCAACATACATGGTTGTTGTTTTTTTTTTAACTGAAAGAGACTGAGGTTGGAAAGTTCTTGTGATAACAGAGTCCTTGAAGATCTGTCTGTCCACTAACCTCTTAGCAGCTGGATCTGACTGAAACCAAATCACCGCCAATTTTATATTAGTATTTTTAAAGTGACAAATTTCATTTGTAGAATGTAATGATGGTGCTAATTATTTATTTCAAATTTATTAAAATTAGGGTTTAGGAACTGCTCATTAATAATAATAAATTATTATTATATATTAATAATTAATAAATGAGGGCTGGGTGACGCAGCTTGGAAATGCAGTGCTTCTTTTCACCTCTCTCCTGCCCTCCCCTTCCCTTGCTCTCCTTTCTTTTCTTTTCTTTTCTTTTCTTTTCTTTTCTTTTCTTTTCTTTTCTTTTCTTTTCTTTTCAGGTGCTAAATTGATGTGTCCTTGGTACTTAAACACGATTTACTTCCGTTTAGTGGATCTGGAGACACAGCGGTTGGATGCTCGAGTGATTCATTGGGTCCAGCCAGTGAGCAGAACCTTCTTTACTGTGTCTGTTTCGTCCAGTCATACATACACATGAGCACTCCCCTCTTTTTGGAATCTTGGCTCTATACTCTCTGGGAAAATGTTGCTCTTTCAGTTAGGTGGCCTTGATGTTCAGAGCTTGTGGAATTTTCATGGTTGATCTATGAGAACCTGGCAGCTAGAGGAACGATGTGCCTTGAACCAGGCTTCAGGTCTCCCTTTGGGGTCTTCCAAGTATTACCGTTCTGAAACCAAAGCTTAGCCCAGAACTCTAGCAGAGGTCAAATGACATCTTTTCTAGGAATGATAGGAAACCAGTATTTTCAGAGATGGCCTTTAAAAACTATGTGACCAGGGTCAAGCTGTTGTTTTTATATTTAGGATAACAGTTGGAAAATCTGAACTGAAATTGGCAATTGGAGGTTGAAGGTGTCCTGCCATCTGGAAGACTAATGATGAATATTGATGGCATCATGAATTTACATTTCATGCACTGCAGAGACAATAGTTTAAATGTTGAAGGGTGCTCAGTCTTAGTAGAGGGAGAGGGAGGGGTAGGAAACTGGGGAGTATGTAATTAGGAGACTTACACATTGCCAGAAGACACTACACAGGCTTGTGTGAGAGACCACACATCCATTCCAAAGGTTGGGAACACCTTTGTGCTCATATGTGCTCTTAATCATGAGAACTTTTTTTATTTTAGTTTGGGTTATAAGGCATGTTAAAGAAAAAGGTTCTGTTTGAAGAACAGAAAGACTGTCTAAGCAGTATATGAAGTCAGCTGCCTGGGGATGCCAATGTTTTCAAGAAGTAGGATTTTCAGTTGAGGATAATGATGTTATGACCAGAATTGACTAAAGCTACCCACAAATAATGAGCATCAATATGGGACAGTATCCAAAAGATATGTGTGCCCATGAATGTGGTGCAGAGAGCTAGGACTAAGGACACTACAAATGGCAAGCCTTCAGAATGTACCAAATGCCTGTACTCTGAATTTGCAATGTCTTACAGTTGTTTTGGTCTAAGGTCTGATGGAGACATCACTGGTAAAAATTGCCATGCTGGCTGAACTGTATTTTTCAGCTGAGACTCTCAGGGAATACCTCTTCCCTTGTTTTTTTCCAGCTGCTCTGGTTGCCCATCTTTCTTGACCCACAGATCCTTCCTTTATCTTCAAAGCCAGCCCCATCTCACCACTTTGTCTTCCTATCACTGCTGGGACAGATTCTATGTTTAAGGACTTGTGTGATTAGACTGAGCTCATGTGAATAATCCAGGGTAATCTCCCTAGCTCAGTGTGTGGTCTTAATCACCTCCACAGAGTCTGATTTGTTGTGTGACAGAACAAATTCATGGGCTCTGAGAATTAGGATATGGACAGAATTGCAGGGCCACTATTCTATCTTGTTAATACATTTCACCTTTCCTTGTATTAAATTGCCTTTGCATACTTAGGAGAGTTTATCTTAAAATCTATAGCAAATAAATCTCTGGTCCTTAGTTTTGTTAATTTAACCATTTTTGTCAAAACTTTCCATATATCATACTTAATCTATTTAGTAAACAGGTTGTGCCACAGCTGATGAAGCCTCACTGATGTCACTTATGTCTAAGTGGGGCAACTGTAGCCCACAGGCTGAACCTACCTAGCTGTTTATGTTGATCAATGTTTCCTTAGAAAACAGTGGCACACACTGATGTATACACTGTTGATGGTAGCCTCCATGCTGGAATAGTATAGTATTAATGACAATATTGCAATAACAATTTAGTGCTGCCTATGTAAAGTAACAGGGTGCTTAACTAAAATTGGCCTAGATAATGGGGAAACATACTAGTGCAAAGACTAGTAAGAAAACAAGTGCAAAGTTTGTAAATTACATGCTTAAAAGGAGTCTTCAATGTCCTAAAACCCTTCTAACCTCTCTGTCCTGCCATGATGACATGTTGCCTCATGATGTAACAAGTTCTTCTAAATAGGGATCAGATAAAAATAATTTCAAGGTAACATTTTATACAGTGGTATATGGAAAGTGCCCACAGAATACTATCTTAGTACTGCATATTTTCATAGGAAAATGTTTTCTTGAGATAAGCTTGAAAAAAGTCAGCAGTATTATAATTGACGTTTTAAGATATTCACAAACAGTTAGGTCAACTTTTGCTAAGAAAATGCTAAATGCTATGATCTGAGATTGTCAAATTGATAGCAAAAGCTCTTATATACTGCCAAAGCAAAGACCCAGGACAATTTGTACATGATGCTAGACAAAATTATTCAGTGCTGTTGGAAATGTTGCCTATGCTATATGTGGATCATAGAAAGTATTTTGTATTGTTGAAAAGACAATGTTTTGGGAGGCATTGAATGAAATTTCATGTTTATAATGTTTAAGATTTAATTATGTTTTCCCTTATATCTATTCTTTTTTTTACCTTTTTTCTTTTTTTTTTATTTGATATATTTTTTATTTACATTTCAAATGATTTCCCCTTTTCTAGACCCTCCACTCCCCAAAAGTCCCATAAGCCCCTTCCCTTCCCCTGTTCTCCCACCCACCCCTTCCCACTTCCCTGTTCTGGTTTTGCTTTATACTGCTTCACTGAGTCTTTCCAGAACAAGGGGCCACTCCTTCGTTCTTCTTGTACCTCATTTGATGTGTGGATTATGTGTTGGGTATTCCAGTTTTCTAGGTTAATATCCACTTATTAATGAGTGCATACCATGATTCATCTTTTGAGACTGGGTTACCTCACTTAGTATGATGTTCTCCAGCTCCATCCATTTGCCTAAGAATTTCATGAATTCATTGTTTCTAATGGCTGAATAGTACTCCATTGTGTATATATACCACATTTTTATGCATCCACTCTTCTGTTGAGGAATACCTGGGTTCTTTCCAGCTTCTGGCAATTATAAATAGGGCTGCTATGGACATAGTGGAGCATATATCCTTATTACATGGTGGGGAATCCTCTGGGTATATGCCCAGGAGTGGTATAGCAGGATCTTCCGGAAGTGAGGTGCCCAGTTTTCGGAGGAACCGCCAGACTGCTTTCCAGAGTGGTTGTACCAATTTGCAACCCCACCAGCAGTGAAGGAGTGTTCCTCTTTCTCCACATCCTTGCCAACACCTGCAGTCTCCTGAGTTTTTAATCTTAGCCATTCTAACTGGTGTAAAGTGAAATCTCAGGGTTGTTTTGATTTGCATTTCCCTAATGACTAATGAAGTTGAGCATTTTTTAAGATGCTTCTCAGCCATCCGAAGTTCTTCAGGTGAAAATTCTTTGTTTAACTCTGTACCCCATTTTTTAATAGGGTTATTTGGTTTTCTGGAGTCTAACTTCTTGAGTTCTTTATATATATTGGATATTAGCCCTCTATCTGATGTCCCCTTATATCTATTCTGTTTCTTTTATTTCTTGGTGTTTTGTATTTCAATTTGTCCTTAACCTGTCTCTTGTTTCTATTTCTGATTAATTTTTTGTTATTAAACAATGAGACTGCTCCTCTAATAATCTCCCACTTTTTCACAATATATAGAAGGAAACTAGGGGATATGTAATCAGTAGACGTACACAGTGCCAGACAGAAGATGCTACACAGGCTTGTGTGTGGGGCAACACATCAGTGCTCTTACTTGATGCTGAAGCTCAGTGCTACAATATTACCCTTCCAGGCAAGATGTGCCTAAGGCTACAATAGTGCCATGGTTGTTATGGGATAGCTGACTGCTTTATGATGGAATCTGAGGCCTTCTGCACAGGAATGGCCTTATGTCTGGAACTATAACATTGGACAAGGAACAGGTGGCATGGGTGAAAATTAGTTCAAAGGTGTTTTTGAGAAGCAAAAACATATTCCATAGAACTGTGATTCCTGGAAGAAGGGAGGTGTATAAAGCAAGTCCTGCATTTACCTGCCATTCCCATTGCATTGTGGGTCCCTTCAAAATGGTGACAGGTAAAGGATAGCATAGTCTCAGTCCAGCTTATGACAAAGTAGAGATCAGAATTGAGATACTGAGAGATTTTAAAGGGAAAGGTATTGGAGAGATGACAGTCAAATGAAGGGTAAGCTCACATATTAACATGGGAAAGTGTTTTGAGTTATTTCCCAAAAATCAGATTGAATATAGCCAGGACAGGGTGCTAAGGTCTGAGATGGCTTCTCAGGAGTTGAGGGATGAGCAAAGCTATCAAAAGTCATGCAGATTTGGGAGATGGTAAATCTCTGGACTTCTAATAGGCAAACATCTATCTTGCTGAATAGACTAGTCATTGGATGGAGGCTCAAAAGAGGTATAACTAGGTAGTGACAAATGTGTTTTAGGGAAAAAGCCTTATCCTGGGACTAAAGAATGTCAAAAAGTAAGTCCACACTAAGCATAAAACATTTGAAAGTGTTGAAACAATCTCCCCAAAACTTTGTTGCTTTACTGAATGGAAAAACATGACAGCATAATTCATGCTTCCTACAACATAATTAGCATACTGGTAGACCTGACAAGGAATTAAGAAAGTATCACTAATGGTCAATAAGAGTCTTAAGTGATGCAGATGTTATAATTAGCACAAACCTTTTAGGGAACTACTAGAAATGCCTTCAAAGATGCAAAGGGAAGTAAAGCCCGTTGAGTAAATATATAGACATTGAGCAGAAGCATTATTTATGAAATACAATCACATTAAAGAGCTAAAGATGATAATGTTGGAACTGAGATGTTCACAAAAACAGCAGGTTTGACGTAAAATAATATGACCAGAGAAGTCTAACAAGATCTTTTGTCATAAGCTCAAATGAAGAGCCATCAAAAAATAAATTAACAGAAGTGCTGTGACTTGTGAGACAATATTTAATGCTTTAAGTTAATCATTGTCAGAGTTCTGTGAAGAGAAAAAAAACAGTGAAAATATTCAAAGAAATAATGATTATACAATCCACAACATGGGGAAAACAGGAAAAAAGCAACATTACACACAGGAAAATAACAATGCATGAATTATATCCGAACCCTTATCAGAGAATATGTAGGTTATGAGATAACTGAAAGATATTTGAATATGCTGCATATAACTAAAACACTAAATCTATCCCCAGGAAACAGTCTTCAAAGATGAAGCCTTAAAAAAAAGGTATTTTTGGATCAAAAGAATTGGAAAGAGTTCTTTGTCAGAAGACTGGACATATAAGTTATGCTACACAGATCTTTAGAAATATAACTAAATAGAAAATCAGATCTACATCAAGGGGTGAAAATAATTGGCCATGGTAAATATCTGAACTATTAAAAAAAAACTTTTGATTTTTGCAGTTTTCAAAAGACCAAACTGATTAATAAAAAAAAACAAAAAACAACACTTCCTTTGATCGTAAAGTTAAAAGTAAAATATAAGCAAAGGTATCTCCAGTGAGGTGACATCTCCAGCAAGCACTAGATTCACACAATTCTGTAAAGTTCCTGAGCTTCATGCACAGTGAAACAATTCATTCTAATTAGTGTGTGATGAGTGTGACTATTTGATCTTGGATATTAGTTATGAGAAACTGACATATAAAATACATAGAAAAGCCTAAGAAGGCAATACATCTTAATATTGAAAAATATTGATTATCAAAGATGTAAAGAAATTAGGAAATGAAACTTGTGTGAAGTAGGTAAAAAGATGGCAACAGTGCAGTTCATTTAAAGTTAATTGTATGTTGGATCTGGAAAGAGAGCTCAGTGGTTAGGAATGTTTACTGCTCTTGTAGAGGACCTACTACAGTTCCTAGCATCCACATTTAGAAGCTTACCACTGCCTATCATTCCAATTCCCGGAGATGTAATGCCCTATTCTGACTTTCATGGGCACCTGCATATATATAGTGTACATGAAGGCACGTAGGTATGCTCACATGTGTAAATAAATATTTAAGCTTAACCCTATCTCTTTATTAATGTAAACAGGCTGAATAATTCTATAAAAATGAAAAGACGTTCTAATTGGACAAATACATGACTGAAGTGTTCTTAAACAATACATTTTAATATAAAGGTATGTAAATGTGGCACTAAAGGTAGACAGTATATTTCACAAAAATAAGCTTAAGGAAGATGATGTGCTGTGCATATATAGGTATGGGGGTAGCTGCTAGTTTTAAGAGTTGGGGACTACCAAGAGTAAAGATTATAAAGGAAGAATGTAAATTTATGTGCATCTGAGATTGTGCGATTGTTTTAATCAAAGAATTATACCTTCCCCCCACCCTGAGGAAAGCCAGAAAACAGGGTAGTGATTTATATAAACTGTCATTAACATATATCATTTGCTTTATTATTTTGCACTGAATATGTAAAAGAACATCTAAATAGTATAAAATGATTTGAACAAATTACGGTATTATTCTATTGGTACAAGCTAGAACTGTTAAACAGGTAGCTATATATTATAATGTATTAAACAAATTGCTTCATTAAAGAAATAAATCAAGCATATAACATGATTTTATACATAGGAAAATCTAAAGACTCCAAACGGCAATTGTTAGGAATGATAAATGGTCAGTAAGTTTGCAAGATACAATGTCAACATACACAATTCAGTTGCTACTTTTACAATCCAATAAAGAAATTGCTGAAAAAGCAATGAATGGAACAACCCCATTCATAATACTTATATGAAGAAAAATACATAGGGATAAATTTAACCAATAAAGTAAGTGATCTCTGCAATAAAACTATAAACTACCTGTGAAAGAAATTGGAGAGGACACAGAGCAGTAGAAAGTATTCACAGATGAGAGTAACCAGCAGTGTCAAAACATCCACACTATCATAGAGTGGTTTGCACAGGTTCAATGAAATTCTTATCAAAATATCAATGACATTCATCATAGGAACAAGAAATACTCTTGAAATTACCAAAGTACAACAAACCTTGAACAGTCAAAGCCAGAAATATTGTGAAACTTGACGTCAAAACACACTACAGAGTCAGAGCACGAGAACTTCTGCAGGGCTTCAGTTTAAAAACAGAAACAGATTAATGGAAAACAAAAGGAATCCAAAAAATCAATTCTTGCATCTATAACCAAATGGCTTCCAGTAAGGACAGCAAAGCACACATTAGAGAAGATTCTTCAACATTGATTCTGGCAAAACTCATATTGTCTTAGCTACCTTTCTATTGCTATCACTGCCAAGGCAACTTGTAAAACAAATAATTTGGACTCATGGGTTCTGAAGGTTAGAGTCCATGGTAGCAGAGCTATTGCAAGCTCACATCTTGATCTGCAAGGAGGAAGCAGAAGATAGAGAGACACTGGGAAGGGGGAGTATTTTGAATCCCCAGTGAGACACCTCCTCCAATAAGGTCACACATCCTAATCCTTCACCAAAAGTCCACCAACTGGGGACCAAGTAGTATTCAAGCATGAGCCTATGGAGGCCACTTTCATTCAAATCACTGTAAGCATTCACATTCAGAAGACTGCATTGAAAGCAGAAATCTATTGCTCCCCATGGTGGGAGAGGGGGAATGAAAGAAAAATATTGATCAGAACTTAAAAGTAAGACTTCTAAGAAAATACTAGAATGAAACATAGAAATACTATAGAACACTTTGATCTGAATATATATTTTTTAAAACAGCAATTCATATTCAGAACATATACTACTTAACATTACAAAAATAACAATAAAATTCCCAAACCCAAACCATAGCAAAAAAGCTTTATTTAAAAATGAGCAAAGTATCTCAAAATATCTTCAAAAGGTCAGCAAATGGCAACCAGATATATGAATGAGCACTAACCTCTTACCAGCAGGGAAATGTAAAAGAAAACCTTAGGAGCTAAAATTGATTCTAGTTATGCTGTTTATCCTCAAAAGACAAAATGTAGCCAGTTCAAGGAGGGTATGGAGAAGAGAATGCTTATGCTCTGTTGGAGGAAAATAATTACCATAATCATTATAGGAAATAATATGACAGCTCTTTAAATCACTAGAACTAGAACTACAAGTTACCCATCCAAGTCACCCCAGATTGTGTATCCGGAGGAAATGACATCAATGTTGCAAAGAAATATTTGTACTTGCATGTATACTGTAGCACTTATTCATAATGTCTAGAGACTGAATAAGGGGAAATAATAGAAAAATAAATGTGGTGTTTGTATACAGCAGAACATTTGGCCCAAAAGGAACACAATTCTGTCCTTTAAAGTAACATGGATAGAACTGGAAGACACTATGTTAAATGAAATAAGCCAAATACAGGAAGAAAAATACTGTATTCGTTTTGCTCATATATAATGTATAAGATAAAACATTGGCCTTATGTGGGTGAACAGTGGAATAGTGGTTACCAAAGCCTGGCCAGAGTATAGAAGACAGAACAGAAATAGTATGCATTGGAGCATAGGATATTGTTAGAAAGATATTCTGTGGTAGAAAATAACTGTGTATTTCAAAATGACTACTAGAAAACTTTTAAATGTTTCTGACAAAGAAATAATAATTATTTGAGGTGATGGATACACCAGTCACCCTGAACTGATGGTTATACAAAATAGTTTTGTATCCTGTAACTATGTACATTATTTATTTTATCATTAATTGCACTTAAGCGACTAGAATCAAGACTTTGATGGCTTGATTTTGACTAGACTGTGAGGACCACTGTCACTAGATGTGCTCATTTCCCCCTAAACAAAATTAGTGAAAAAAATGTTTGTATACAATACCTAGCACTTTGCTGGTAAATTACTTTAAAAAATATAAGAAAATGGAAAGTAGTTCATTAAATATTTATGAAAAGAGAAAATATTTCTCTTGGAATAATGACTGCCAAGAGAAACCATCCCATAATTGCTCCAATAGAAATGTTTGCTCTTAGGGTGAGACTCATATAGGTGAACTTTGGAGCTGGTTAGAAAAGTCAAATGGGAAGGATTGTTTACAGGCATTATCTCTCCCTGGCATTTGTTCTTCCAAATATGTTTCTGATCAGATGACTTAGTCCTCCATGAAATTCCTGACATGCTGGTTTTACTATTAGCATCTAATCATAAGATTTTCATTAGTATCTGGAATATGACGTTAGATGTATTTATATGAAAAATCTGCAGTCTTTGTCTCAGGTTTTATTGACTATTTGTTCAGGCTTACAGTCTTCAATAATAACTATAATTAGGAATGAAAATGACAGAGCCAACTCTATATTCTAGCTATTATTAGCTTTTCCTAGTAAACAAACTGGAGGTCTACTTCAAGTAAAAAGTCATGGAGCTTCATCTGCATTTCCTAAATGGATATAAATGCTGCTCTCTGACATGTGAGGTGGTGTTAGTATTTCAACTGTACTGGCTCCGGTGTCTTAGTGTAAATGGTGGAGCAGAACAACAGGACAGGAAAGCTGAAGGAATGGAGTGAGGTGAGAATTACATGACTGGAAGCCAGCTCCCAGACCCAGGCCTCCTGCAGGCCCTGACCTGGAGAAATAAAACTGACACTCACTGTTTATCGGGTTTCAAGACCAGAATGTAAAAGGAAAACCATTACTACCTCTCAGGATGCAAGGAATGTACACGAAAGGATTAAATCAATTGAAGATGTTATCTCCATGGGAAAAGGAATTCTAATTAAATTGAAGTCTTTTTAAAAATAGGCTGTCTGTTTCAAAAGACTGATAGAGACATATATTTGATGAGTCAAGCCGGTCTTTTCAAGGCCCTACTCTGGCTTCTCTTCTATTTATTCTTGTGATTAGAGGGATAAACACCCCAGAAGGGCTTCCTATCTACCAGAGCCAACCAACTGGTCTTAACAATCACTTCTGGGCTTACAGATAATTCTTATATCAAATAAGTTGATAAAAGACACTAAGAATTAGTAGGATTGGACTAGGGTCTTACACAGTGCATTTGTTAAAGTGCTACCAGACCCTACTGCACAAGAGTGTGTGTGGCCATCTAAGGAAACCTAGAAATACATGGCACTATCTCCACTCTTAAGATAACATAACATGGCATGCTGTCAAGAGACGAATGCCACAGTGAAAAACAATGGGGTATTGTGGAGTCATTTGGGGATCTGATTGTGTGCTCTCACAGAATGACTTTGAGTACTTAAAAAAAATAAAAAAAACAGAACTTGAGGGTTTTATATCTGAGACGTAAAAAGAGATTAAAATTAGAGGTGAGAAGATGGATGTGAATTTGCTATGATAGAGCATCACACACACTAAGCATTGTATTATGAGGACAGGGGTCATAATGTTGCTGGTTTGCAGTAATGCAATGAGAGGCAGAATAGGAAGTCTATTACCATGAATGCCTCCATGGCCTGGAATAGCTAAGGTGAGAGCTGAGTGGGCCATGGGTGTGAACAAGTTGGGAAGAGTGTAAAAATGCTACATGTTTAGAGGTCACTGAGTGAACACCTTTCAGAGTCATGGGACATTGATGCTTTTACCTTGGGAACAGGTGGTTTATACTTAACACATGTGTCCATATTCTCTGAATGTGGTTCTGATTGTGTTGGAGCTGGAGTCAGATTTGCCCCATGAGAGATCCAATGTAACATAATTGTAGTAGGCTCTCATTGTGTCTGAGGTGTTCTTGCCAGGCGACAGCATCTTATTTCCCATTTAAAGTGATTTCAGCACACTAATGAAGGTTAATTGTTCATTGATTAAGGAACATGAATCACTTTAATCCTTTTGTGCCTTAAAATAAAAATGTATTGAGCTTCAGAAGTACTGGCCTAGGTACAGTACAAGTCCTCACTAGTTGTCTTATCCCCCAGGTAGGTCCCCCCCCCCATTTACTTGTCTTATACCTCTTGGGAAAAAAGTAACTAGTTGTCTTTTTTGCAAAGTCACTATATGGGATTAATTGAGTTCTCCATGAGACAAACTCAGAACGTTTCATATTTCAGGAGCCACATTAAACTACAATGAACAGAAACTTAAATATAGTGGCTTTGCTGAAAAAATAAGTAATATTTGATTTTTACCTAATGGAAACTGTGGTACTCTGCCTTAATACCCTCACCTCAGTGTGTGATTGATACTAGTTCTTAGGTCTGGAGGATGGTTGGTGTTTCAATAATAATGGACCACTGTAATCGCACGTTGGGAGGATAAAAAGGGCAGGGCAAGGGGTAGTACTACACATGTCATCTGAATAAGTCCTCTTTATTAGATACTAAGGAAAGCAACATTTTATGTGACCAATGTATCTACTGTATATATATGTCTCTCATAGAAGCCCATAATTATTTAGTTGGGTACATTATTTGACATCAAACAAAAGTAGAGTTTACTTAGGAAGAAGTATGGAAGTATGGCCTATATTGATTCATAGAGATAATGGGATGTATTTCTTAAGAGTCTTCTCTTTTTAGGATGGATCTAGAGAAATGGGGTTCTATGCTAGGGTGGTTTGTATGCTTTCCCTAAGGGTCTCTACATTAGGAAGTCTGTGTTCAGAGTGGTACTGGTGAGTGATGGAGGGCTTCTTGAAAGGTGGCATCAAGTGGGAAGAGATTGGATAATTAAAGACAGTGTCTTAGAGAGGAATTAATGTAGGTCACATGGGGTGCCAGTTAGTTCTCATGAGAATGAGTTGTAAGGAGAGCTAGACTGGCACTTTAGTTTCCTGTTTCATTATGTGGTCTCTTTTGCTTGTGCTTCTACAGTAGTGATGATATCTGTTATAAAGATTCATCAGAGGTCAAACAAATAGTGGTACCCCATCATAAAATTTTACCACTGAAAACTGTGTGCTAAATAGTCTTTATTCGGTATATAACCTCAGATGTTTTCATATAGCAACACAAAATGGGCTGATATAGTAGACATGACCTATGAGGACTTCAAGCAACATATGGACTAACCGTGGTATGAAAGCAAGAACCATATCATTGCTAAAATTTAGAGTAGACCAGTGATGCCTCTCTAGCCTATCCCTGTTTCTCACAGTCTTCAACAGTTTCCTTGTTTTTCCAGAAGGACTTACATTTTTTAGTAGCTATTTAGTCTCTACATCTCATTTTTCTTGTTGGATCAGCTGAGTTTGGGTACTGTATCCTCTAATCTCTTTGTATCTGTGGAGTCCAGATTAAATCTCATGCATGTGTAGAGACACTCAGTATAAATTTACCAACAATGATTTTATATATAGTCTCTGAAGAAGGAAATTGAAGAAGACTTCAGAAAATGGAAAAATCTTCCATGCTCATGGATTGGCAGGATTAATATAGTTAAAATGGCAATCTTGCCAAAAGCAATATACAGATTCAATGCAATCCCCATCAAAATCCCAACTCAGTTCTTCATAGAGTTAGAAAGAGCAATTCTCAAATTCATCTGGAATAACAAAAAACCCAGGATAGCTAAAACTATTCTTAACAGTAAAAGAGCTTCTGGGGAAGTCAGTATCCTAGACCTCAAGCAATACTACAGAGCAATAGTTTGAAAACTGCATGGTATTGGTACAGTGACAGGCAGGTGGATCAATGGAATAGGATTGAAGACCCAGAAATGAACCCATACACCTATGGTTACTTGATCTTCAACAAAGGAGCTGAAAACATCCAGTGGAAAAAAGATAGCCTTTTCAAGAAATGGTGCTGGTTCAATTGGAGGTCAGCATGCAGAAGAATGTGAATTGATCCATTCTTATCTCCTTGTACTAAGCTCAACTCCAAGTGGATCAAGGACCTCCACATAAAGCCAGACACACTGAAACTAATAGAAAAGAAACTGGGGAAGACCCTTAACGACATGGGCACAGGAGGAAAGTTCCTGAAAAGAACACCAATAGCTTTTGCTCTAAAATCAAGAATTGACAAATGGTATCTCATAGAAGCACAAAGTTTCTGTAAGACAAAGGACACTGTTAAAAGGACAAATTGGCAACCAACAAATTGGGAAAAGATCTTCACCAACCCTACATCTGACAGAGGGTTAATATCCAATATATACAAAGAACTCAAGAAGTTAGCCCCAGAAAACCAAATAGCCCTATTAAAAATGGGGTACAGATCTAAACAAAGAATTTTCACCTGAAGAACTTCAGATGGCTGAGACACAAGCTGGGATACTAAAAACAGGCATTTGGCTGTTTAAATACATTATGTTTAAATACCCTAGAGTTTTATTGATAATTGTATTCTTATGCCTTCTTAAAGGTAGACTGAAGTAGTCACTACATTTTTTCCATTGTATTCTCTATAGATACTCTCTTAATACTATAAGAAAAAAAATGCCTAAATAACATTTTTAGGCACTGAAATCTGTCATAGTGCAATGCACTTAGAATGTTTGTGTTCTCAATGTGGTACTGAGTTTGTCCATCCATTCTGTCCTAGTTCTTCTATGCATTATGGAAATGACTGGGATTCTCAGTGTTCTTTCTGAACTAAATAGACTATCAAGGTATAATATGAAATAAAAAAGAAATGTTCAACATCATTAGTTATTAGGGAAATGTAAATAAAAACAACCCTGAGATTTCAGCTCACACCAGTCAGAATGGCTAAGGTTAAAATCTCAGAAGACAGCAGGTGTTGACGAGGATGTGGAGAAAGAGGAACACTCCTCCACTGCTAGTAGGATTGCAAACTGGTATAACCACTCTGGAAATCAGTCCGGCGGTTCCTCAGAAAACTGGGCACGATACTTCCGAAGGACCCTGCTATACCACTCCTGGACATATACCCAGAGGATTCCCCAGCATGCAATAAAGACACATGGTCCACTATGTTCATAGCAGCCCTATTTATAATAGCCAGAAGCTGGAAAGAACCCAGATGTCCCTCAATGGAGGAATGGATACAAAATATGTGGTATATATACAGCCATTAGAAACAATGAATTCATGAAATTCTACAAATGGATGGAGCTGGAGAACATCATCCTAAGTGAGGTAACCCAGTCTCAAAAGAACACTCATGGTACACATTCACTGATAAGCAGATATTAGCCTAGAAGCTTGGAATACCCAAGACATAATCCACATTTCCAATGATATCCAAGAAGGAGGAAGGAGTGGCCCCTGGTTCTGGAAAGGCTCAGTGCAGCAGAGTAGGGGAGTACCAGAATAGGGAAGTGGGAAGGGGTGGATGGGGGAACAAGGGGAGGGAAGAGGGCTTATGGGACTTGCAGGGAGGGGGAATCAAGAAAAGGGGAAATCATTTGAAATGTAAATAAAGAATATATCAAAAAATAAAGATGAGACTAAAGAGATAGACAAGGCTTATCTGATAAGCCTTGTAGACCATCAAAAAAAAAATAGAAATATTGCTGTAGACTGGAGTCATAATCACAAGGGCAATGGTATGGAAGTAATTCTAAAAAATATTTGGCAAAAACATATTAAGAAAAGGCCATTGTGGCAGGGGTAGACAAGTAGCATGTGATGGATTTTATGCTAAAAGTTGTCATGGCAGTAGTGAGGAAAACTTGCAGAGTACATTGGTTCTTTTGGTCAAGGCTTGATGGGAGAGGAAAAGAAGGAGGTTTTGGCACTTGGCTAACAATTTAAATATCAGCTAAATACTTTGGGATATCAAATTTAATCTGAGAGTCAGTAAAAAAATTATAGATCCCCTCAACAGAAAACATCATAAGAATATTATATCTTAAGAAGATTAAGCAGTAAAGTGTATAATTAATAAAATTTGAAAAGAAAAAAATGTAGGGGTAATAAGAGCACATAGGGCATGATTAAAGTCCAGCGGGGAGGTCTTAGGGAGGGCAGCTTCTCTTCAAAGGCCTTAGATTAGAAGTGCAGTCTCAATTTCTTCTTGATGGCCTACTGACAGCTTCAAAAGGCATCCCAGTCGCCTCCTAAATTCCCTAAGGAATCCTAAGCATTTTTCTAAAGACTCCAAATCACTTAAGAATGAATTACTCATTCCAAATACAGAAGAAAAAATTGTGTAGGTCTACCGAAAAAAAAATTAAAACTTTATTCTGTAAAGTTAGTCATTTTTTTTTTTTGAAGTAGCCCAGTTCTTTGAAAATTCACTCCTGCACAGATGTAGTGGTGAAAATTCATGTAAGTATTTTGTGTCCTTCATAACACAATCTATTTCATATTGGTCTTTTTTTACTTTGAAATAAAATAATGGTCATTTTATTTTTACCTTCTGCACTATTGACAGTGATAGGTTTACCTAGCACTACAGCAACCAATGGAACCTATCCACTTGCAGTTTTCCAAAGTTCTCTCATGAGGTAGCTTAGCAGTTTGGAACAAACAAGCAAAATTGATATAGTTATTTGTGGTACTTTTTCTCCTACTTGTCCATTACATAGTGATGGATGTACAGAATCTAAATCTGCTTGGGATTTATTATCCTCACTGTTAGACTGACAAAGATTAGGTAAACAGATAAACAATAAGTATTGACAAGTTATGAAGGATAGATAAAAGTCTGAGGTATAAGAATATGGTGTGTGGTGCAGTGTGAGGAATGCACATGTCTACGGAAAGTATTTAATTGGAACCTGAAGATGAAATGGAAAGAGCCTCATTTACACAGGTTCTTCAGAGACAACCATTAGTAGAGAAAATAGCATGTGTTGAAGTCTGAAGCTTGTGTATTTCTAAATTCATACCTAAACATAGAAATAAAAAAGAATTATATTGAAAATTTAAAGAGAATAATTTATAAGGGTCCAAAGACAATGAAGGACAAATGACAACAGACATAGAAACTATTAGTTGTCACCTCTGCTTGTGAAGAGAAGGTACCTAGGACCATCAATATACACACTGAATAATGAGAGCTACACAAAAATGTATAGCAAGAAGGAAGCATGCTTCTGTGTGACAGAGAGATTCTGGGAAATTGCAGTCAAGCAGAAAGCTAGATGAAGGACCTCCACCTCTTCACAGTACCTGGCTTCCTAACTTTTTGTTTCTTATTGGCTGATCCCAGCGGAAAGGCAGAAAGCCAGGGAGTCCTGCTTCTGTAGTCTATATGCAGCTTATAAAGTAATGAAGAAAGGATAGTCAACCAGAGGGCAAGTACCAATCATCTCAGGCAGAAAAACTGAGTAGAATTTCTGAGAAAATCAAGTGCTAAGGAACTTACAAAACTCAGCCTTACAAAGCCCCCTCCTGCTACAGCTAGTGCTATTTTGTTATTCTGGATCTATAGTGCTAATTTGGAGGTGGTAGAATAGGCCACAGGTGTGAGACTTGAAGGCTAGGTTCACATCTGGTCCATCATGCCTTTTCTGCTTTCTGGTCTGTACCATGTGAAGTTGCTGAGGACTGAGGTCCTCCAATCTCTATGTCTTTCCCACCATGATGAACTAAAATCTTACTTGTACCATTAAACAAAGCAAGTCTGTTTTCTACGTTTTTTTTGGACAATGTATTTTGTCACAGCTATGAGAAAGCCAATACAAGATTTACAGATTTTAAAATTTCCTTGTAAAATCACTTCTCATGATAGCAGGCCACCTCACTTACCTGTATGATTACTACTACTAATTTTAGAAACAGAAACTACCCAATTTTCTAAATATATTTGGACAATTTGGGGTTTATTAAAGTATAAAGATTTTACATGTAGAGATTTTATTTCTGGTAACAAGAGGCTTTTCCTACCCGACAAATTGCCCTACAGAGATAACTTTGAGCACTGAAGGAGTTATGAAAAAATAGTTAGGACTCACCCAATGATTCGAAGCAGGCAAGAAATAAAAGGAGAGGGGATTATTGAAAGACAGGAACAAAGGCATTTATTTCCCACTTGACACTTTTTGCTGGATGAATAGCTATAACGAGGAACAGAGCATGCCGGCTGAAACTCAGAAGACCAGTCTTCTAGGCCCGATGGCCCAGAGACGATTCCAAAGTTACTCTAGTAGCTAGAACCTTAGGGAAAGATCTTGGAAATGAGAACCAAAGACACAGAACACTAAGTTATCTGAATAGATTGTGTCAGCCACATTTCTGTTTGATCCTTCTAGAATTCCTGGGGCTCTGAACAGTACAACTAAGTCTATAGTAACTGACCAGAATGGGCAGCTGCTGCCC
Organism: Apodemus sylvaticus; assembly: GCF_947179515.1. NCBI lineage: Eukaryota > Metazoa > Chordata > Mammalia > Rodentia > Muridae > Apodemus > Apodemus sylvaticus. The sequence goes on along the minus strand of NC_067476.1, from coordinate 97,871,468 downwards.
ACCATAAGGAAAAATGGAAATTAGATGTTGAGTCCATGTAAGTTAACTGCCTCTTTGAGTAGGCAAAATATTCAACAGTCTCTGGTAGGATCTAACTGAATCCAGAATCTCTACAAGAATGCAAAATTCTAAACTATCATAAATATTTTTTTTTAGAAAATCAGAAACTATAAATTATATTCAAGAGAAGAGAGAAACTATGGGGGTTGTGCAGGTTTCCTAGGTGATAGAACCAAGAAACATATTTTTAGTGTATGTATATGTAGGTGGTATGTGTGAGTGTGTGTCTGTGTGTCTGCCTCTGTGTGTGGAGACCTCTAGTGTCATCTGAGGAAGGCTGTCCACTTCTATGTGACAAGGTCTTTCACTGACCTGAAGCCATGAACCTTCAATTCCACACTTCTCATGAAGTAAATTAGACTGACTAGCCAGTGAGCCCAGGGATTCTACTATTCCTATCTCTTCAGAGCTGAAATTACAAATATGCATTTTTATGTGAGTTCTGCAGATTAAACTCTGATCCTCACAGCCTACTGACTGAGCTAAATTCAAGCACAAAGAAAATTCTGCCTGTGGTAGGTACAAAATTCAGAGGCAAAGCAGAAATGGGAACAATAACAACTTTGGAACAAAACAAAATAGTAGAATAGCATACAAACACCTATTTATAATAAATGCATTAAACACAGACCAAAGACTCCAAGTAGATAGCAGAAACAGCACATCACCAATCAGAGGTTTGCTAACACAGGTTTAAAAGGCTAAAGCAATTTTTAAAAAGTCTTTCTAGGAAAATTCATATATGTACATTGATACATTATATCTATTACAGAGAATTTCTTTTTTTATAACTTCTTTCATTTTTCGAGATTATTATTTCATCATTTCCTCTCATATTTTGTCCTTCTAAATTCTCTCATATAGTTTTTCTTGCTTTCATTTACATTTATGGCCTCTGGTTTTTTTTCTCTGTTTTCATTAATTGTTGTTACATGTATATGCGTATGTATTCCCAAATACAATGTGCTCAGTTTGTGTAGTGTTATTTGCATATATGTTTTCAGGGATGAACATTTATTGTTGGATAACAAGTTAGTGTGCTCCTCTCCCAGAAGATTATTTCTTCCACCCTCAGTGTTCCTTAGTTGTCTGTAGCCCTTTTTGTAGAGTTGATGCCTCTGTCCATGTTTGCATGTCTATTGTTGCTGTCCTTGTTCAATTAACATGAAACCACTTGTGCTGGTGAAACTTTATGTGTGTGCCTCTTACATTCCAAGGAGACACAGTCTCACAGCAAACTACATGATCCTCTGGCTCTTACCAATTTTTCTGTGCCCCTTTTCCCAATGATTCTTGAACCTTATGTGCAGGACTATTTTGTAGGTGTATCCATTGGGACAGAGCCCTTCCTCACAGCTCTGCACATTCACTGGTTATAGATTTTTGCAATGGCCTCTGTCTGTTGTACGAGAAGTTTCCTTGATGATCAATGGGGAATACACTTGCCTGTGACTGTAAGGACAAATTTTAGTTAGGGATTATGTTGTTTTAGTACATTGGTGATTGCAGATTCTCCACCAAGATCCAAGACTTTGGTAGTGAATTCCTAATCATGTTAGTGTTGGATTAAGCAAAGTCAAAGTCTAGACAAACACAGCGAATCAGGGAGGGTGTGGGATGATTTCAAACTCTCTTACCGTTGGCTAGAGCTTGATTTCCACAGCTATGGAGAGAAGATCTGTGAAGGAAGGAAAGCACATCAGTGCATGGCATAGCCATTGACAATCTCTCCTTTTGGGAAGACCCAAGTCCTCCTTCCAAGGCCTTCTGACTGACTAATACACATCTAATAGGATATTCCATCTTGATTAGCTTAAAAATCAATGGAATACGACATTTTAATCCCATTTACAAAATAATTCCTTCATAGCAACGCTACTATATGAATGCATCTGCAGGCTGTAACTGGTCTACTGGTTCCTTTCCATTCCCAATTCTAGTAAAAATATATTCCTATAACCTCCTTAGCTAGTAATCTACTGGGGAGTTCTTAGGACAATAGAGCAAGTTGAAATGTCAGAAGCTATCCCAGCATTTACACTGCAAAATTAAAAGGCCCATTCATAAAATTTAATGCTATGTCCAAGAAGAGCTTTTCAAAGTACAATAAATAAGAACTTATATAACATTATAGGTAAATGTAGACAATGCCACAACCATTTATAGTGATTTTAATACTGCTTTTTCAATAGTAGATAAAACAATCATCCTACTCCCACCCCAAATAACAGCAAATGCACAAAGACATGAATATTTGCACTCAGTTCTTGTCTTAGTTGGTAGTCATTGACCCCTCTACCAGAGAGAGTACACTTATATTTAGGGAAAGATAAAATCATCTACTTTCAGCATTGTATTTTAGTATTGTATTTAGGTCTGAGCCAATACAAACTTGGAAAGAGAGTAAAGAAATTCATGAAAAGAAATACTGTGCACACACATGTGTATGTGCACACACATGTGTGTGCACACACAGGTATATTTACAATCCCCTAATTATTTACTTAATAAATACACAAGGAGTCTGTAGAGTCTATAGAGCAACTACCAAAAGTAGAAGTGAATTTAGGGAATAAATTTACAGAGGAAAGTTCAAAATATGCAAAAATCTCTGGTATTTTTATATACTTTCAGCAATTAGAAGATCAAATTAGAAAAGATCTATTTCAATCAAAATAGTATGAATAAAATAAAATTCTGAAATAATTTCTTAAAATATGCATTTTTAATTGAAAACAATGTATCATTGTTGGGAGAAAGAATAAGAAATTTCAGTAAATCTAGAAACATGTTATATTCAACAATCCAGAGACCTAATATTGTTAATACAATTTCAAGGCAATTCCAATTAAAATTCTCACAGAAATTTGCAATCTATTTCTAAACTTTGTGGAAATATGAAGCATAGAATCTATAATTTAAAAACATAATATTTAAAAGAAGAAAATTGAGATATTTAGTCTTACTCTAGGAAAAAAAAGCCATGGAAATGGATTGAGACATATCAAACATTAGATATCTGAACGGACATTATACAGTATGAAGAATGTTTTATGCAAAGACCGTGTACCAGGTTGTTCATTTAAAATTTCACAATAGGTAAAACCTGTGTGGACTGAAAATGATCAGCACAGTGTTTCCCTCTTAGGACTGACTGGAAAGGAACACGAGGGAGCTTTCTGCATCTGCACAGGGGCTTGGAATATCTGATTATATAAATTTTCAAACTGATAGCTTTGTTCTTTTAAGTTTTGTGGAATAATTTATAGTTTACAAATTTAATTCTAAAAAGAGACATTTGGGTTTATATAAACTCTAGCTAGTGCTGTGCATGCTTTCTTCAGGGAAGATACACAAGTGATGTTGTTATTTAACTTTGAATTTCATCAAAACATGGCAGGTTGGTATGTGTGGACCTATAAAACATTCACGGTGGCCAAGTGACCATTGTCATGTGTCTTAGGGTTTTTATTGTTGTGAAGAGACACCATGGCCATGACAACTATTATAAAGGAAAACATTCTATTGGGGATGGCTTAGAGGCTTAGATGTTTGGTCCATTATCATCATGGTAGGAAGTATAGCAGGGTTCAGGCAGTCATGATGCTGGAAAAGGAGCCAAGAGTTCTACATCTGGAGTGGCTAGGAGAGAGAGAGAGAGAGAGAGAGAGAGAGAGAGAGAGAGAGAGGGAGAGAGAGAGAGTCACTGGGCCTGATTTGGACACATGAGATCCCAAAGCCCATCTCTAGTGATAAACTTCTTCCAATACCTATTTCAACAAGGCCACACCTCGAATGTCACCCCCTTAGGCATTTAAATATATTAGTCTTCTTTGGGGCCATTATTCAAAACATCATATAATGTATCAGAGAAAGATACATTAGTGATCAACCTGCAATACCTTCAACTTTTCTACATTTTTATAATTAAACTTTGGAAACACTAAGGGGATGATTAGAGGAACCCAAAGGCAATCCTTCCTTTCAGTACTAAACTAACTATTATGCCATTTCACAGAGACATATTGACTGTTGAAAGCCAAGAGAGGACTAATTTCTATAAGTATAATCATTTTGGAGGTTCACATTAGTGTCACATCTCTATTCCACCAGTGTGTCTAGTGTACTATTAGTTAAAAATCGGTTCTGATTGTTAAATTATTTTATTTTTAGTAGAGTATATTTGTTACAAAACACACACAATACTATAAAATAGTGGGCTTCATTATGACACTTTCATTCACTTATAATATATATTTTTAAAAAGTAATCTTGATTCTGTGTAAGACAGTAAACTGTCTGAAGTACTGGCCTGAGTCTGGCTGACTTCACCTAAGAGGATGATCTCAAGTTCTATTTATTCTCCTTCAAATAACTTACTGTTATAATTCTTTAAGAGTTAATAAAACTCCACCATGTAGACACTCCATGTTTTCTTATCCAGACTTTGATGGATACCTACATGGACTTCCATAATTTGACTTCTTGGAAGAGAACCACAGTGAACATGGACATACAGTTTCCTTTATTTTTAACACATGGAATTGTAGATGGTGCTTTTACAGAGCATCATTTGAGCTCTATGACCCTGAAAGTTAGCCCCAGCATTTAGAGCTACTGGACTTAAGGTTAAGCCTACTCATTGCTAAGGCTTGGTATCATCTCAAACAGTTCCACTCCCTGCATAGCTGAAAGGCCATAAATGTGTCAATTCGCTCCCCTTTTCTGATCTTACATAGTTCTGCATGTAGGAGGTGGTTGCTTCTGAGCACTTGACTATTTAACATTTACATAATTGATTTGCCCCCATTCTAGTAGCACCTGATATAATTGCATCAAACACTTGGTGTTTCCTCACAACTTTAAGCTAGAATTCCAAAATATGGGATGCTGTATTTTGTGGTTGTTTTGTGTGGGTTTTGTTTTGTTTTATTTGTTTGTTTGTTTGTTCATAGCTCTCTTTACTTGGAACACACAATGTAGTCCAGGCCGACCTTCAGTTCTTAAAGATGTGCTTGCCTCTGCTGAGATTAATGGTGTGTGAAGCCCCATCCAACCTACACTACTTGGGTTTGCAGAGTCTAGTTCGTGGCTGCTGAATTCAGGTTTAGTGGTTCACTGTTGCCAAGAGCGTCCACTGAGCAGATCTTCAGGACAGCAATAATCCACTTCTCACCGTCCACCCCTCGGCAGGCATTTGCTTTCTCTTTAAAGACATGGTCTTTGAAATGGAGCTCATAATTGCATCGAAAATATCATGTTTCTGTGGTTATTGTGTTAGATGCTTTCATTCACTAACACCATTTTTATTAAAGCTACAACCCTTTTGGAGAAAAACAGTAAGTCAGAAAAGGGCAGAAGCACAAGCGGATGAAAACAGGCCAGGAATCCTGTTAGCACGTCCACAGGGCAGCGTGCTTCTGCAACCTGCCAGGTGTCTTTCCCCTCCGAGCTGCAGGTGGCTAGAGCTGTAACCAGATCCCCCAAATCGTAAAGTTAAAAATGTTGCATCTGGAGACTAAAAGTTAAAAAACGCTGTTACTTATCAATAGGCTTGGATTAAGAGCATCCTTTGGGCCAGATGAATGAATTTAAAGGCATTTAACAAGGAAACAACCCACCAGTTTTCTTTTTGTCCAACTCTTGTTCAATCGGAAGAAAAACAGAATTAATTTTTATTATTTAAAAATTATGTTTTCTGTTAAAAATTTTCTATCTTGTGTAATGCTCTGCATCAAAATAAATGCTGTTAATATATAGTTAAAAAAATAAAGACCATGTAAAAGAAGCAATTATGTGGGCCAACTAAAGCATTCTCAAGTTCATGAAAGCAAACAAAGGAACACAGAACCTTTGTTCTTCTCACAGACTCACAATGTAGCAATACCTTCCCTTTAGACATTGAATCAGGATTGTATCAAGAGAAGGGTTTTGTTGTTGTTGTTCCACTGAGTTTATCTCCCTTAAGTAGTGCATCCTGAGTTTTTCCTAAGTAGGTCACAAATAAGTTATGATGCTGTTCACTCTAACAGCAGCCAGCGAAGAGTCAAAGCGGATCTTCTAGGGAGAAGCTTCTGGGTACCAGTTGGAACCAATGTAGCAGTCCAAGCCTGATGAGTTCTGCTTTATTCTTTACCCCCCACATGAAAAGTACTTAGCTCCCAGTCTTGCCTCAGGCCAAAGCCAAGAGGCCATAGCCTAAAGCTCCTGATGAATCCTTGTGGACATCTGTGGTCAGAGTTGCTTAGGTAAAAGCAGCGCTGAGCAAATGCGGATCACTTGATGTCTGTCTTTGAAAACTTGGGGCAAAGATGTTTCTTTGCAAAAAAAATTTTTTTAATTGAAATTATGCTTATAAGGCTATGTTTCATCTCTTGCCATTTGTGTGCGTAACAGCAAAACACTAAATATTGTATTGCCTAGCAGGAAGTCAAGAGCGAGTGCCCAGTGTGTCTTAAATAAAATAAGAGGCTTGTTCATTTAGAGATTTGTGAGTGATAATTCAACATGAAAATCTGGGAGTAAAGAAATGATCCTGGGAGCCCCTGGGCTAAGCAGGAGATCTAGCACTTGGGCAGGGCAACCTAGCTTTCCTCCCATACCAATGGGATGCACTTCGCCTTTTCCCCCTCTCTCTCCTGTATTCATTTTTCAACAACCTGCCACATGCAATATGCCAAGCCTCATATAAAAAATGTCTTCTATGTGCGCGCGCGCGCACACACACACACACACACACACACACACACACTGTGTCTTGCTGTGCCTCTGTCTCTGTCTCTCCCTGTTTCTCTCTGTTTCTCCCTCTTTCCCTCCCTCCCTCTCTCTCTCTCCCCCCACCCCCCCTCTCTCTCCCACTCATAGACTAAAGCAACTTCAGCATACCCCAGCAGACGCAGACAGTAAACACAACCATGTGCACCGAAGCCTGGGATTTATTTAATTATACTTGCCCGAGTTATTTGTTTGGCTTTGCCATGTAAAGAGTTCTGTTTTATTGTTGGAACCTTTCAGGCTGTCGAATTGTTTTCAAAACTCTTCTTCCAGATGCGTTTGGCATTTACCAACAGTGAGCAACCAGCAGCCGTGTGACACAAGAATGTGTGTGCATCCAGTGGGCATTAACATCCTGCGCTTGGGTCAAGCTGCCAGAACCAGACTAAGGTTCCTGGAATTTAATGAAAAGGTTAAGTGAAGTTTACAGGTTTAATGCCTGGGGCACACATTAGTTTTCAAGGTTTTGAGGATTAGAGTGTATGACATTCTTCTAAGCAAGTTTGAACAAGTGTGTTGGGAAGTGGATGGCAGGTGGTTCATCTACAAAATGTCATCCAAGTTCAAGCTCAGAACCTGATGTTATCAGCGGACAACTCAGATTTCAGGCTTTTAACATTTTTGTGACTTTTTTTGGATTTTATTTTTTTTGACAGTTTCATACATATATAACATGAGTTCTGATTGTCACCCCCCCCTTCCTTCCACCCTGGTAACTCTGCTCCTCTTTATAAATAAGACTCAGATTTCTTGTTTGTTCTCAACAACGATAGCGGGGCTGCCTTCAGGTCAGTGTAGTAAGTTCCATCTGCAAAATACAGACCTTTGATGCTGTATGTGTTTTCAGTTACATAATTGGTCCTATAGAGTAAGATTTATGCTTATAAATGATTGCTAACATTTATATAAAATTATAAACTATAATAATCATCAAGGTTCTCCATCTGAAGCCCCTTTTCTATTAGTGACCATATTGCTGGTGCCCTTCAAAGCAAAGCAGAATTACTCCATGCTAAGCTTCAGATTAGAAGGCACTACAGCATATGCGTCTACCACATACAATTTTAAATTTAATGTACAAAATGTCTAAAACTGCCGTAAGCGTAGGTTTTTTTTATGATCAGAGATGAATCCTGTATTTTGCTTGCGAACCCTGTTTGATATGAACCTGCTGTAATGTTTCACACATAAACAGATGGTTATGTATTCATGTCTGTGCCTATGCCTTTCTATCTAACTCAGAAAAATGACCACCTCTGTAAGATTTTATCTAAAGTCTTACAGCATTCAAATTATACACTCATTTCTTTTAATTTATCTGCAGTCAAATGTTTCAAACATCTGTTAGTTTGTTTCAGTTAGGAACATTTTACTAAATAAAAAATCAAACAGAAGACAACTTTCTGCTTATTTAATTGTGGAAAGTAAACCCCCCTCAATATTTAGCATTTAGATGTCTCTCTCTCTCTCTCTTCCCTCCTCCCTCCTTCTTCCTCCCTCCTCCCTCCTTCTTCCTCCCTCCTCCCTCCCTCTGTCTCCCTCCCTCCCTCCTTCCTTCTCTCTCTCCCCCCCTCTTCCCTCCTCCCTCCCTTCTTTCTTTCTTCCCTACCCCCTTCCTTCCTTCCCCACCATTCTTTTTCCTCACTCCTTCAGTTTCTCCTCTTCCTTTCTTCTCCTTTCTTCTTTTCCCTTCCTCTCTTTCTTGCTCATTCATTTCCTGTCATCTTCCTTTCCTCTTCTGTGCCTTCTTTAATTCTTCCCTCCTTCGTTTTTCCCATCTCCCAGTCTTCTTTCCTTTCCTCCCTTCTCCTAGCTTTGTTACCTGGCTAGGATTTGAAAGCAAATGTCCTTCTTTCACTGTTTCCAAAAGAGATGTAAGTGGAAATCTAAAAGATACCATATAAAAGCATATCCAAGTAGAACCCTATAGGAGAGGCCTGAACATAAAAACAAATGCTCCTACCTGTAAAAACAGGCAAATTACCACACTGCATGTAGTCATCTATGGGACTGAGGATCACCTTCTGGGTGCTTTTTCCCCCTTGAATTATTCAGTGTCTGAGATTTAAATAGAAAAGGAACAAATGAGGAAATCCCATGGAGATTCCAGAGGAAAGTCAGCCAAACTAAAAGATGAGGAGACAGACTCATCTCTGTATTACTAGACACTAAGGTACCTGAGATTATTCAACAAGCAGCATTAGGATAGCTTTATAAATGGTTTTCTTATTGAACAGGCCATGCGTTTTAAAGGGCAGTTCATGTACACAGAGCATAATAGGATGCTAAGGGACTAAAACCATAACAAAGAGAATGAGCTTCATTGTTAAAATAAGCATGACCCTTTAAAAATATGATATGAACCCTAGTTCAAAGAGTCAGCTTTGGGTTGTAGCCTACTTCCTGTCTAACAGTTTGACAGGGTTTAATTTGCTGTGGACAGAGGTGCTGATCACATGGCCTATTTTGGTCCTTTCTGGGGGCCCAGATCACTTGAGGTACACATGCTATAAATTATTTCTTCTGAAAAGCAAATTATCATAAACCAGGTCACTATGACTTCCATGGTTTTGGACGTGGTTTCTCTTGTACCTGGGTCTGTGTGCTTGGAGGCTCAGTCCTCAGTAAGAACATGTCCAGTGAAAAGTTAATTTATTAGTCATGAGTGAAGGGGCTTAAAAAGGAGAGGATGGGGGTTAAGGGAGTGTGGCACGGTGGTATGGGGGAAGAGGGTGCCCAGGCAGGCCCTTGTCTGGGCACCTCTGCCCCCTGAGGGACCACATACACACACACAGGCATGGTATAGAATAGAGTTTATTCAGGGTAGAGCATGGGAATTAGTGGTAGAGAAAGGCAGAGAGAGAGAGAGAGAGAGAGAGAGAGAGAGAGAGAGAGAGAGAGGAGGCTGGCCATGACCACATGGAGAGAGGGGAGAAGAGAGCCCAAGGGGCAGAGGGGTGAGAGTATGTGGGAGAGTGGAGAGAGCAAAGAGGGAGAGGAGGGGAAGTAGCCCCTTTTATTTTGGGCCAGGTCTATGAGGCGGGGCATACCTGGCTATTGCCAGGTAGGGGTGCGGTGGAGCTTAGACAGAATACCAACAATGAATATATTATTGAAAGGGCTGTGTGGGTCCTGAGTCTCTGTAGCCTTTGTTTCAAGATGTAACCCATCTATATGCTATATGTTCACATGCTATCGCCTGTGGCATAATGCCAGGCAGCAAAGGTGCTTCTGAGGAGAGAGAGCTGAGCCAATGCCTACACTTTATCCTTGATCCTCCAAAACAATGAACTTCCTTTTCTTTATGATGCCATCAGCCTTGTTTGTTAGAGTGATAAAAGGTAACTAACAGGAGACCTTTTCAGGTTGATTTGAAGAGAAGGATAGTTCAGAGAGTCAAGAAAATGTCCTTCACAATAGCCACAAACAGTATAAAGTATCTTGGGGTGAAAAGATCTGTATGACAAGAACTTCAAGACTCTGAAGAAGGAAATGGAAGAAGACCTCAAAAAATGGGAAAACCTCCCATGCTCATGGATCGGTAGAATCAATATAGTTAAAATGGCCATTTTGCCAAAAGCAATATACAGATTCAATGCAATACCCATCAAAATCCCAACTCAATTCTTCACAGAGTTAGAAAGAGCAATTATCAAATTCATCTGGAACAACAAAAAACCCAGGATAGCTAAAACTATTCTCAGCAACAAAAGAAAATCTGGGGGAATCAGTATCCCTGACCTCAAGCAATACTACAGAGCAATAGTGTTAAAAACTGCATGGTATTGGTACAGTGACAGGCAGGAGGATCAATGGAACAGGATTGAAGATCCAGAAATGAACCCACACACGTATGGCCACTTGATCCTCGACAAAGAGGCTGAAAACATCCAATGGAAAAAAGATAGCCTTTTCAACAAATGGTGCTGGTTCAACTGGAGGTCAGCATGCAGAAGAATGCGAATTGATCCATCCTTGTCTCCTTGTACTAAGCTCAACTCCAAATGGATCAAGGACCTCCACATAAAGCCAGACACTCTGAAGCTAATAGAAAAGAAACTGGGGAAGACCCTTGAGGACATCGGTACAGGGAGAAAGTTTTTGAACAGAACACCAATAGCGTATGCTCTAAGAGGAAGAATTGACAAATGGGACCTCATAAAATTACAAAGTTTCTGTAAGGCAAAGGACACCATCAAGAGGACAAATCGGCAACCAACAAATTGGGAAAAGATCTTCACCAATCCTACATCAGATAGAGGGCTAATATCCAATATATATAAAGAACTCAAGAAGTTAGACTCCAGAAAACCAAACAACCCTATTAAAAAATGGGGTACAGAGTTAAACAAAGAATTCTCACCTGAAGAACTTCGGATGGCGGAGAAGCATCTTTAAAAATGCTCAACTTCATTAGTCATTAGGGAAATGCAAATCAAAACAACCCTGAGATTTCATCTTACACCAGTCAGAATGGCTAAGATTAAAAATTCAGGAGACAGCAGGTGTTGGAGAGGGTGTGGGGAAAGAGGAACACTCCTCCACTGCTGTTGGGGTTGCAAATTGGTACAACCACTCTGGAAATCAGTCTGGCGGTTCCTCCGAAAACTGGGCACCTCACTTCCAGAAGATCCTGCTATACCACTCCTGGGCATATACCCAGAAGACTCCCCACCATGTAATAAGGATACATGCTCTACTATGTTCATAGCAGCCCTATTTATAATTGCCCGATGCTGGAAAGAACCCAGGTATCCCTCAACAGAAGAGTGGATGCAAACAATGTGGTATATGTACACAATGGAGTACTATTCAGCCATTAGAAACAATGAATTCATGAAATTCTTAGGCAAATGGATGGAGCTAGAGAACATCATACTAAGTGAGGTAACCCAGACTCAAAAGGTGAATCATGGTATGCACTCCCTAATAAGTGGTTATTAACCTAGAAAACTGGAATACCCAAAACATAATCCACACATCAAATGAGGTACAAGAAGAAAGGAGGAGTGGCCCCTGGTTCTGGAAAGACTCAGTGAAACAGTATTCGGCAAAACCAGAACGGGGAAGTGGGAAGGGGTGGGTGGGAGGACAGGGGAAGAGAAGGGGGCTTATGGGAGGTTCGGGGAGTGGGGGGGCTAGAAAAGGGGAAATCATTTGAAATGTAAATAAATTATATCGAATAAAAAAATTAAAAAAAAAAAAGAAAATGTCTAAGGTGACAGCAGCAAGAGTCATGCAGGGTTCACAGCAGTGGGAGACAGGTGAGGACACAGGTAGCTATTTCTTTACCTGCACTGCTCTTTAGGACACACCCGCAGTCTTTCTTTATGATTCGGCTGCTATTTGCTTCTCTTGTAAACTCTTACAACTTATGGCTGAAACCTCCATGTAGGCGAAATTCTTAGTCTGCAATACAATCTTTGCTTGTTAGGCCCTTTTTACTTTTTGTTTTCCTGTGTAACAGAGAAATCTAACTAAACTCCAGCCTGTTATGCTGAAAATTTGAAAAGAAATTTAGTTTGTTTTATTTTTATATTTAAAATTCATAACAATAAATTCTAATGACAGTTGCCCTCCCCAGTCTCATCCCAGATGCTTCCCACTTCTCCATGCATTCAACTCCACAACTTCTTTCTCTTTCTTATTTTTAAAGAAAATAAACAGTCAAATAAAAACAAAATGTGAATAAAAAAAAAAAAAGAAGTGCAAGAATGTGAGATTTAAAAATGCCCAAATAAGGAAATAGGAGACAAAAAAAAATCTACAAAAACAACAAAGAGTTCATTTCACGCTCGGTATCTACTGCTGAGCAAATATTTTTGCTTCTCCTTTGCTTGATGAGCTTCCAGCTTGTAGATTTGAGCCTTAAAATGAGTATACAATAAATAACTATCTTAAACTCTTTAGAAATGAATGGCGAAGTTGTGATATCTTTTCTTTGTTGACAAGACTGTGAAGGATCAAACAATATGCAATCCCTGAAATTAGGGAGCTTTTATTACTAATATTTATACTCTTTCATGGGTTCACACCCATTAGCTTAGTATGATCTAAGGAGCATCAGCTACTGACAAACGGAGCAAGGAGTCAAACAAACGTGAAGGACAGTGGATACTGTGCCAACCCCTTGCAGTTTTGTCTGAGGGAAACTGGGCAAACAGAGTTTGTAGCACACTGCATTCACTAAAGGGTGTTGCTGAAATATGACCATAGTCTCACTAATCCTTCAGAGTCGCAAGCTAACTCTGAATCAACTAAATTTGTCTCATCTTAGGATAACAGACTTAATAACTCCCCTTAAAAAAATATACCTCTGTCGAAGACTCAAAATGGCAGACTGCGATCAGACAGATAGACTGTAGAAAAGAAACTGACTCAGATATGCACAGCATTCCATGGCCTAAAAACCTGTTGAGAACTAAAAAATATACACCAGACCATTCATACAGACTTTATGTAGCATGCAGGGATAGCTGCATGTGGTCTGGGCCAGCAGTAGCAATCAATGAGCCGAAGGAAGTCCTGGAGTCCATGACCTAATCTGAGACTCCCGTGAAGCACCTCCCATGATAAAAATCAGATCTGATCATCTAAAGGAAGACCCAGAGAGGTGAGGGTAGTGGGACCATCCACCACAGAGGACCTCCCAACCTTGAGAAGGGGGCATAAATGATTCTGGAAAGGAGCAACCCAATAGGGATGCTCTCAACCTTAGAGTGCATCTTCCTTCAGCAGGCATAGGTCAGTCCTGAGATTCCCAACTAGTCAAAAGTGCAAATGGTAACTGTTGAGTGCTTAGCACTAAATATGGACTTTGTGTTACCACCCTAAAGCTCATAGAACACTGTGAAAAAGGAGGCACAGCGTACATAAAAGCAGTAGGATGAGGAGGGTACTGTCGCACGCTGCCTTATGAATTTGACATTGCTGCCACATTCACAAACTCATGGCAGCTCCAATTGTTTGTCCAAGACATGCACAAAATGAGACCTGTCCATGGTTTACCATGGATGGGGAGCAGGTCATATTTTTAGTGATGTAGCCACTGGTATCTTGCCCCATGGTTCAGTAAATTTTCTCTTATCCATGCTCATATAAGTGACCCTAATTAAGCACAGTGGATCATAAAAACAAAATCAAACCAAAGACATTGAAAATAGAGGGGAGGGTGCTTTGGGAGAAGAAGAAGAAGGGGTCAAGTAAGAGTAGAAGGGGATGAAAATGGCCAAAAGACATTATCTATACTTATGGAGTTACATTGTCAAAGATTTAAAAATGAATTACAATTTATAAGCATGTCATTATGCAAGGTACACAAGTGCAGGCATATCTGATCTACATTCACAAGGGCATGGAAGCCTGAAAGGAATTTTAGCCCTAGCATCCATGTGCCCATCTGACCTCAGGTTAAAAACCAAAGCAAAAAATACCAAAAACAAACAAATATCAGACTCCACAAATCCCAGTCCCCCAGGTACATAACATCTGCATTAAATGTGAATCTGCTTGCTCCTGAGTTTCTCCATGGAGTCTCTGTTTCTCCACATATAAAACATATTATTTAAAGGTGGGTTTCTTTCTACTTTAAAAAAGCAACTGCATTTTTTTAATGCCAGAAGGAAGGTGTTTTATGTTTCTTTTATGTGCTCTTCTTTTCATTCCACATGAATAGGATTCCAAATTTTATTTTTTATTTTCAACCCGATACATTCTCATGTTAAGCTGGGCAAATTTATTCAACCTCAGCTCAAGCACTGATTTAAAAAAATAAATAAAGCAAGGTCAGGCTAGCTTTGGTATTTTTTATATTTTCTTTTATAATAAATTCTCTCTCAAATGATGCCTATGTGTATGTTTTGACATAATCATGGGTACAAATGTACAGTGTCTGAAATCTAAAATGACACTGGAATATCTTTTCTCACATTAGCATTATTTTAGCATTCCTACAACAGGGGGTGGTTCAGAGAAATGCAGAGACTTTCAGTTTATATATACACCTCTGATTATTATTCTGGGACCCAGAGCTACGGATCCAATCTCATAATATGATGGATGAGTCTCTCTGAGTTCAAAAGTATTGGCAAAGGGAAGAGCTCTAAATAAGGCAACCATGAGAGTCAAGATATGCGATTCAAAATTGAATGCCACAGTGTTAAAAGATGACCTAGTTTCCCTTAAGATTGCTGCTGCAGCAACGGAGGTAGATACGGGGTCCCTTGGTGTTCAGTCATGCTTGAAAACAGGAATAGTTATCAAGATCACAAAGGCTGTGATGTGTATGTTCCTTCTCAGCTAGTAGTCCATTGTAATCAATGACTTCTAAAGCTTTGCTTTGAAGAGTAGAGTAGTTCTCATGTTTGGAAAAATAGAGAAGTCATCACATGCCAGAGAGGTATAAGAATTAGGCAAAATGTTGGAAGAGATAAGGAAAAAGCAGCCATTGCTCTGGTGTTAGATTCTTTGATGTTTGGGGTAGAGTTGGAACGTAGCAGACATACATTTGAAGGACAGGTATTGGTGATCCATAACACACCCTCCCAGTGGTAATTTCATCCAAGGGAGCACTGGCACTGCCAACAGCTGAAGATGACTTTATACTGCATGGAAGAAGAGGCAGGTCATTATTTGAGTCTCTTGCACACGTGATAAAATGTTTTATATACTGGAAGTCAACTGACAATTTCGACAGATTAGATTTCATCCCTGGTTAAGAGTGACAGTAACAACAGGAGAGGAACAAAGAAAGGATTCTGAAATCTGGGAGATGAAGTTGTGCCCTTGAGATTTCAAGGTAAAAACAGAATGGTCATCATGAATATACTAAGTTATTGATAATAAATGAGGTGTTAAGTTAATGTAATGAAAATACAAATATAGGTGGGATGGTGTAGGCCTGTGGCTTAATTCAGATATTCTCACTGGGATAAAATAGTCCAAAAAAGGAGAGGAATAAGAAGAGACCAAAGATCTATTTTTTACTTGTTCTTGGATTTGCCTAAGACTGGTCTTGAACACAGTTCTTGTAAGTGCTACTCTTCTCTCATAAATGCTGATGACAATTTTCTTTGGTGGGTAAACAGTGACCTAGATGAAGTACTGATGAGTGGATCCTGGATCCTGGATCCTGGATCCTGGATCCTGGATCCTGGATCCTGGAGCCTGGAGCCTGGAGCCTGGAGCCTGGAGCCTGGAGCCTGGAGCCTGGAGCCTGGAGCCTGGAGCCTGGAGCCTGGAGCCTGGCTGCCTCTTGAAGCTTCTTCGTAGTTTTCTATTTATTTTAATAAATGGTAGGCATTTAGTAGTATCTTCTATCTCTTGACCTCACAATATATATTGTAGTAGAGAAGACCTTGTCCTCTGGCTCTATGAGTTCCAAGTGGACACAATGGAATCCATTTCTATATCTGAGTAGTAGAAGGAATTGTAAGATTCCCTCTACTACTCAGATACAGAAATGGATTTGTCATTTTGTTTTTGTCAGAATAAAGAGTCAAGTTTTAAGATATTTTTAAAAGCTCTTACTTTTCTATCAGTTCTTTGAAATGAGTCTTTATGTTTTTTGTTTGTTTGTTTGTTTGTTTTTTAAATGTGGTAGTCACACAATTTAGGGAGAAATCTGGGTAAAGATAGCTGAAAAGAATATTTTTCTTCAAAAATTGGTATTTCCATTTAGAGTGAGCCTAAGTAGTTTTCAAAGGGGCAGACGCTGGAGGCAAAAACAAAAGGCCATAGTTCTTTTATTTTAATTAATAAGAAAATCATATTCTCTTTATGACTTTTGTTATCATATATGAAAAAGTAAATTATAATTTAATATTTTCTTAATCCTACATTCTTCTTGTCTCAAATTCACAGAGTTCTCAACTTGAGAATTTATTTTTCCCTTTCAAATTGTTCATTAAAGCACAAATGACTTTGTCTCTTTTGATGTTGCCAGAGAAACTCGAGCACTATGTAATTAGCTTCTGGTTTAAAGTATTTCTCTCAACAAACACAGGCTTCCAGGACAAAGGCTGCATAATAGATGTTATTAACTGTACGTATAAATAGGAAATGAGTCTTGTACAGCCTTACACTTGCAGAATAAACTTGCCTCCATTCCAAAGTCATCTCTTCATTAATGACTCATGGGTTTCTTCCCATTATTCAAAAATAATGTAATTACAGGCTATTCGGTAATAATTTGACATATCTTATATTCATATCTGAACCTATTAATTAGAAACAACATATGCATTTATAATGTGCCTTTATTATTCCGGTTAATCCCTTTAATCCTATCTGAATGGCCAGATGAAAATAAATCCCTTCAAACATCTCTGCAAACAAACAACTAAATTCACCTAGTTTTGTCTTTGTTCTCAGCATCTACAACTGAAACACTCATGATTGACACCAGAAGAAGCCGTAAACAAGCAATGGGGAAAGAAAAATAGGGAAATTATTTCTCTTTGTCAAGAAGGGATATGTATTTACAAAAGACTCCTTTCTATCTACGGGGGTTTGAAATCACCGGGAATTGCTTTTGAGACTGTGGTAATATCCTTAGAAATTAATGAGCCAATCGTTCATACAGCGTAGGTTAGTCATATGGGTCCTTGACTCCTACCACGAGCCCTCTTGTAAGATAAACAGGTGTCTATTGAAGACTTTTAACCCAAGAGAACTGCGGTCATAGAAGCCTTGAGGTTTCTCAGAGGGTCCTTTTCCTGTGAATTTGCTAAAGTAAAAACAACACGGGAAGCCACGTGGGAGGCAATTCTGGATCCTTTTTAAGACACTGAGCTCCTAACCCCTAGGTCACTGGAAGTGGAAGAGGCAGCAATTGTTTTTCCCTGCTGTGAGCAATGGATTTGAACACGTCTCACACTGTTCTCATGCTGGGCTTTCTTCCCCTCTCTCTCTCACCCCATAACACAAGTGTGAACTGAGCAAACAAAAGTCCTCTGGGCACTAAGGAAAACACAGCCTGTCTACAGATCAGCTGATTCGTTCATTCCCCTTTTTGAAGCAGATGTATAAAAAGCCTATCTGTTAAGTAATGGAGACTTTCGTTTTTACTGAGAGAGACTTAAGAACTAGCTTACTTTTTAAAAAATATACTTTATAATAAAATGTATAATAACTTCAAAATATAGTGATTAAAAAATAAAAATACCTCAAAATCCTGAAACCAAAAATCATCATAATTAATACTTAGCTGTATCTCTTTCTGAGGTTTAATATGGACTTAATACCTGCGATCATGTATTTGAGATAGCAATATCTTTTTTTTTGCTCTTATGAGTTTCATGTATCAGAAGAAAAAATATTTATTTTGTATCCTCTAGTATTATATGATGCCCTTGGCTGATTTATCAATACATGACTGTTGGGTAGTAAAGATATTTTTGATTTTTCTTGCTAAAAAAATTTTGGTAATGAATTTGCTTTTTATAATTGTTTACTTTTATCTGCAGTTATTTCCTTAGAATCTATTACTTGAAGTGGAAACGATGAGGTCATTTTGTACACCTGTCTTAAAACTTTTGGTATAAAATTAAGTATTTCTTTAAAGAATGTGTATGACTTTGCATTCTGCAGGATATGTCTGAAGAGGCTTTTTCCATTTTCATCTCTGATTTCAGTTCTGAAAACCCTGAGAACCTTATTTATAATAGCCAGAAATTGAATAGAACACAGATGTTCTTCAACAGAAGAGAAATGGATACAGAAAATGTGGTACATTTACACAATCAAGTACTATTCACCTATTAAAAACAATGACTTCATGAAATTCTTATTCAGATGGACGGAACTAGAAAATATCATCCCGAGTGAGGTAACCCAGTCACAAAAGAACACACATGGTATGCACTCACTGATAAGTGGATATTAGCCCCAAAACTTGGAATACCCAAGATACAATTTACAGACCACATGAAATTCAAGAAGAAGGAAGAGCAAAGTGTGGATGCTTCAGTCCTTCTTAGAAGGGGAAACGAAATACTCAACAGAGGATATGTGGAGACAAAGTGTGGAGCAGAGATTGAAGGAAAGGCCATCCAGAGACTGCCCCAACTGGGGATCCATTCTATATACAGACGACAAACCCAGACGCTATTACAGACGCCAAGAAGTGCTTGCTGACAGGAGCCTGATATAGCTGTCTTCTGAGAAGTTCTTCCAGAGCCTGACAAATACAGAGGCAGATGCTCACAGCCAACCATTGAACTGAACACAGGGTCCCCAAGGGAGAAGCTAGAGAAAGGACTGAGGGAGCTGAAGGGGTTTGCAACCCATAGGAAGAATAACAATATCAATCAACCAGAGCTCCTAGGAACTAAGCCACCAACCAAAGACTACACATAGAGGGACCCATGGCTCCAGCTGCATATGAAGCAGAAGATAACCTTGTTGGACATCAATGGGAGGAGAGACCATTGGTCCTGGAAAGGCTTGATGCCCCTGTGTGGGGGAATGCTAGGGAGGGGAGGAAAGAATGAATGCATGGGTGGGTTATAGGTATAGAATTCAGGAGTCATGGATGCAAGCATCAACAACAGAAGAATTTGAGGTGCTAAAGATACCATAGAAAACATTGACTCAACAGTCAAAGAAAATGCAAAATGCATAAAGCTTACAACCCAAAACATCCAGGAAATCCAAGACACAATGAGAAGATCAAACCTAAAGATTATAGGTATAGAAGAAAGCAAAGATTTCCAACTTAAAGGACCAGTAAATATCTTCAATAAAATTATAGAAGAAAACTTCCCTAACCTAAAGAAAGAGATGCTCATGAACATACAAGAAGCCTACAGAACTCCAAGCAGACTGGGTCAGACCAGAAAGTCCTCCTGGCACTTAATATTGCTTTATAAGAAATCTTTACACAATAAGGATGTCTACTGTCCCTGTGTACCATTTACAGAATATAGTATTTTTCGAGTGTCATTTGCCTTTTACTTTAATTTTACCTAGTATAAAGGAGGTGCTGGTGCTAGAAGACAAGACAATTCTTCATAGAGCTTTTAGTTTCTGAACATCTTGTAATGTGTAATGTTGAAAATTTTTATTTACATCATGACTAATTTTCTTGTACAAATGTTTCTAAAAATAGATGTGGTGGTTCCATTAGGACAACAGGGATGTTCTTAACTGCTCAGTCTAACAGATGAGGGTTTCTTAACTCTAGGTTTTCTTTGTCACTTTATCTACTGATCATGTGGGTTCTTCACTCTTCTTTATGGATATGCGATATTTACTAGAATCTTCATCCTGTATGCTGAATATTTTCCAGTTTATAATGATAAGTTATCTAACATACTTCTTCATAATTAATACATGTAAGATTCTGTTGCATGTTTTGCTAGTGAACTTTTAAAGAATGCCTTAATTTATTGACTAGGCTTGAAAGAAATAACTTCTACAATATTGTGAAAGAAATAACATTCTACAATGTGTGCTTTATCTCATTGTTTGATCTTCATTTTTTAACAGCTCATTTTTTCTCCTTTTTATATTGTTTCACTTATCTTTCATGAGATTTGACTGAAGTTATTATTTTTTAATTTTACTTTAAGTTTTACATTATTTATTTATTTAGCTTTAGTATCAATTATATTCTTTTTGTCAGCAGGATGAAATCCAAGTTCATCATGTTAAGTGGAATAATTTTAGGCATTGAAAGACAAGTACCAAATGCTTTCTATCGATGCAGAATCTGAAAAGACCAGCTTCATAGAAATTGAAAGTGGATTTGTAGCTACCAGGTGCTGGAAGAGTGGGAAGTGTGGGGAGCTTAGCTAACCGAAACAAGTTGCACCTTGATAAGAACAGGAAGTAGTACGTGTAGTCTTGGAGTTTGTCTTATGCTCTGTGTACTCAGATGCTGAGTTCTGGACCCCAAGATCAGGTTGCAGTCTGAACATGGGCACTGTATTGACCAATGTGCCAGAAAGAATGTTCTCCAATAATCTCTGATTGGATAATAAAAAGCTCATGCCTATGACTGAGCAGAGAAGAGAGAGAGGCCGAACTTTGGATCTAGTAGGGGGAGTTTCAGGTAAGGACCACGAGGAGAACAAAGGAGAGTAGAAGACTGCTGTGCAGCAGGATGGACCATGAGCTTGTGGCCAAGAGAAGCTCGCCCTGGGGATGTACATGCAATGAAGCACAACTCAGTTGGTAGAACAATTATCTGGTTCGTAATAGACCAATCAGGTTTGAAAAGCTCAGAACCTGCCCAGCACAGTGCTGGCAGCTTATTAATAAAATCTGATGTCTCTTTGTCATTTAATCAGAGCTAAACAGGATAGAGTGGGCAGAACCCAGACCCCCTCATTAAAATAACCTAATACTGCTGTTTAGGTGGTCATGCTCAATTATAAAATACTGTAAAAATATTTGAGGTAACCCAATCACAAAAGAATACACATGGAATGCAATCTCTGATAAGTGGATATTAATTAGCCCAGAAGCCCTGAATACCCAAGGCACAAATCGCATACAAATGACTCCCATGAAGAAGTATGGAGAGGGTCCTGATCCTGGAAAGGATTGATCTAGCATTGGCGGGGAATATAAGGACAGAGAAAAAGGAGGGAGGTGATTGGAGAAGGGATGGAGAGAAGAAGGTTTATGGGACATATGGGGAGGGGGGATCTGGGAAAGGGGAAATCATGTGGAATGTAAACAAAGAATATAGAAAATAAAAATATTAAAAAAATATGTTATAACCTCGAAAAAAATATTTGTTTTTAGTTGTTTTACCATAAAATGATAAATATTGGAGGAGAGAAATATATGTGAACTGATTTAAACATTATGCAAAATGTACACACATTGAAATAACAGATGGTGCCCCCACAAATACATAAAAATGTTATGCCTTTTTTGTATTAGCTAAAAGTGAATTTAAGGTTAAAATAGTAGAAATTAGATAATAGCATAAATAAAAATAACTCAAACTATGCTTGCTAATGGTATTTATTTGACAAATATTTGCAGCTTACCAAGTGCTACCTACTTTTTAAGTTTCTTTGGAGTTTACATTTTATCCTAACTCAATTCTCTCAGCACTCCTGTGAGGTAATTCTTGTTGCTACTTCATCATCCAGATGTCACAGACAGAAGGCAGAGGGGTCACTAACAAGGTCCCATGGCCAGCAAGCTTCCATTCTCAGATCAGAGCATAAACAGCTCATTCCAGGAGGTCTTCACATTACCTCAAACTCTCTAGCAATCCATAAAAGGGAAAAAGTTGGAAATTGCAAGAACTGAATGGTCTTTACTTGCCCATCTGCTACCAAACAAAAGAACTGAAGCACGAAGGGTCTGCATGCACCCACCCAAGGTATTTCTATCGCTGTCCTTTATCAAACGCTTTTCTTCCCTTCCCCATTGCTTCTTCCTTTCTAACATGTAATTTGTATTTCACCATTGTACTCATATCCCCAAGCACACGTTTTTTTTTTTCTTATTGGATATTTTTTATTTACATTTCAATGTTTTTTCCTTTCCAAGTCTCCCCTTCAGAAACCCCCTCCCCAGTTCTCCCACCCCAGGCCTCTATGAGGGTGCTCCCTTACCCATCCACCCACCCACTCCTGCCTTCCCGCCCTGTCATTCCTCTATACTGGGGCATCTATACTTAGGCCCCTCAGGACCAAGGGTTGTTCCTCCCACTGATGTCAAACAAGGCCACCCTGTGCCACATATGGGGCCAGGAGTCATGGGTCCCTCCATGTTTAGTCTTTGGTTGGTGGTTCAGTCCCGGGGAGCTCCAGGGGGGTCTGATCGGCTGACACTATTACTTCCTCCACTGGGCTGTAACCCCCCTCAGTCCTTCACTCCCTTCTCTAACTCCTCCATCTGTAACCCCGCCCTCAGTCCAATGGTTGGCTGTGAGCATCCGCCTCTGGGTTTGTCAGGCCTCTGTATTTATCAGCTTCAGGCAGAGCCTGTCAGGAGACAGCTGTATCAGGCTTCCATCAGCAAGCCCTTCCTGGGATCCTTAATAGGGACCGAGTTTAGTGAGTGTATGTGGGATGGATCCCCAGTTGGGGCAGAATCTGGATGGCCTTTCCTTCAGTCTCTGCTCCACACATTGTCTCCTTATTTCCTCCTGTGAGTATTTTGTTCCCCCTTTTAAGAAACACTGAAGCATTCACACTTTGGTCTTCTTTCTTCTTGGGCTTCATATGGTCTGTGAATTGAATCTTGGGTCTTCTGAACTTTTGGTCTAATATCCACTTATCAGTGAGTGCATACCATGTGTGTTCTTTTGTGACTGAGTTACCTCACTCAGGATAATATTTTCAAGTTCCATTCATTTGCCTGTGAATTTCATTGTTTTTAATAGCTGAGTAATATTCCATTGTGTAAATGTACCACATTTTCTGTATCCATTCCTCTGTTGAGGGACATCTGAGTTGTTTCCAGCTTCTGGCTATTATAAATAAGGTTGCTATGAACATAGTAGAGCATGTGTCTTTGTTTTATGTTGGAGCATCTTCTGGGTATATGCTCAGGAGTGGTGGTATATCTGGATCCTCAAGTAGTACTCTGTCCAATTTTCTGAGGAGACACCAGACTGATTTCCACAGTGGTTGTACTAGCTTGCAATCCCTCCAACAATGAAGAGTTCCTCTTTCTCCACATCCTTGCCAGCATCTGCTGTGACTTGAATTTTTGATCCTAGCCATTCTGACTGGTGTGATGTGGAATCTCAGGGTTGTTTTGATTTGCATTTCCCTGATGACTAAGGATGTTGAACATTTCTTTAGGTGTTTCTTGGACATTCAAGTTTCCTCAGTTGAGAGTTCTGTTTAGCTCTGTTCCCCATTTTTAATAGGGCTATTTGGTTCTGTGGAGTCTAACTTTTTGAGTTCTTTAATAATCTTTGATAGATGGATATTAGCCCTCTATCAAATGTAGGATTGGTAAAGATCTTTTCCCAATCTGTTGGTTGTTGTTTTGTCCTGTTGACAGTGTCTTTTGCCTTACTGAAGATTTGCAACCTTATGAGGTTCCATTTGTCGATTCTTGATCTTAGAGCATAAGCCACTGGTTTTCTGTTTAGGAAGTTTTCCACTGTGCCCACGTGTTTGAGGTTTTTCCCTACTTTATCTTCTGTTAGATTCAGTGTATTTATTTGGTCTTATGTGGGGGTTCTTGATCCACTTGGATTTTAACTTTGTACAGGGACTTCTACATGTTGACCACCAGTTGAACCAAGCACACTTTTTAAAAACTTAGCTTGATGATTTTTATTATTTCTTTTTGAGTATTTAAAAGCTAATCTTCCAATACAAACTTTCACAAAATATCAAGGACATATGGGAACAGAATAATTGTAATTTTTCTTTTAAAATACGTATTATTTTATTCTTCCTTGTTTAAGTTCAAAAAGACTCAGTGTTAACATCTGGCAGTGTTTTTGGAATTTCTTTGAATAAAATCACATCTTTAAAAATCTCTACAAATTATATAAAAAACTATATAGCACATCAAAGTGTGGACTTAGACACACACAGACCTGACTGACTTCAACAATAATATCTCCAGAACTATAAGCAAGCATCATTATATCTGAGAAAGTGGACCAATAAGAAACAATTCCACAATTTACAAGTATTTTCAGACAAGCAGGACATGATTTTCTGGAGAACAAATATCACAGTGTTAATAAAACCTTGCCTACGTAGAATGCACAGCTTTACTAGACTGTAGTGGCCAAGAATTTTCTTGCTCATCATCAGAGAGCCACTTCTTTCACCCATTGATGTTTCCTGGATGCGAGCGGATGACAGAGAGCTTCTGCTCTTTGTTATTGGTCCTCTGTCTCGTGCTATACTATCTCCCATGTCCACGGTTTTTCTTTTCATATTTCTGAGATGTTTGCTCTTTTACATCTGTTCCTGGGATGAGCTCCATCCATGTGGAGAGCTGAGTGAACAGGTTGAGTTCAGAAAGACTGGTCACACTGCAGGCTACATGCTAACAGTCTAATCCCTGTCTGATGTAGACCTTGTATCTACTTGATGAAACAATAATGATCCCCAACATTTCCATTCTCACAAGTAGTAACTTTCAAATAACTTCTAGAGATGAACTGATGGACAAAAAGCTATCTGGCAATTTAAATGCACACGAGTGTTGCCAGCTGTCTTCAAAAGAATTGATGAATGTTGTCATTTCTGACACTGGCCTTTCATATTTTGCCTCTGGTTGCCAGCATTAGGTATTATTAAATTTAATCTCTTTTTCTTTATTTAATCTATAAACTCCATCTAGTTTTGATATGCATCTACAGTTTTATTATAATTTTCAAAATCATTGTGTTTTGCTCATTTACTATGATTACAGTCTGTTTTTTTAATTTGTACAGATTATACATTGAAATTTTTATTTTCATGAAACAATATAGCAAGTTTTAAATGTTTTCTTAGATTTATGACTGCTTAAGGAATCTCTGTCTTGACCTGGTTTGTGTTGTAAAATAAAATGCCCCAGAGTGGATAATTTAGAATCAACAGCCATTCATTTGGCTGCCAGTTCCGGAGGATAGGGAGTCCAATGTCAAGACACTGGCACATGGCAAGAGCCACATGTTCTGCCGGTCCTCGGAGGAATGTAGACGTGCAGAAGTACCATATAGTAGAGAGGGGATGTGCATAGAACTCTTTCTTTGGTCTAGAATCCCATCCTACCATAACTAACTCCTCTCCCACTAATGTAGACCAGGCTGGTCTTGGACTCATGGTAATCCTCCTGCCTCAGCCTCCCAAGTGCTGGAGTTACAACTGAATCACAACATATTGACATATTGCATTCACCTATCTCTTAATGATCCCTCCCCGCTACACTGCTGCACTAGTGATTAGATTCTAGCACAAGGAATTTCAAGGACATATTCCAATACAACACTGCAAGGATTTAAAAAAAATCAAATGTGTTCTAATAATGTTATGGTATTTCTCTGTTGTTGTTGTTTAACCTGGAATAACGGGTTCATCTGAAGCATTTTAGTTTAAAATTAGAAATATATGTAGCCTTATTTATGCTTGTTTCTTGCAATGATAAACTGAACATTGCAACATCATTTATTAAATATTCCCTCTTCTTACAGTGTCCAGATTTTCAATAGCATAATTATAGACTAATATTGAATAATGTATTTAGTCCTGCTTCTAAACTGTTTTTTAATTGGTCTAACATCTATTTCTGAAAACATAAAAGTTTCAATTTCTGTAATCCTAAAATAGACTTTATATCTTGGGTGAATACCTTACTTCCCCAACCCTCATCTAAATTTTCATCACTAATTTAGTGATTATCCTCATTATTAAACATGCTGTAATCATGTTGAAATTATACTTGATCTATATATTAATTTACAGAGAATTTAATCTATACATTATTAATTTTTTAATTAAAAAACAGATCTCTAGCTCAAGAGTTTTTGAAAATTTTAGGTGTTTTCTCAGTGTTTTTCTTAAATAAATAACACATTCTTTTTATTAAACCCCTAATCATCTCAGTTTTTTCCTGTTATTTCTTAAAATGTGATATTTTAGAAAGTAAAGAGTTTTTATGAATAGTTTTTATAGGTGTGTGTGTGTGTGACTGTGTTTGTTTATGAGTATACACATCTATGTGCAGGTACCTCTGCTCAACAGAAGGGCATTATATGCCAGGGAGATAAAATTACAGAAACCAGCTGCTCAGTGTGAGTACTTGGGAACCAAACTTGGGAGCCATCTTCTTCCTTATTTTTCCCAACTCCTTTATGTCTAAGAAAATTATTTATTTTTGTATATAACAACTTTCTGAATAATTGCAGTGTTCTCCTTGTGAGTTTAGTTGACTCTTCTGATGCGTCTGTGTATTCGATCATGGATGGTTAGGAATACTTTCTTTCTTTTTTTTTTTTTTTTACATTTTTTATTAGATATATTCTTTATTTACATTTCAAATGATTTCCCCTTTCCTGGATTTCCCATCCCATAAGCCTTCTTCCCTCCCCCTGTTCCCCAATCAACCCCTTCCTGCTTCCTTGTCCTGGTATTTCCCTACACTGATGCATTGAGCCTTTCAAGGACCATGGGACTCTCCTTTCTTCTTCTTGGGCATCATTTGATATGTGGATTGTTTCTTGGATATTCTGAGCTTCTGGTCTAATATCCACTTATCAGTGAGTGTATACCATGTGTGATCTGTTGTGATTGGGTCACCTCACTCAGGATGACATTCTCCAGTTCATTCCCCACTTTCCAAGTTTGTAGACTTTTTTTTCTTCTGATTTTGACTGACCAGTGTGATAGTTGGTTGATGCATGAGCTATGCTGGTGTGTAAGCATTTTGTCTACCTTCTGAGCCGTCTAGGTTATGTTTCTGTTTCTCTTTAGTGTGATAGAGTAGAAGAAGGGTGGAATCTGATCATTGGCATGATTTAGTATCTATTTCTTTTGTTTTTATATACCGAGTCACACTTGTTTTATCTTATATTTTTATATCCTGTCCATATAACAGATTTCTTTGAAGGTAGCATATTGAGAGGTTTCTGTTAGCCTTGTTTCCAGTGGTGCCAATGGCAGAAAGTGTGGTCAAAATTCAGCTGTGTTTTAACTACAGTATTGTTTCTCAGTGTTGGAACTAAAGGACAGCTGACTCATCCTTCATCTAGAGCTTTTGGTCAATATGTTATTCTGCAAATGGTACTGGGAACATTTAAGAAATACTGTCCTCAATAAAAAATGGGAAGATTTTGTGCATGCTGTCAGAGATCTTCTTTCTCACTACGAATTCAGTGTAAATGGCAACTGTTTCTATGACTTGAGGTCAGTGTCATGACTGGGTCTTAATTCATAGTAATAAGGATGGTTGTTTTCATCTTTTTATTTGCTTATTTTATTAATATGAGTAAGAGAAATGCAGAAAATGACACTATGAACTTCCTATCAAATACAGCTGGCTTGCTTTATACATCAGCCTTTGATAATGTTCCTTTTCATCTTATCCTCTTTGATAACATTTATCTTGTCGTATGCTTTATGAAGAACACAAAGTAAACCCTTTCTATCATAAACACATTCTTACTTTTTTCTTATGTTTTATTTTTCTAATTCCCCCTTTAATATTTGATCCTTTCTATCTCACTAGACCAGTTTTCATATTAAAAATATTTCATCTTTATCTACTTTGCTTGTTTGTTTATAATTAAAAGCAAAGAAAAATTCCCACAATTTGCAAAATAAGCAGCTACATATAGTGTCTTTGAAAGTGTCTATGCTTTCTATGTAGACCATACTGATCAGGTTTTATGCTGCAGGCTAACAGTATCCAGAGCTTCTATTAAATAAATGCAGTCTAGCTGACATATATTTAAAGCAGCCTGTTGATATATGAGATGAACACAGCTTCATTGTTGAGAGTTGTTTATCTCATTATTAGCTGATACTGTAGCTGATGCTAAACACTGGTCCACAGTAATTTTTTTATTTTCTGAATATTTGAATATTACTTCAATTCCAACTTTAGAGAGTTACTTAGTGCCATGAAAGCCAAGTAATATTTTAATATTTGAATTGTAAATCATGTTTCTGATCCCCCACAGACTGGAGCAGTTGAAGGACAATATTTAGGGGTTATATTGGTGAGAATGGTTAACACTAAAAATAAATTCTATTATTTATGGATCATTTTAGTTCTATATTTGTAAATTAAATATTTTGAAAAGTTTTCTGGCTTTTAACAAGTTTCACTGGGGAAATTGTAAGTTGAATTGCTGTTAATAATGACTATTTTCTTTTTTTTTTTTTTTTTTTTAATTTTCCAGTGTCTTTTATTTTTTTTTTTATTTATTATTCGATATAATTTATTTACATTTCAAATGATTTCCCCTTTTCTAGACCCCCCACTCCCCGAAAGTCCCGCAAGCCCCCTTCTCTTCCCCTGTCCTCCCACCCACCCCTTCCCACTTCCCCGTTCTGGTTTTGCTGAATACTGTTTCACTGAGTCTTTCCAGAACCAGGGGCCACTCCTCCTTTCTTCTTGTACCTCATTTGATGTGTGGATTATGTTTTGGGTATTCCAGTTTTCTAGGTTAATATCCACTTATTAGTGAGTGCATACCATGATTCACCTTTTGAGTCTGGGTTACCTCACTTAGTATGATATTCTCTAGCTCCATCCATTTGCCTAAGAATTTCATGAATTCATTGTTTCTAATGGCTGAATAGTACTCCATTGTGTCGATATACCACATTTTTTGCATCCACTCTTCTTTGAGGGATACCTGGGTTCTTTCCAGCATCTGGCAATTACAAATAGGGCTGCTATGAACATAGTAGAACATGTATCCTTATTACATGGTGGGGAGTCTTCTGGGTATATGCCCAGAAGTGGTATAGCAGGATCTTCTGGAAGTAAGGTGCCCAGTTTTCGGAGGAACCGCCAGACTGATTTCCAGAGTGGTTGTACCAATTTGCAACCCCACCAGCAGTGGAGGAGTGTTCCTCTTTCTCCACACCCTCTCCAACACCTGCTGTCTCCTGAATTTTTAATCTTAGCCATTCTGACTGGTGTAAGATGAAATCTTAGGGTTGTTTTGATTTGCATTTCCCTAATGACTAATGAAGTTGAGCATTTTTTAAGATGCTTCTCCGCCATCCGAAGTTCTTCAGGTGAGAATTCTTTGTTTAACTCTGTACCCCATTTTTTAATAGGGTTGTTTGGTTTTCTGGAGTCTAACTTCTTGAGTTCTTTATATATATTGGATATTAGCCCTCTATCTGATGTAGGATTGGTGAAGATCTTTTCCCAATTTGTTGGTTGCCGATTTGTCCTCTTGATGGTGTCCTTTGCCTTACAGAAACTTTGTAATTTTATGAGGTCCCATTTGTCAATTCTTGCTCTTAGAGCATACGCTATTGGTGTTCTGTTCAGAAACTTTCTCCCTGTACCGATGTCCTCAAGGGTCTTCCCCAGTTTTTTTTCTATTAGCTTCAGAGTGTCTGGCTTTATGTGGAGGTCCTTGATCCATTTGGATTTGAGCTTAGTACAAGGAGACAAGGATGGATCAATTCGCATTCTTCTGCATGCTGACCTCCAGTTGAACCAGCACCATTTGTTGAAAAGGCTATCTTTTTTCCATTGGATGTTTTCAGCCTCTTTGTCGAGGATCAAGTGGCCATAGGTGTGTGGGTTCATTTCTGGATCTTCAATCCTGTTCCATTGATCCTCCTGTCTGTCACTGTACCAATACCATGCAGTTTTTAACACTATTGCTCTGTAGTATTGCTTGAGGTCAGGGATACTGATTCCCCCAGATTTCCTTTTGTTGCTGAGAATAGTTTTAGCTATCCTGGGTTTTTTGTTGTTCCAGATGAATTTGATAATTGCTCTTTCTAGCTCTGTGAAGAATTGAGTTGGGATTTTGATGGGTATTGCATTGAATCTGTATAGTGCTTTAGGCAAAATGGCCATTTTAACTATATTGATTCTGCCGATCCATGAGCATGGGAGGTTTTCCCATTTTTTGAGGTCTTCTTCCATTTCCTTCTTCAGAGTCTTGAAGTTCTTGTCATACAGATCTTTCACATGTTTGGTAAGAGTCACCCCAAGATACTTTATACTGTTTGAGGCTATTGTGAAGGGGGTCATTTCCCTAATTTCTTTCTCAGCCTGCTTATCCTTTGAGTATAGGAAGGCCACTGATTTGCTTGAGTTGACTTTATAACCTGCCACTTTGCTGAAGTTGTTTATCAGCTGTAGGAGCTCTCTAGTGGAGTTCTTTGGGTCACTTAGGTAGACGATCATGTCGTCTGCAAATAATGATAGTTTGACTTCTTCCTTTCCAATTTGTATCCCTTTGACCTCCTTATGTTGTCGAATTGCCCGAGCTAGTACCTCAAGTACAATATTGAAAAGATAAGGAGAAAGGGGGCAGCCTTGTCTGGTCCCTGATTTCAGTGGGATTGCTTCAAGTTTCTCTCCATTTAGTTTGATGCTGGCTACCGGTTTGCTGTATATTGCTTTTACTATGTTTAGGTATGGGCCTTGAATTCCTGTTCTCTCCAAGACTTTAAGCATGAAGGGATGCTGAATTTTGTCAAATGCTTTTTCAGCATCCAATGAAATGACCATGTGGTTTTGTTCTTTGAGTTTGTTTATGTAGTGGATTGTATTGATGGATTTCCGTATATTGAACCAACCCTGCATTCCTGGGATAAAGCCTACTTGATCATGGTGGATGATCGTTTTGATGTGTTCTTGGATTCGGTTGGCAAGAATTTTATTGAGTATTTTTGCATCGATGTTCATAAGGGAAATTGGTCTGAAGTTCTCTTTCTTTGTTGGATCTTTGTGTGGCTTTGGTATCAGCGTAATTGTGGCTTCGTAGAAGGAATTGGGTAGTGTTCCTTCTGTTTCTATTTTGTGGAATAGTTTGAAGAGTATTGGTGTTAACTCTTCTTTGAAGGTCTGGTAGAATTCTGCACTGAAGCCATCTGGTCCTGTGCTTTTTTTGGTTGGAAGACTTTCTATGACTCCTTCTATTTCTTTAGGCATTATGGGACTGTTTAGATGGTCTAGTTGGTCCTGATTTAATTTTGGTATTTGGTATCTGTCAAGGAAATTGTCCATTTCCTCCAGATTCTCCAGTTGTGTTGAGTATAGGCTCTTGTAGTAGGATCTGATGATTTTTTGGATTTCCTCAGTTTCCGTTGTTATATCTCCCTTTTCATTTCTAAGTTTGTTAATTTGGATACTTTCTCTGTGCCCTTTGGTCATTCTGGCTAAGGGTTTATCTATCTTGTTGATTTTCTCAAAGAACCAGCTCCTGGTATTGTTGATTTTTTGTATGGTTCTCTTTGTTTCTACTTGATTGATTTCGGCCCTGAGTTTGATGATTTCCTGCCTTCTACTCCTCCTGGGCGAAATAGCTTCTTTTTGTTCCAGGGCTTTCAGGTGTGTCATTAAGCTGGTAATGTATGCTCTCTCCATTTTCTTTTTGGAGGCACTCAGGGCTATGAGTTTTCCTCTTAGCACTGCTTTCATTGTGTCCCATAGATTTGGGTATGTTGTGTTTTCATTTTCATTGTGTTCTAAAAAGTCTTTAATTTCTTTCTTTATTTCTTCCTTGACCAAGGTATCATTGAGTAGAGTATTGTTCAGTTTCCACGTGTATGTGGGCTTTCTGTTGTTTCTGTTGCTATTGAAGACCACTTTTACTCCATAGTGATCAGATAGGAGGCATGGGATTAGTTCGATCTTCTTATATTTGTTGAGGTCTGTCTTGTGACCTATTATATGGTCGATTTTGGAGAAGGTACCATGAGGTGCTGAGAAAAAGGTATATTCTTTTGTTTTAGGATAGAATGTTCTATATATATCTGTTAAATCTAATTGGTCCAAAGCTTCAATTAGTTTCATTGTGTCCCTGTTTAGTTTCTGTTTTCCTGATCGGTCCATTGAGGAAAGTGCAGTGTTGAAGTCACCCACAATTATTGTGTTAGGTGCAATGTGTGCTTTTAGTTTTAATAAAGTTTCTTTTACAAAAGAGGGTGCCCTTACATTTGGGGCATAGATGTTCATGATTGTCAGTTCTTCTTTTTGTATTTTTCCTTTGACCAGCAAGAAGTGACCCTCAGGGTCTCTTTTGATGACTTTGGGTTGAAAGTCAATTTTATCTGATATTAAAATGGCTACTCCAGCTTGTTTCCTGAGACCATTTGCTTGTAAAATTGTCTTCCAGCCTTTTACTCTAAGGTAGTGTTTGTCTTTGACCCTGAGGTGTGTTTCCTGTAAGCAGCAAAATGTAGGGTCCTGTTTACGTATCCATTCAGTTAGTCTGTGTCTTTTTATGGGGGCATTAAGTCCATTGATGTTAAGAGATATTAAGGAATAGTGATTGTTACTTCCTATCATTTTTGACGTTATTTTTTAAATTTGAATGCTTAACTTCTTTTGGGTTTGATGAAAGGTTACTATCTTGCTTTTTCCAGGGTGAAGTTTCCCTCCTTGTATTGGTGTTGTCCTCCTATTATCCTTTTTAGGGCCGGGTTTGTGGATAGATATTGGGTAAACTTGGTTTTGTCATGAAATATCTTAGTTTCTCCATCTATGGTGATTGAGAGTTTTGCTGGATATAGTAGTTTTGGTTGGCATTTGTGTTCTCTTAGAGTCTGCATGAGATCTGCCCAGGACCTTCTAGCCTTCATAGTCTCAGGTGAAAAGTCTGCTGTGATTCTGATAGGTCTTCCTTTATATGTTACTTGGCCTTTTTCTCTTACTGCCTTTAGTATTCTTTCTTTGTTTAGAACATTTGGTGTTTTGATTATTATGTGACGGGAAGTATTTCTGTTCTGGTCCAGTCTGTTTGGAGTTCTGTAGGCTTCTTGTATATTCATGGGCATCTCTCTCTTTAGGTTAGGGAAGTTTTCTTCCATAATTTTATTGAAGATATTTGCTGGCCCTTTAAGTTGTAAATCTTCACTCTCCTCTATGCCTATAATCCTTAGGTTTGGTCTTCTCATTGTGTCCTGGATTTCCTGGATATTTTGGGTTACAAGCTTTTTGCATTTTGCATTTTCTTTAACTGTTGAGTCCATGGTTTCTATGGAATCTTCAGCATCTGAGATTCTTTCTTCTATCTCTTGTATTCTGTTGTTGATATTTGTATCTCTGTCCCCTGATTTCTTCCCAAGGCTTTCTATCTCCAAAGTTGTCTCCCTTTGAGTTTTCTTAGTTGTTTCTACTTCTGATTTTAGATCCTGGATGGTTTTGCTTAGCTCCTTCACTTGCATGTTTGTGTTTTCCTGTAATTCTTTAAGAGATTTTTGTGTTCTCTCTTTCATGAGCTCAGCCTGTTGACCAAAGTTCTCCTGTATTTCTTTAAGAGATTTTTGTGTTTCGTCTTTCATGACCTCAGCCTGTTGAGCAAAGTTCTCCTGTATTTCTTTAAGTGTTTTTTGCATTTCCTCCTTGTTGGCTTTTGTATTCTCCTGGATTTCTTTCAATGATTTTTGTGTTTCCCTTGCAAGGGCTTCTACCTTTTGATCCATTGTCTCCTGAATTTCTTTATGTATGACCTTCATGTGTTCCTGTACCAGCATCATGACCAGTGATTTTAAATCCAAATCTTGTTTTACTGGTGTGATGGGGTATCCAGGACATGTTGGTAGAGGAGAATTGGGTTCAGATGTTGCCATATTGCCTTGATTTCTGTTAGTGACGTTCCTGCGTTTGCCTTTTGCCATCTAGATCTCACTGGTGTTAGTTTATCTTGTCAGTGCTGGACTCACCAGTGCAAGCTGCCCCTTCCCAGTTGGCCTCTGGTGCACAGCTTACCTCCTGCACTGCTTGTAGACAGTGTGCTTCTGCCCAGGCTGTTCAGATCCCAAAGCAGGCACCCGAAGGCTCCCGCTGGGGCCCGCTGGATTCACTGGAGCACACTGACTTCTCCCAGCTGGCCGCCCGGAAGCCCAGCTAGCCACTTGCAGGACTTGGAGATGTAATGCTGCGGCCCAGACTGATCTGGATCCGGAAGCGAAGAGAGTAGAGCTAAGGGCTTCTGCCTGAGGCCTTGCCCCAGATTGTGTCTGTGGAGCAGATGGAGCCCGTGTGCACTCCCAGGGAGTGCCGACGGTGTATGCTACTGTGACCTCCCCTGAGTTCCGCTCACTCCGCTGGGCAGCCGATCTGCCAACCGGGCTATCGCACACAAGGTTAGCCTGGCCGCCCAGTCCCTGAGTCCAGGCAAAAGCCTGGGAGGCCAAGGTCCGAGCAAAGTTCCCCTATGGCTTTGACTGTTAATTGGGTTTGCCAGGTGACTAGGATGGCGGGCGTGTGCGCCCGCGCTCCCTGAAAGCGCCGGGAGAGTCTGCTTTGCTAACAATCACCTGGGCGGGTTGACTCACAGATGGCCCACCAAGCTGCCCAGTTCTTGGGGTCAGTCCTGTGCCTTTTGGGGCCTGGACCCCCGCTTTGTTAGCCTTAGGCTATGCCTGTTACAGGTCTGCCTGCCTGAGCTCTCTGTCGTCCTGCAGGCAAAATGGCGGTGGCGCGCTCGCAGGCCTGGGCAAAAAACCTCCTGGTTGGGTTGGCACCCCGATGGCCCCCCGACCCGCCCAGGGCCTGGGTGCAGGCCAACGCCCGTCGGGCTCAGACCACCGCGGTGTTGGCCTCGGATTATGTTTGTGTACCTCAGTCTGTCCGATTCCTGGAGTACGGAACCAAGATGGATCCTCCTCTCCTGACTGGTGGGAGGCCGAGTTCTGAAGTGGCCTCCGTGCAGGAAAGGCGCCGCACAACTGCAGCTGCTTGCTGCCCGGCTGGTCAGCGAAGGTCAGTGGTCGTGGGCGCAGGGCCTAACTGGACCCTGTGACGCCTTGGTTCCACTGCTGATGGCCCTTCAGCTGGAGCAGCCACTGCTGCCGCTGCTGCCGCTGCTGCCGCTGCTGCCACCGCCGCCGCCCAATAATGACTATTTTCAGGTTCAGATTTTTTCATCTTATAATTACCCCTTTTTTTCTATTTATTCAGAAATCAATTGTCTATATTATATGTTGGCTCAGTTTTTTGCCTATGAAGTTTGTTCATATTCCTTGAACTATTTTGTTGTTACACAGCTTGAATTTACATCTTAGTTGAGCAAAGGAGGAAAGAAGGAACAGGCTTATCATAATTGCTTTCACATGCTAAGTTATGGACCTGCTTTGGTCTTGGCCACATTTTGAAATTACATGCACCTGTTTCTCTGCTATGAAGAATATTAAAGGAGGGGCAGAAGAGAAGTCTTAGGGTTCAAGATTGCTTCCTAAGATGGTCTACAACAGCCTGCAACCCCAGTTCTGCAGTGCCTAATGCCATATTTTGATTTTCACCGGTATTTGCATACAAGTGGAACATGTGCACATATGTACACATATGAAAAATGAAAATAAATCTTAAGAAAGGAAGAATGAATGTGTCTTTTTTAAAAGATTTATTAATTATTATATGTGAGTACACTGTAACTGTCTTCAGACACCAGAAGACAGCATCAGATCTCTTTTCTCTTTTCGGATGGTTGCGAGCCACCATGTAGGTGCTAGGATTTGAACTCATGACCTTTTGGAAGAACAGTCAGTGCCCTTACCCGCTGAGCCATCTCTCCAGCCCCTGAATGTGTCTTCTTGTGTTTACTGTTGATACTTCTGTTTTTCAGCAACCATTGTACTTTTATCAGGACTTCGAAATGTTGAAATAATTTACAGAAGTGCGAGAACTAAAGCTCAGCCCTATTCAACAGAACACTTTTTCCAAAGGGAAGTTTTCCAAATATTCGAATTGATCTCAAATCTGGTTTCCTTTCAGGTGTTTGTGCCTTAAGGCAATCCGTACTAGGGCATGGTCTCATTTTCCTAAATAGTCAAAAGCTATTGGAGCGTGTAAGCTAATCTTAGTGCGTATTCATTTACTGAATTATGATGTCATTCTGAGAAGCTGTAATACAGATTAAACATGAGATCATGGCCCCAGATGGAGTTTCCTAACTGAATATGGAAGTCACAGTGAGTTTCATGACAGTCAATGGTTCTGAACTCAGCAACTGCTAAAATCTAATTCAAAATAAAATGTGCAACAAATCTGAGGCCCTTCTGGCTGCCCTTTCTCCTGTCACATCATGCAAATGTACTGTCACTTTGTTCTGAGCACACAACACACACTTGGCACTAAGCATGTCCCCATCTTTCGAGGCCAGAGAACACCACCTGAAACACCACAGTTTAGATTTAAGTGTGTTATCAACTGCAGTGCTTTTATTGTTATTACAGAGATGTTCTTAGAATTATGACTATGAAAAAGACACTTGTATATATTTTCCCACCATTGTTTCTCATCATGTTAAGCACTGCATGAGTATGTCTCTGTATTGCATTGACTTAGAAAGCTGAATTTCAAATTCTTTTAATCGAGCTACGGACTTGATTTTTGTAAAAAGAAAAAGTTAAACTTTGTTCTAGAATCAATACACAATTTTCAGTATTTTTAAAAATAACCCAAAACATTCATGTGTCTCTCTGTATTATATATCTATGTGAAGTGGTTTTCTCAGTACTAATCATTATATAATAATAATATTGATCAACTTTGAAAAATGATGAAGATATTGTATAATCTGCAGTTTCATATCTACCAATATCTAATTCTTTATGTAAAAGGAAATTCTTGCAGTGAACTCAAGTTCAGTTCTAAGCACGTATACTAATTCATTTACAACAATCCCTAAAGCTAGTTTCAGGGAGAATTCATGAATTCCTTAGGCATTTGCAGTCAGATGTGAACACACACAGATGTGCACACACACACACATTTGATAGCTAAAGTCAGTATCTATGAACATTTCCTTTGTTTAAGTTTACAATTATCCATTCCATTAAATAAGACAAGTTAAGTTCTTGAGTTTAAAATCAGTTATAGGGCTAGCAAGACCTGCCAGCAGTTGGCCACTGAGAAAAAAATGCAAATAAAAGGTTGTTGATAGGAAAACATCACCCTAAGCGAGGTAACACAATCACAAA
This sequence comes from Apodemus sylvaticus, assembly GCF_947179515.1. NCBI lineage: Eukaryota > Metazoa > Chordata > Mammalia > Rodentia > Muridae > Apodemus > Apodemus sylvaticus. The sequence goes on along the minus strand of NC_067476.1, from coordinate 97,834,077 downwards.
AGAATACACATGGAATGCAATCACTGATAAGTGGATATTAAGTAGCCCTGAAGCTCTGAATACTGAAGATACAATTAGCATATCAAATGATTCCCATGAAGAAGGAAGAAGAGGGCTCTAATCCTTGAAAGGCTTGATCCAGCATTGTAGGGGAGTACCAGGACAGAGAAAAGGGAGGGGGAAAGATAGGAGAATGGATGGAGAGAAGAGGACTTATGGGACATATGGGGCGGGAGGGGGGGACTGGGAAAGGGGAAAGCTTTTGGAATGTAAACAAAGAATATATATATATATATATATATATATATATATATATAAAAGAACTGGATAGTTAGTTTAGACTTCAGTCTTTATCCTCTAACTGAAGTTGAAGCGCAAAAGGTATGAATCCAGCTGTTCTCATGAGAAACTTATTTACCAGACTGACTCAGAGAAGGAGTGCAGTTGATCAATGTGGATTAAAGAAACAGCCTTGCCCCGTGGTATTAATAAGATTAGGGATGTAGCTTATATGATTGTGTGTGTGTGATGTATGTATGTGCATAAATATATGTGTGTATACATGTGTGTGTTTGTGTGTGGTATGTGTATGTGTGTATCTGCATGTGAGGTGTGTGTATGCACTTGTACTTACGCATGTGTGTGGTATGTGTAATGTGTGTATATGTATATGAGCATGTGTGTTGTGTGTATGTGTGTGCATATGTGTTTGTACATGTATACTGGAATGTGAGACAGGACAATGGTAACTATACTATGAAAAACAATCACAGCAAAGTTAGTCTAGTTTACTTCTAGGAATGAAGGGCTGAGGCAAGGAGACAGGAAGAGCTGCACTTCTGGCTTTCCTATGGTCTCAGGAGCTTTCCCAGTGGATTTAAAGCACAATTTCCAAAGTGTCCATTGAGCAGCACAATGTTGCCACTCTGAGTTGTTGACAGGGACAGCTGCAGGTGCTGCTGTAAATTCACAGGATCTGGTCATAAATGCCTACAGGACAATTCCTTGGAGCTTAGTTTCTTCCTCACTTGGGTCAGTTTGAAATGAAGATACCTCCTTTTAATTTCTTTGGGGGTATAAAGCTATTAAAAATGGATATTCTGGAAACTGATTTAAGCCTACAGCCAACAAAACAACAGGTCTCTTCAAAATATACTCATGCATGAGGCATGCTTACAGCATGAAATACCCTGAAAGGATAAGGGAAATCAGTGTGGCTTTGTAGAGGTAACAATTGCCTGACATCTTTATATAGCAGGTATCAAAAAGATAAATATTATCTTCTGCAACAGAAGTGGTAAGGCAAGTAATGAGAAAACAGTCTCCAATTATTGCTTAGAGAGATTTATTTACTATTAATTAATTTATTTATTTATTTATTTATTTATTAAATATGACAAGTGCTAGGAAGATGATGCTCTTGGTAAAGTGCTGGGCACACAAGGACCCTGCGTTCATACTCTCGAACTCATGTAGGAATTGTGCACATTGGTACATTTTGATTCTACTTACAAAATATTGAGAAGGATACCTGGCATCAATATCTGGCTTCCACACATAGGTTCAGATAGCTACAGAGCAGAAGCTGAGAGTTTTATATTTGGATCTGAAGGCAGCAGGAAAAGAAAATGATCCTGGGCCTGGCTTGAGCATCTGAAACCCCAACGCCTGTCGCCAGTGGCACATTTCCTCCAACAAGGCCACACCTTCTCCAGCAAGCCTACACTCTAATAAGAGGACATTTCAATATGAGCCTATGGAGGGTCGTTTTTACTCAGACCATCTCTCCAAAAGTTACGGTATCCTTTTTATAATTATTTTATAAGCCCTTAAGTCCAATTTGTTCCACCTGTATACTATGCCATCTGGGATCATGGGCAGCCTACCGGGAGCCATACCACTCAAAAAGCTGACAAATCTTCCCTCGGAAGCTATCACCTGTCAATAGCACCTCAGGCAGGGACTGGAGTTCATGAGCCTCTCCACTCTCCTTGCTAGAATATTAGCAGACTTCATCTAGTGCAGATAACCATGGCGGTTGTAGGTTCAAAAGGGCAGCAGCTCTGTCATGACTAGAAGACTATGTCATTCTCTTCCTCCATGACCTCTGCCTCTCTCCATTCCTTCTAAGGGTCTCAGGGACAAGGATGGAGGAAATGTGACACAGATACCCCACTTATGGCTGAGCACTTTACCAACCTTTATTCTCTACACACTGACTGGTTTTGAATTTCTGTGTTAATCATCATCATACCACACAGAGAAGTTTTTCTAATGAGTCCTGACAGTTGCACTGATCTATGGGTATAAGGCTATGAATTTAGAAGGCAGTTTGATAGTTTGTAAATTTAGCAAAATAATAGTACAACTTCACCCTGGAACCAATAAGCCTCCTAACTATTGACTCTTGGCTAGATTATAGAATCAGGTATGAATTTTCTCTTTAAATCTGATCAGAAACTGATTGGTTACCTCATGACATTGTTCCATTATTACAACCATTGGTATATATTTCCAGTCATTAGAGTGGCTCATAAAATTGACAGCTTGGGAATCGCCAAACTGATTTCCAGAGTGTTTTTACCAGCTTGTAATCCCACCAACAATGGAGAAGTGTTCCTCTTTCCCCACATCCTCTCCAGCATCTGCTGTCCCCTGAGTTTTTCATCTTAGACATTCTGACTGCTGTAAGGTAGAATCTCAGTGTTGTTTTGATTTGCATTTCCCAGATAACTAAGGGTGCTGACCATTTCTTTAGGTGCTTTAGAGCCATTCGAGTTTCCTAAGTTGAGAATTCCCTGTTTAGCTCTGTACCCCATTTTTAATAGGGTTATTTAATTCTCTGGAGACTAACTTCTTGAGTTCTTTGTATACATTGGATATTAGCCCTCTAGATATAGTACTACCTGTGGACCCAGCTATACCACTCCTGGGCATATACCGAGAAAGTGCTCCTACATGTAATAAGGACACATGCTCCACTATGTTCATAGCTGCCTTATTTATAATAGCCAGAAGCTGGAAAGAACCCAGATGTCCCTCAACAGAGGAATGGATACAGAAACTGTGGTATATATACACAATGGAGTACTATTCAGCTATTAAAAACAATGAATTTATGAAATTCTTAGGCAAATGGATGGAACTAGAAAGTGTCATCCTGAGCGAGGTAACCCAGTCACAAAAGAACACACATGGTATGCAGTGTGTTCAAATAAGCAGATGCTAGTTCAAAAGCTCAAAATAAACAAGTTACAATTCACCCAACACAGGAAGCTCAAGAAGAAGGAGGACTTAAGTGAGAGTTCTATGATTCCTCTGAGAAAGGGAACAAAATGCTCACAGGAGCAACAAGGGAGGCAACGTGTGGAGCAGAGTCTGAAGTAATGGCAACTCAGCGAGTGCCCTACCTGGAGATTCATCTTATAGTCAGCAAACCCCGACACTATGACGAGAAGCATGTACCAAAAGGAGCATGCCATGGCTGTCTCCAGAGGGGCCCTGCCAGAGCCTTACAAATTCAGAGGCAGAAACTAGCAACCAACTATTGGACTGAGCTTGGGGTCCCCAACGGAGGATCTGGAGGGTGGTCCAGAGGAGCTGAAGGGGTATATAGCCCCAGGGGAAGAACAATGACTTTGGACACCCAGACACCCCAAGACACCCAGGGACTGAACCATCAACCAAGGGGTATACATGGTTCCAGCCACAAATGTGGCAGAGGAATACCTTTATGGGCTATCAGTGGGAGGAGTGGTCTTTGGTCAGGTAAAGGCTCAATAGAGGCCCCAACAAAGGGAAACAGATGGGAGGAGGGAAGTTGGGGGGAGGTGGGACTGTGTCAGGTAGAGGGGCATATACATGGAGGCAGGGGGTGGGAAGAGGGGTTGGGAATTGTTGGGGAGGGTGCTTTCGGGAAGGGGGAAATTGGGAAAGGTTTTACCATTGGCAATGTAAATGAAGAAAATACTCAATAAAAAAAATTAAAAAAAAATTGACAGCTTGGTAAGATTGTTGATGACTTTTCTTCTCTAACAGCCTGTACAACATCATCAGTTACTATGGGAGACAGGTTGCAAATGGAAGCATCTACTTTGATTTCTCCATGTCCTATGACTAATGTGTGTGATGTCTTCAGGAATAGAGTCAAGTTTTTATGGGAAACCTAGAGCAACAGTAATAGTTTGCATTATTTTGGGGATTTAGGGACATACACAGGGAACAAACAAGGAGATGTAAGTATGGAAAGAGGTGGGAGGGTATGGTGGAGGAGGGACTGTGGGTAGAGATAATGATCATTAAGGGTACTTCAAAAAGAGTTTAATTTGGAATTACCTTAAATCACTTTTAAGTAAACAAATGGAGCAACAATTCTTTTTCAGGCTGGGAGCACACACATGGCCAATGAGATCCTATACGATAATTAAACACATGCCATGTTTAAAATGTATTTGTATACCAGCTGAATGAATGAATAAACTAAATCTTATATTTGGTAACAGCACAAAGTAAAGTCAAAAGAGACAGAAACAACAAACTGGAAATTCAGGCCTCCCATGTTTTCAGAAAGTTGATTTTTAGAACCCCCATTCAAGGCAACACTGAGCAAATTTGGTTTTATGTTTAAGTGGTATCATTTAAGCAAGCACCAGTGAGTGATTGTGACTTTATAACTGTCTGCCTTATATGGTGGGGGAGTGGGTATCAATTACTTGTAACCTGACACAGGGAAAGAAGGGTCCCATCCATGGATAAACTGTAAAACAACATCCCTCTGAAGGGTCAAACTCTTATCTATCACCTCCCAGAGAAGAGCAGGCAGGAGTTTTCAATAACCCTCTTCTTCATGAATGCCCATTCCTATCACAGAACTTGGTTTAGCTTAATATTGGGGTGTTCTTGGCACAGGCTTTTAAAGCTAGTCTGCACATTATCATTGGTCTTCATATGGTGGGCCTGTCTAATAGACTGCACATTTCTGAGGACCAAGAACAGACCTGGTTCCCTTGGAATCGCTCATCTTTACACATTTAATACTCGAAGCCCATAGCATAACTAAATAAACAATAGAGTCTTTGTATTTGAGAATTTCAAGGCTCTGTATATCTAGGAGGGGAAAGTGCTAAGTTCCCCAGAGGACTGGTCCTGCTGTTGGGAAGAGAAGCTGTTTCTATGCAAGGCTTGGTTACTTGGCTTACGAATGGCCTTCCACAGTGGTCTCCCCATTCTCCCCATGCTGACAAAGTCACTTTCTAATCCTGGGTGACAAGGATGCTTCAAGGCAGAGGGAGGGAGCAGCCGCCACACAGTGACCTCTTTTCAACCTAAAGCCTTCACATTAGAGAAGGTGACAATTTCTCTTATATTGGAAGAAGAATAAACAAAGCCACCTGAGTTCCCAAAGCAACACCTTGAGGCTCTATTGAAAGAAGAATTTTCTAAGAATTGTCACATTTAAGTACTACTGTTATGATATTAAAAACGTTTCCTTTGGCTTTCAAGGGCTTGAATAAATAAAAATGATCCTGCAAGTCCTGGTTCACACCTATATTTTAATCACATGAAAGAATCCTTCCCCTCCCTTCTCTCCATGAATTGATTTTCATGTTTTACCAAAGAAGGAAGGTGGGATTTATAAATTTAGGAGCAACAAAGCAGGTGCCAAGGCCAGTAAAATCTCCATTCACCGTGCCAGTGAGGCTCGCACACCGAGGAAAGAGACCATTTTATTAAATATCACCTGAAGACAGCAGAATTGAAAGCGGCAGAAAAGACAAATGGCCGCTGAGAAATTTAGTGCAGTGGCACACACACTGTATTTTTCAGCCTTTGCCATATTTACTGAAAAATCAATGGCAGATCTCCTGTCGTGTGACTGCGGTGTGACAAACCCTTATTACAGGTTAACACCCTATTACGCCAGTTCATTTGTGTAAAACTTTCTGCCAGCTGGGCAAGTATTCATCTCCGAGAAGAAACAGAGAGCAGATTCTTCTGAGAACGTGAGGAAAAGGAGCTGTCTGCAAAATGAAGACAAAGACTGATTTTTTTGTTTTCACATTCATTTTATACCCAAGAAACTTAAGTTTACCCCAGAAAAGAGAGTCTCGACAGTGAGAACAGATGCAGGGTGGGGATAGGGAGAAAGACGGTGAGAACAATGACCAGTTAGAAGTGAGGGGGATCTGTGCCTCCAGAGAGACCAGTTTACAATTCCTTTGTTTGGGGAGGGGGTGCAGTGGAACATTCCTGATGGTATTCAAGAGAGTAGGGAGGGCTCCAGAGGCCCCTCCTGTTATTATGGGGGTCTGGGATGGAAATTGTGAGGGAGTTGCTCAGCGTCGGGAGCCAAGTTGGGACAGGGACTCCTCAGCCACCGAGGACTTCTCTCTTGAGCTCTTTCTGGGGTGGGCGGTCCAGGGCTTCTTACTCCTTAGAGGCCATGTAGGCCATGAGGTCCAGGATCCTGTTTCTGTAGCTGTATTCATTGCCATACTGAGCTTTACAAAATTGTCATTGAGAACAGCGCCAGCCCCAGCATCAAAGGTGAAAGAGTGGGAGTTGCTGTTGAAGTTGCAGGAGACAACCTGGTCCTCAGTGTAGCCCAGGATGCCCTTTAGTGGGCCCTCAGATTCCTGCTTCACTACCTTCTTGATGTCATCATACTTGGCGGGTTTCTTCAGGCGGCATGTCAGATCCACAACAGATACATTGGGGTTAAGAACACAAAAGGCCATGCCAGTGAGCTTCCTGTTCAGCTCTGGAATGACCTTGCCCACAGCCATCAGTGAATGCAGGGATGATGTTCTGGGCAGCCCCACAGCCATTACACCACAGCTTCCCAGAGGGGCCATGCACAGTCTTCTGAGTGACAGTGATGGCATAGACAGTGGTCATGAGCCCTTCCACGATGCCAAAGTTGTCATGGATGACCTTGGCCAGGGTGGCTAAGCAGTTGGGGGTGCAGGATGCATTGCTGACAATCTTGAGTGAGTTGTCATATTTCTAGAGGTTTATACCCATCACAAACATGAGGGCATCGGCAGAAGAGGCAGAGATGATGACCCTTTTGGCCCCACCCTTCAAGTGGGCCCTGGCCTTCTCCATGGTAGTAGAGAAGCCAGTAGACTCCATGATATACTCAGCACCAACATCACCCCATTTGATGTTAGCGGTATCTCTCTCCTGGAAGATGGTGATGGGCTTCCCATTGTTGACTAGCTTCCCATTCTCAGCCTTGACTATGCCGTTGAATTTGCCATGGGTGGAGTCAGACTGGAACATGTAGACCATGTGGTTGAGGTCAATGAAGGGGTCATTTATGGCAACAATCTCCACTGTGCCAGATGCAGAGGAGAAGGCAGCTTTGGCAACCAGGGACCCAATATGGCCAAATCCATTCACACTTACCTTCACCATTTTGTCTACAAGAGGAGGCTGGCACTGCACAAGAAGATGCAGCTGTCTCTGGAACAGGGAGAAGCATTCAGTTTACAATTCTTGAGTAAATAAGTCCACTGATGTGACTCTTCTGTTTTAACACCCAACTTGAGAAAGACCTGAGAAGGTTCATGACTCACAGGGAAGCATGAGACAAAACCCACACCAGGCCAGTGTTCATGAATATCCTAATGTTTTCATTTTATACCCAGAACTATTTCACTCTTGTGAGTGAGTGAGTGAGTGAGTGAGTGAGTGTATGTGTGTAAAGAGAGAAACAGAGACACACGGATACAAATAGAGACACAATGAAAGACACATAGAGACAGGAAGACATAGAGATAGAGACACAGAGAGTGACAGAGAGACAGAGTGAGGACACATTCTGGAATATGGAAGATACTACACTTTATATACTTTCACAATGAGCTTACTTACAGTTTTGTTGTACATGACCTGATAACCTGACATAAGTACAATCCTAGAATAATGATGTAATGAATCTTTAGGGCAACTACTAGGATGTGTTAGAGAGATGGTGCTCATGTTGGAGCAGGCTAAGGGAAGATATATTTTAATGTGTATTAAAGACTGGATGGATACTATAGTTTGTAGGATGGTCTCTCTGCGTGTCTTTCTCTTTTTCTCTATCTCTATATCTCTGTCTGTTTATCTGTCTGTCTGTTTTTTGACTCTCCTCTTTTTTATACATGCCTGTGTGTATTCCCCTTTATTTCCCCCCTCTCTATCATTTTTTCTTTTTATTCAAGTTTAGGATTTTAAAACACCTTTTTGTAGTAGATATCTGACTGGTCTGATTAAGTCACATGGTTCAGCCATTAGTCCTGCTTACAATATAGTTGCCATAGTTTCATGAAGACATAGAAGCCTGATAAGAAAATGTACCCAAATGAAAGCCATTCTGTTACCTGATGGAGGCCACTCCAGGATTCTCAAAGTTCTTCCAAAGAAGGACCCTTCCTCAAGGCGTTGGAAGAGTATATGGTATTTAGAAGGACTGGAAACACTGTGCTGAAAGTGTATATACCACAGTTTATTTACATTCTTGTACATTTCTCAGTGTGAGATGCCAAATGGATCAAGTAGAAATGACTTAAATCTCTGAAATCTGAGTTTGTAAATTGATAGTACACATTTCTGTAAGATATGGAGAATGTGAGAAATTTTTTAACAAAATCAAAATTTTTTAACAAAATCAAAAGGGCCTGGGGAAGAATGGTCTCCAGTGCCATTGCCATGTTCCTCCTTGTGGCCAGAACTCACTCCTTCTTCCCTTAGCTCACCTCACTGAGCTCACCCTTGTCCCAGTTTCAGATCATTCCATCTGATTTCTGCCTTTTCAGTATTATGGTTGACAAATCAATGCTGAACAAATGAATTGAGATTGCTATTTATAACCATCTGTATAAGTAAAAATCACTTTGTTAGTTTTGCAGTGGCCATTATATACTGGTCAACTAATGAAATACAAATTTTTTTTTTGTTATAAATGTGGGAGCTGGGATAAAGAAAGGAGAAAAGTTGTGGGGGATGTTTGACTTGAGGAAAAGAACCTAGAATCTGATATGTAATAGATTATATATGATAATAATATATTTTAAAAATCAATGATTTTAAATAATAGAATTTAATTAACAATAGTATATTTCAAAACAATACTAGATTGTTAAAATTGCTCCATATATATATATGTATAATTAGCATCTATATCAGCATCTATATCTATATATACCTGCACCTACACATACATACACACACACACACACACTCATATATATGTGTATATATATACATGCAAAACTGTATATATGCCAAACTGCCAAGTCATTTGTCTTTTATGTCATGCTCTTCTATGGCATTGTTGTTGTGTGCCTTACACAACATTAAATTGTTCGAACCCAGGTTGACACAAGTGAACACTCCTATAAGTGTTAAAAGTCTTTGACTCCCTCACCATCCTCTGTTTGCAGGGAGCATGTGGTTGCCAAGGCAGTAGAAATGAGGACTACAAAGACTGGAGTGGAGACTGCAGCTCCATCAGTTACCCCTGAGTGGGGGCAGGGCCATGTGGAGAATTTTCCCTGATCCTCAGCCTGTAAATGGGTACCCTCCTGACAGTTTCAAAGTGGTTCTGGCCGTGTTTAACTTCTCTCCCTGTGGGGGGCTAATCTTATAAAGATTTCAGCCACACAAGCAACAGTGTCTGGGGTGTAATGATCACTTTGAAGTTTGTTTGCTCGCCAGTGCATTTAAACAGTTTAAATGTTCCAGGAATAGGATTAGATGCCCCAGTGAATTCATTTCATTTACCCCCAGCAGTGGTTCCTCAATACTGGGAGAGCTTTACATGGTATCAATTTAGAGGCATGGTGCTTCTGAAGACTTTCCCCTTCACCCTCTCAATTTTCTACTTCTCTCAAGGTCTCACTTGGAAAAATATTAGAGGTTAAGTTGCAGTACAGAGCATTATTATTATTATTATTAATTATTATTATTATTCCCTTTGGGAATGCAAAAGATAATTTTCCTGAATTGTCTTATAAAATATTGTTAGATAAATATGGAGAAAGCTGAAAATAAGAGAAAAATTAAGGGCACTTCTGCACTGGCTTGAAGATTAAACAAGAATATTGGATTTCTGGCTAGCTCCAACCCTCATCAGACATGCTATTTGGAAGTGGGGTGTCTGACCACTGATCTTCCTATGAATTGTTGATTTAGTTAACACCAGATGACATCTTGGAGCTTTGACAAGTAGATACTACAGAGAGTGTAAATATCCTTCAGCCAGGCTCAGAGCTGTATTTGAAAGTTTTGCCTTACAGTGTCTCTCAATGCTCAACCATCCTTTCAGGTCCAGTGTTGTTATTAGGAACTCATGACAATCCAAGAGTGGAGTGAGCTTTGTTGTTTTTTTTTTAAAATATTTTTATTTTTTATATTCTTTGTTTACATTCCAAATGATTTCCCCTTTCCCGGATCCCCCCTCCCCATATGTCCCATAAACCATCTTCTCTCCGTCCATTCTCCAATCACCTCTCTCCTTTTTCTCTGTCTTTATATTCCCGTCCAATGCTAGATCAATCCTTTCCAGGATCAGGACCCTCTCCATACTTCTTCATGGGAGTCATTTGTTATGCGATTTGTGCCTTGGTTATTCAGGGCTTCTGGGCTAATTAATATCCACTTATCAGAGATTGCATTCTATGTGTATTCTTTTGTGATTGGGTTACCTCACTTAGGATGATATTTTCCAGATCAAACCATTTGACTAAAAATTTTGTGAATTCATTGTTTCTAATTGTTGAGTAGTATTCCATTGTGTAAATATACCACATTTTCTGTATCCATTCCTCCTTTGAGGGGCATCTGGGTTCTTTCCAGCTTCTGGCTATTATAAATAAGGCTGCTATGAACATAATGGAGCACGTGTCTTTATTGCATGCTGGGGAATTCTTTGGGTATATGCCCAGGAGAGGTATAGCAGGGTCCTCCGGAAGTGTCTTGTCCAGTTTTCTGAGGAACCGCCAGACTGATTTCCAAAGTGGTTGTACCATCTTACAGCTCCACCAGCAGTGGAGGAGTGTTCCTCTTTCTCCACATTCTTGCCAACACCTGCTGTCTCCTGAGTTTTTGACCTTAGCCATTTTGACTGGTGTAAGGTGAAATCTCAGGGTTGTTTTGATTTGCATTTCCCTAATGACTAATGATGTTGAGCACTTCTTAAGGTGCCTCTCGGCCATCCGAATTTCTTCAGGTGAAAATTCTTTGTTTAGATCTGTACCCCATTTTTTAATAGGGTTATTTGGTTCCCTGGGGTCTAACTTCTTGAGTTCTTTGTATATATTGGATATTAACCCTCTATCAGATGTAGGGTTGGTGAATATCCTTTCCCAATTTGATGGTTGCCGTTTTGTCCTTTTAACAGTGTCCTTTGCCTTACAGAAACTTTGTAATTTTATGAGGTCCCATTTGTCAATTCTTGATCTTAGAGCATAAGCTATTGGTGATCTGTTCAGGAACTTTTCCCCTCTGCCCATGTCCTCAAGGGCCTTTTCCAGTTTCTTTTCTATTAGTTTCAGTGTGTCTGGTTTTACATGGAGGTCCTTGATTCACTTGGAGTGAAGTTTAGTACATGAAGATAAGAATGGATCAATTCGCATTCTTCTGCATGCTGACCTCCAATTGAACCAGCACCATTTGTTGAAAAGGCTATCTTTTTTCCCACTGGATGTTTTCTGCTCCTTTGTCGAAGATCAAGTGACCATAGGTATGTGGATTCATTTCTGGATCTTCAGTTCTATTCCATTGGTCCACTTGTCTGTCACCATGCCAATACCATGCAATTTTTAACACTATTGCTCTGTAGTATTGCTTGAAGTCAGGGATACTGATTCCCCCAGAATTTCTTTTGTTGTTGAGAATAGTTTAGCTATCCTGGGTTTTTTGTTATTCCAGATGAATTTGACAATTGCTTTTTCTAACTCTGTGAAGAACTGAGTTGGGATTTTGATGGGTATTGCATTGAATCTGTAGATCACTTTTGGCAAGATGGCCATTTTAACTATATTAATCCTGCTGATCCATGAGCATGGCAGATTTTTCCATTTTCTGAGGTCTTCTTTGATTTCCTTCTTCAGAGACCTGAAGTTCTTGTTGTATAGATCTTTCACTTGTTTGGTTAGAGTCACACCAAGATACTTTATATTGTTTGTGGCTATTGTGAAGGGTGTCGTTTCTCTAACTTCTTTCTCAGCCTGCTTATCCTTTGAGTATAGGAAGGCAACTGATTTGCTTGAGTTGATTTTATAACCAGCCACTTTGCTGAAGTTATCAGCTGTAGTTTTCTGGTGGAGATTTTCGAGTCACTTAAGTAGACTGTCATGTCATCTGCAAATAGTGATAATTTGACTTCTTCCTTTCCAATTTGTATCCCCTTGACCTCCTTATGGTGTCTAATTGCTCTAGCTAGAACTTTTCAAGTACTATATTGAAAAGATATGGAAAGAGAGGACAGCCTTGTCTAGTCCCTGATTTTAGTGGGACTGCTTCAAGTTTCTCTCCATTTAGTTTGATGTTGGCTACCTGTTTGCTGTATATTGCTTTAACTATCTTTAGGTATGGGCCTTGAATTCCTGTTCTTTCCAAGACTTTAAGCATGAAAGGATGGTGAATTTTGTCAAATGCTTTTTCTGCGTCTAATGAGATGATCATATGGTTGTTTTTCTTTGAGTTTGCTTATGTAGTGGATAGCATTGATGGATTTCCTTATATTGAACCATCCCTGCATCCCTGGGATGAATTGTTTGATCATTGTGGATGATCACTAACAGCTTAATGACACACCTGAAAGCCCTGGAACAAAAAGAAGCTATTTCACCCAGGAGGAGCAGAAGGCAGGAAAGAATCAAACTCAGGGCCGAAATCATTGTGGATGATCGTTTTGATGTGTTCTTGGATTCAGTTGGCAAGAATTTTATTAAGTATTTTTGCATCAATATTCATGAGAGAAATTGGCCTGCAGTTCTCTTTCTTTGTTGGATCTTTGTGTGGTTTTGGTGTCAGCATAATTGTGGCTTCATAGAACGAGTTGGGTAGAGTTCCTTCTGTTTCTATTTTGTGGAATAGTTTGAAGAGTATTGGTGTTAGGTCTTCTATGAAGGTCTGATAGAATTCTGCACTGAAGTCATCTGGTCCCGTGCTCTTTTTGGTTGGGAGACTTTCTATGACCCTTTTTATTTCTTCCGGTGTTATGGGACTGTTTAGATGATCTATTTGATCCTGATTTAGTTTTGGTGTCAGATATCTGTCTAGGAAACTGTCCATTTCCTCCAGATTCTCCAGTTGTGTTGAGTATAGGCTTTTGTAGTAGGATCTAATGATTTTTTGAATTTCCTCAGTTTCTGTTGTTATATCTCCCTTTTCATTTCTAAGTTTGTTAATCTGTGTACTGTCTCTGTGCCCTTTCGTTAGTCTGGCTAAGGGTTTATCTATCTTGTTGATTTCTCAAAGAACCAGCTCCTGGTTTTGTTGATTCTTTGTATGGTTCTCTTTGATTATACTTAATTGATTTTGGCCCTGAGTTTGATTCTTTCCTGCCTTCTACTCCTCCTGGGTGAAATAGCTTCTTTTTGTTCCAGGGCTTTCAGGTGTGTCATTAAGCTGTTGGTGTATGCTCTCCCCATTTTCTTTTTGGAGGCACTCAGGGCTATGAGTTTTCCTCTTAGCACTCCTTTCATTGTGTCCCATAGATTTGGGTATGTTGTGTCTTCATTTTTATTAAGTTCTAAAAAGTCTTTAATTTCTTTATTTCTTCCTTGACCAAGGTATCATTGAGTAGAGTATTGTTCAGTTTCCACGTGTATGTGGGTTTTCTGTTGTTTTTGTTGCTATTGAAGACCACTTTTACTCCATAGTGATCTGATAGGAGGCATGGGATTAGTTCGATCTTCTTATATTTGTTGAGGTCTGTCTTGTGACCAATTATATGGTTGATTTTGGAGAAGGTACCATGAGGTGCTGAGAAAAAGGTATATTCTTTTGCTTTAGGATAGAATGTTCTATATATATCTGTTAAATCTAATTGGTCCAAAGCTTCAAGTAGTTTCACTGTGTCTTGTTTAGTTTCTGTTTTCCTGATCAGTCCATTGGGGAAAGTACAGTGTTGAAGTCACCCACAATTATTGTGTTAGGTGCAATGTGTGCTTTGAGCTTTAATAAAGTTTCTTTTATGAATGAGGGTGCCCTTGCATTTGGAGCATAGATGTTCAGGATTGAGAGTTCTTCTTGTATTTTTCCTGTGACCAGCAAGACCTTCAGAGTCTCTTTTGATGACTTTGGGTTGAAAGTCAATTTTATCTGATATTAGAATGGCTACTCCAGCTTGTTTCCTGAGACCATTTGCTTGTAAAATTGTCTTCCAGCCTTTTACTCTAAGTTAGTGTTTGTCTTTGACCCTGAGGTGTGTTTCCTGTATGCAGCAAAATGTAGGGTCCTGTTTAAGTATCCAGTCGGTTAGTCTATGTCTTTTTCTTGGGGCATTGAGTCCATTGATGTTAAAAGATATTAAGGAATAGTGATTATTACTTCCTGTCATTTTTGATGTTATTTTTTAAATTTGAATGCTTAACTTCTTTTGGGTTTGATGAAAGAAGGTTACTATCTTGCTTTTTCCAGGGTGAAGTTTCCCTCCTTGTATTGGTGTTTTCCTCCTATTATCCTTTGTAGGGGTGGGTTTGTGGATAGATATTGGGTAAACTTGGTTTTGTCATGGAATATCTTAGTTTCTCCATCTATGGTGATTGAGAGTTTTGCTGGGTATAATAGTTTTGGCTGGCATTTGTGTTCTCTTAGAGTCTGCATGAGATCTGCCCAGGATCTTCTAGCTTTCATAGTCTCAGGTGAGAAGTCTGGTGTGATTCTGATAGGTCTTCCTTTATATGTTACTTGGTCTTTTTCTCTTACTGCCTTTAATATTCTTTCTTTGTTTAATACATTTGGTGTTTTGATTATTATGTGATGGGAAGTATTTCTGCTCTGGTCCAGTCTGTTTGGAGTTCTGTAGGCTTCTTGTATATTCATGGGCATCTCTCTCTTTAGGTTAGGGAAGTTTTCTTTTATAATTTTATTGAAGATATTTGCTGGCCCTTTAAGTTGTAAATCTTCACTCTCATCTATGCTTATAGTCCTTAGGTTTGGTCTTCTCATTGTGTCCTGGATTTCCTGGATCTTTTGGGTTACAAGCTTTTTGCATTTTGCATTTTCTTTAACTGTTGAGTCCATGGTTTCTATGGTATCTTCAGCATCTGAGATTCTTTCTTCTATCTCTTGTATTCTGTTGTTGATATTTGCATCTATGTCCCCAGATTTCTTCCCAAGGTTTTCTGTCTCCAAAGTTGTCTCCCTTTGAGTTTTCTTAGTTGTTTCTACTTCTGATTTTAGATCCTGGATGGTTTTGCTTAGCTCCTTCACTTGCTTGTTTGTGATTTCCTGTAATTCTTTAAGAGAGATTTTTGTGTTTCCTCTTTCATGACCTCAGCCTGTTGACCATAGTTCTCCTGTATTTCTTTAAGTGATTTTTGCGTTTCTTCCTTATTGGCTTTTGTATTCTCCTGAATTTCTTTCAATGATTTTTGTGTTTCCCTTGTAAGGGCTTCTAAGTTTTGATCCATTTTCTCCTGAATTTCTTTAAGTATGTCCTTCATGTGTTCCTGTACCAGCATCATGACCAGTGATTTTAAATCCAAATCTTGCTTTTCTGGTGTGATGGGGTATCCAGGACATGCTGATAAAGGAGAATTGGGTTCAGATGCTGCCATATTGCCTTGATTTCTGTTAGTGAGGTTCCTGTGTTTGCCTTTTGCCATCTAGTTCTCACTGGTGTTAGTTGGTCTTGCCAATGCTGGACTCACCAGTGCAAGCTGCCTCTTCCCAGGTGGCCTCTGGTGCACAGCTGACCTCCTGCACTGCCTGGAGACAGGGTGCTGTGGCCCAGGCTGTTCAGATCCTGAAGCAGACACCTGAAGGCTCCTGCGGGGGCCTACTGGACTCACCAGAGCACACTGACTCCTCCCAGCCGGCCTCCCGGATGCCCCTCTGGCCTCTTGCAGGACCTGGAGATGTGGTGTTGCATCCTAGGCTGTTCTGGATCCTGAAGTGGAGATCTGAAGCCTCCTGCCAGAGTCCTCAGGACTGGAACCTAAGCTCCGTGCTGCTGGAGCATGCTGTGCACTCCCAGTCTGCCTCTGGGTGCACACCAGGCCTCTTGCACTTCCTGGAGACCCAGTCCTGTGCCCCAGGCTGTTCAGATCCCAAAGCAGACACCCTAATGCTCCTTCTGGGGCCTGCTGGACTCACCAGAGCACACTGACTCTGGAATGACCTTTGTAATCATTCAGTATAGAATAAAATATGTACTCCCAAGCTACCATATGCCTTAAAAATTATATCCGGGACAAGGAGGTAGAGGGTGGTTAATGCAAAGATTTAATATTCTACCTTTGAAAATTTTCCATGACAGGATAAAAACTACTTTGACATAGAATTTATCATAGGGGTGTAACTAAGTATTACTAGGGCACATAGTTAATATGTTTTAGCTACATTTGATAAATTAGAAGTTGAAATTCAAGAAATCTTTTGAGATTTATAAATAGCTTATCACACAGATTTATATTGGGATGTGCCCATGTCCTTGTATTTCCAAAAATGGGTAAGAATTACTCCCAGTCGAGACCCATGATCAGCAGTAGATGGCCAACACAAAAATAATTTATTGGTCTTTTTGGAGGATTTTTACTGCTCTGTCTCTTTCTCTGTCTCTCTCTGTCTCTCTCTCTCACACACACATACACATCCAGACATACTCACTGTCTCTGTCCCCTTACTTAACCTTTTAGACCTTGCTTATGCTATGCTTTCCAATTTTGTATCATTGTGGGATTTCTGTGCATGTGAGTCTATGTCTATACCTCTGCATCTGCATGCATCTCGTGTGCCTTTTCTTTGGCTTTTTTTTCCTCATGTGTTTTGTCCTAGTCTGTTTTATTTTTAATTATTTTTGCTGCTGTTACCCCTTTGTTTTATAATGAGAAAAAGAAATCAACAGCCTGCTTGAGGGTTTGTGAATGGGGAGGATTTAGCAAAGGGTTAACCATGGTCAGAATATACTGTTTGAAAGATATTTATTTTCAACAAGAATATGTGATTAGCTATCAAAATACTTTCACAAGGTATACTATGGGTTTAATCTAAAATATTAAAAAAATAAGACTCAAGACAATATTGTGAACTTAATTAAAACATGAGATTTTTAAATTTAATCTTTTTTTGGTAACTCAATATTGTTCTTCAGTTTGAACTTTGTAGATGTCAATGTCATCTCTCAATTTTAAAAGGTTAAACACACCTCAGGTGACTTATGCACGCCTTAGCTATTTTAATCTCTATTCTTAAAATTAAGTTCGAAACAAGACATTCTCATTGTAGAGATCTCAGCAGAATCAGGTCAGTGAAAAGGATCAGTTACCCAGTCAGGGTTCTGCAGTGTTTCTCTAGCTAATATTAAGAGAATGAAATGTTTCATTTTCTATATTCTATGTGTTTTTTCTACAACCATGTTAAAATATAATAAACGTTTTCCCAATTTTTCAGGTAGGTCATATACCAAGCACTTGCCCACGCTACCAACTTCATAAAACATTAGTGTCTGGACACAACAGTGTCAGTGTCAGAATTTTTTTTTAGTGTTTTATCTTGAAGGATATTTAGAGTCTCCCTAATCTTTATATATAGTTTCTACATATTGGAAAAGTTGTAGTGTTTTTATTAACATATATTTCTACCAGAGAAATTAGTTAGCTAAAGGTTCTGAATATTTTAAGAATTCTCAAAGAATATTTGTTTCATGACACACAATAAAATTATTAGGGAAGTTAATGTTTTAAAAAATGCTTATCAGCATTCAACTTTTTAATATTTTTTTGTAATCATATCTCAATTTTTTTGGATGTTGTTCATGTAATTCATACAGTCGTTTTCGAAGCTTGTCATATGGGGCATTGTCCTTTTCTCTGTGTTTATTATGCATATTTCCCCAGGCTGAGAATCACTACTCCGCTTCATCTCACATCACATCTCTATCTTGCTGCTATTGTATCTGATAAGCCCATTTAAATGACCCATTTTAGAGCTCTACAGATTATTACTATTAAACTACGTTTGTGCTCAGAAATTATGACTAATCACTCAGTATTTGTGAGGGCCAACACACAATCACTGAAGGTTTAGTACATTTGTAAAGAAAACGGGTTTCACGAATTTACTCTTCGTTGGGTGATCATGCCTTTCTTCACATATACAGCCTCTGATCCCCTTACTACACCCCTATCACCATGCTCTTTTTCTTTTCCTGAAGGACAAAACTTTCTGTTCTTTGAAGGAGAGTTAGAAGTCAATTGATCTTCTCTTCCCACTCTGGTTAGATTACCTAGGGACCTGCAGCTCATCTCTTATGTTATGGTTTGTTTACCACACACAAAAGAAAGGCTCCGCATGCACAAAATACATCTCTCTCTCTCTCTCTCTCTCTCTCTCTCTCTCTCTCTCTCCTTAATCCCACTTTAAGGGACTTGTTTATTGCATCCCACAGGTGGTGCTTCACCAGCCATGCGATGGTTGCCGGCTAGTCTTCATTCCTTTTGCACTTTGTTTAGCTCCTGACAATAAATTATGAGAATCTCATACTGATAACTTCAGAATCTCATATTTGATAATTTCTCATTTACTTAAAGACTGTCCTAAGCAACAAACAATTTTTATTTACATTTTTTCAGTTGCTACATAGAAATATAGCTTGGAATCTATTCCTGCCTTTTCTTAAAGATTTCATTTTCCTCACATTAACACCATCTTGTGATCAAGATGCATTTTTGTTTTCACTTGAGGACTTAACTTGCTTTTTTGCTAGCCCCATATGGAGAATTAATAACAAGCACCCTAGAAGATATATGCCCAGATAACAGAAGAATTAGAATTATTTTTGTGTTTCCTGTACTTATTAATTTTGAATGCATTTAAAACAATTGTCATAAGCTCAATTATGCAATTATAGACATGCATGCACATTCTGCTTTAGGCTTCTTCCATGGTGTGACCTATGAGAGTGCTTACTGAGGCCTTCAAGTGTACATTCTGTAGGAACAAGAACCACTTAAGCTCGGCTCTGCTTCCTAAACAAGTATCTAATCTTCTCATTAATGATATATGAAACTAAAAATCAATGAGCTCCGGTGGTTAGAGCTTTTTAGTGGAACTAATGGATACACCTTGTCTAACATTAGCAACTTCACTTGTGGTTTACAGCTGTATACAACAAGAAAAACACGAATGTAGAAATAAAGTCTCTGGCTAGAGTAGTAATTGGGCTGTGAGTTCTGGATAAGCAGGACTCATAAATATATAACATGTGGAGTAAAGTACCGCCAGCTCACATCCCCTCACACTAAATAGATATGGTGAACTTTGACTGGAAAGCTCAAGATTAAAGACAGTAAGGTTTTGCTTGGATGGATGCCCTACTGAGCCTCGTTAAAAAGACTCTTAACAGTGACTTTAAGCCTCTGACATGCTGATATCATGAACTATTTAAAATAAGCAACATTCCACAAGACTTGTTTGGAGGCATAAAAAAAACCACTTCATCAGGCAAATGGGGCTAAAATACTGGTATATTTCTGATAAATCATAAACAAGAATGTGTTGGCTATTTGAACAAACACCTAGAACATGAAACAACTATATATGTAATTCTATATACTTGTATAATATACATTATATATACACATACATACACACATATATTGTATATTACATATATTACATATATTATATATTATACACACATATATATTATATGTAATATTATATATTGTGTAGTATATAGTACATGATACATAATATATAATATTATATACAATTACATATTATATATTATATAAGATATAATATAATTATACCTTATATAATATATGTGTATATATATACTTATGTATATGTATATATATGATATACATGGAAATCATGGGATATTTTAAACCTACTCACAGGTATTCATTCTGTTGTCTAATTTTGAATTTTTGGTTTTTTTTGACTTTTCTTGTTTAAAACAATGAAAGAAAATGTGAGCACAAAGGAAAGATTGCAAACCCTTTGAATCTGAAATTATGTTTAGCTCCTCTAAAGTATACTAGCTATAAAGCATGTGCTTTGTTCAAGTTAAATCAGCAAAAGTCCACAATGGCCATATGTAAAAATAGGCCTTGTTTCTTATTAATGGAGCAGTCTACCTGGCTCTAAGTGAATCATGGTACGCCACTGCACAAAGCTCAGACATATCTTTTCCACATCTGTGCCTAATTAATTTCTGCTTAGATGGATTACTATACACTTTATTCATGTCTCTGCATCCCTCACCAAATAGAAAAAAATGGCTTACTGAGAAACTCTATAAAAGTTTCTGTCTGACCAAACAGACACATTTTTAATTCTAAGCCCACATCAGGTGGCACATTTCTGGGGTCCTGTTCCTAGGCAAAGAACAATGGCCAAGTATCGACTGCTAGGAGAATTATGCTGTTCCAGGAATAAACCCTCTTATTGGATGTCCAACACAGTATATGTTTATATATATCCTCTTTGCTTCATATAAATATATACATGTGTGTGCATCTAACAAAAATGTACTCTGTAAGTTGTCTTTGTGTATATTTATGTACACATATACATATATGAATGTTAGAAATATAATAAAAGAAAAAGAGGCTATCAATCTGAGAATGTGGAGACATGGGAGAGGTTTGAGAGAAGGTAACTAGGAAGAACTGCAGGGAGGATAGAGTGGGGGAATTCTATTTCAATAGAAGATGAATTCTCCCAGAATGGTGTAATTCTATTTCAATTACAACCATTACAAAAAAATCTTGAAGTCAAAATGATTTTTAAGCTAACATTTTTTTCTCCACCTACTTTCAATAATGGTTCTTAAACACTTTAACATCCCTTATAGCCTACCACCCACCAGAGGTAGTGGAAATGAAAGGTTATTAGGATTTGGGGGTGTGTGACTCTGTTTAGAAATGATTCTTTGCATCCACTCTTCTGTTGAGGGATACCTGGGTTCTTTCCAGCATCTGGCAATTATAAATAGGGCTGCTATGAACATAGTAGAGCATGTATCCTTATTACATGGTGGGGAATCCTCTGGGTATATGCCCAGGAGTGGTATAGCAGGATCTTCTGGAAGTGAGGTGCCCAGTTTTCCGAGGAACCGCCAGACTGATTTCCAGAGTGGTTGTACCAATTTGCAACCCCACCAGCAGTGGAGGAGTGTTCCTCTTTCTCCACATCCTCTCCAACACCTGCTGTCTCCTGAATTTTTAATCTTAGCCATTCTGACTGGTGTAAGGTGAAATCTCAGGGTTGTTTTGATTTGCATTTCCCTAATGACTAATGAAGTTGAGCATTTTTAAAGATGCTTCTCCGCCATCCGAAGTTCTTCAGGTGAGAATTCCCTGTTTAACTCTGTACCCCATTTTTTAATAGGGTTGTTTGGTTTTCTGGAGTCTAACTTCTTGAGTTCTTTATATATATGTGGTATATCTACACAATGGAGTACTATTCAGCCATTAGAAACAATGAATTCATGAAATTCTTAGGCAAATGGATGGAGCTAGAAAACATCATACAAAGTGAGGTAACCCAGACTCAAAAGGTGACTCATGGTAAGCACTCACTAATAAGTGGATATTAACCTAGAAAACTGGAATACCCCAAACATAATCCATACCTCAAATGAGGTACAAGAAGAAAGGAGGAGTGGCCCCTTGTTCTGGAAAGACTCAGTGAAGAAGTATAGGGCAAAACCAGAATGGGGAAGTGGGAAGGGGTGGGTGGGAGGACAGGGGGAGAGAAGGGGGTTTATGGGACTTTCGGGGAGTGGGGGGCTAGAAAAGGGGAAATCATTTGAATGTAAATAAAAATATATCGAATAAAAAAAATGATTCTTTAGAGCAAGTCCCATCTGTGTTGTCAGGAAATCAGCAGTTTAGATCACAGGTTAGCAGAGACAGCTCGATCCACTAGCAAACAGTTCACTGATATTCCACCAGACTAGTTTGGTAGTGTCTGGATAACAGCAGTGGTGACATGGCCTAGCAGGAACTGATTGGCCTCAACCGAATTGGCATGAGACAGCAGGAGGAACCAGGACCACCAGGAATACCAGGAGAAGTTCTTTGTTGTGCTTCTCTCAACAAAGCAAAGATCAACGAAGGCATCAGACCAAGAAGTGTTGCAGAGCTGGCTCTACAAGCAAGCCTCTCTTCCAGTTCATGGAGTCCTACTGATCCTCCTTCTGAACATCATGTGCCCTCCATGGGCCTCATCACATGTCATGTGTCAGCATGTGAGCCTGTCTTAGCAAACTCCACCTGAGTCTGTCTCAGTTGACATCATTCTGCTGATAGGCCCCAGTCAGAGGAAGCAGCAAGAACAGCATTCCACCATAAGATTTTTAGTGTGTTTCTCTCTTTGGAGTCAACTATACATTGTAACTGACCAATACACATGTGTAGATAGTGAAGAATCTTTCATCACATGCCCATTCACATGATGCTTTAGCAGAACATCTTTCATTTGTGTTTGCTTCAGGAAAACACTCCACCTGTTTGCCCCACCCAAACACCATCCAACACAACTGACTTTCTAAAGAACCCTTAAGTTTCCATTTTAATGATCGAAAGGGAAAGAAAAGAATTATAGAACAAATGTAACTTGTGAAACAAAATAGCTCATGTATACTACCTGGCACTGAAATCTGGCAGTCCCTTCTCTCTGGATACTAGAAAAACTTCTACATCTTCAACTACAAAAGTATTACTAGAAATTCTTCTGAGCAAATTTCTGAGACGTCTAAAAGAAAAATCACTTTCTTTCAGTTTTAATATTATAGAAGCTTACAAGAACAAACAGATGAAATTATACACAGTTGCAAGACTGTAGCTGTGGTTTCAGCTGCAGGAACTTAGGCTCTACCCAAAGTCCTAACTCATGGTTCACTTGTATGGTCCTCATGGTTGTTGAGTCCTAATGTATATATACAACATTTATGATTGTTTTCCTTTAGATAGTTTGTTAGTCATTTTCATGTGGTTGCTGCCATAGCATACACATCTATACTATTAAAGGAATTTTTTTGCTTGTTGTTATAAAACTCCAGCTGAAATGACTTGGCCAGGAGAATTGAAATAGTTGACCCAGATGATAGCTTTGTCACAATCTTGGGGAGTGCAGCTGAACCCACCTTCCAAGACAGTAAACTTTGGATAACTTGCACGAGGAGGACTCCTGTGACATGATGCCACACCCCTTGGAATGTTTCAGTACAGGAAAGATGTCCTGGAGAACAGCAGCATCTTGGACACAGATGTCAACTCAGCTTGAGAGGGGCTTTGTATCTCAAACTAAGAACTAAGGGAGCACCCTTGAGTAATCACTCACGGCAATATCTCAGGCTTGAGGAGGAGCCTGCCTTTTTGTTGGACAGCAATGGACCAAACATTAATAATGAAGATGCTAAATATGCCCGGTATAACTTTTATTCTTTGAGTTGTAAGGAGGGCAGGGTTAGGCATCGCGCCTGGAATTGACCTCACCGTTCTTCACCGTAATAACCCTACCTGTTTAGAAGAGTAAACACCAACTTTGGCTTCTAGTTTAAGGATAATTTTTATATGATTTTTTGACTTTTCTATTGATAACTTACAAAACAATAATAATGACCTTCCTGAGAAGTTGCTCCTCCTTCATGTACTTTAACCTAGTCTATTCTCTGATTTTCACTGGGATAATTTAACCTAAGGCCGCTGAAAGCCAAATATACAAATATTATTGCTTGTTGGCATTAAAAGAAGACTCAATGGGTACAGTGAATGGAACACGTGGGATAGAAAGAGAATAACTCTCCCCGAGTTTTAAGTGAGGAATCAACGAAGAGTGTGGGCACAAACATTGCTCATCATGAAGGATTGAAAGGAAAAACAATGAAGTAGGCTTTATAGGTACCCTGAGGCTATGAACTGTGTGAAGTGCACCTACCACCTTTCTCTGTTCTCACTGAAGCTCAGCTGAGCTCCTTGATGTTGGTTGAGTGTGCAGCATGCTCCCGTGGTAGCACCCGCTGTGCTCTCTATTCTGGTGTCCACACTGACATCTCAGCTCCTCTCACCTCTAAGAGCAAGGCCTTTCCTGACTGCCTCATAAAGTAGAGCAAGAAACTTTTCTGCTGCATGCCTCCTGCCCGCTTGTTGCTTTCTTTTAGAATGGTTTCCTGTCAAATGTTTGCCTGTGGCCTCCCACTATAATGAAATGGTATAAAATAGTGTGATTTTTTTTGGGTTGTTAAACATTTGCTTGATGCTTAGCTGATGTGCAATACATTTTGTTGAGCAAATAAAGTTATAGACAGACGTAAGTAAAAGATTCTTACATAAAATCCTATTATTGGAAAACAAATGTGCATTTTGGGCCACCTTCACAGTAAATACTTATCTGCCTACCCAAGTATTTTGTTGATGGGCCTGACACTCCATATTCAATGATAGTTATTATTGTCAGGCAAAATAAAGTATTGGTACTAAAAAAGATGAAAATAAAGTATTGGTACTAAAAAATCAGTTTTGGCATTGAATTAACATTTTCCTGAGTAAAAAATAGCCATTTTGTCAGAAATAAAAGGGGTCATAGCCTTCACATTACTAGTTGAAGCAAAACGCAGAGTGGAAATATAATTAAGAAATGAATATTCTGCATGAACATTTCTTTAAAAGAAAACCATATACATCACAGAAATGTTACAACATATTGAAAAACAGTAACATGTAAATTACATTTTATTTTATCATCACTGGTGACATTTTAATTTAATATATACTTTATAAATATGCTTTAGATGAGAGTTTAAAATATTGGCATTATATTACATCTTTATTTGAATACTTTGAAACTTGTTTATTTTTATCTATTTAGTAATGAATAAAATCTACTTCTATATCATTAAACACTGCTTAATAAGCATGTTAGAAGCTTCATAATCTTTCATTTTGTGGGTGAACATTATTTATGTAGGGACCTCTTGTGGAAATTGACTTTGTTGGTGTCCTATAGCTATGCACAATGTTGTGAACAGCATCCATAGGTAAAATCGATGTCTACCTGTGATTATTTCCAGAGAATGAATTTCTAAAAGGGGGAATTTGATTATAGCAAGTGTTCTTTTCGCTGTCCACCTCTCTTCTAAATAATTTCCCACAAGTTAGAATAAGCTAGTCTTCCAACATCAATGGATCAGAGTATACATCTATTTGTGTTAAGCAATGAGGAGGCTGTTATTTTGGCAGAATTATATTTTATTTCACAATAAAATTGTCTGTGAAGCTCACTTTAATTTGTGCTGTCAGTAAAAGATAATTTACTACAGTGCTTAGAAGGTGTCTGTTCCTTTGTGCCCATGCCTCAGGGAAGCAGGGATAGCTGGTTCATATAAGGCAAGGGAGAAAAAAAAGCTACCTGTTCATTTTTAACTGGGTAGGACCGGGTATCATTTGAGCTTCTTGAGCTATTATCTAATGCCTGGCAAAGCAACCTAGGGGAAGCCTAATTGCCTTGGTTCACAGTTTCTGAAGGTCTCATTCGTAGTCACTTAGGCCTGTGTTACTGGGCCTATGGGGAAGCCTCAGTAGTGAGAGTGTGGCAAGGGGGTTCATCTTATAGCAGACAGGACTGAGTGACTGAGGATGAAGTAGTGTTTAGGGGTACCTTAAAAGGCAACTGCCCTCCTTCCCTCTAACTTACTTCCTCCAACTAGAGTGTACCTCTTAACATTTCCAGAAACCCACCCTATTAGCTGGGGCCAAGTGCCCAGCAGTGGGCATTTCATATCTAAACCACAGCAGGTGAGGAGAGCCCTGGGCCACACTGGAAAGCCTAATAAAACCATGCAGAGTTTGCACATTTCAATGGTACATAGATATCTTTACTTAAAACTAAAACACAATCGTCTGTTTTTGTCTTTAGCTCTGTGCATAGATTTTTTAGTAAATGTAGAAAGGAAGGCCAACAAATTACTTTGGGGACTCAGTGGAACAGCTTTTGTGTTCATATACATAGAGAAAAGTTTCCAGTCTTGACAGAAGGAGTCATGCAAGTTAAGTCCTTAGGAATATATGAAATGCTTGCAGAGGTGAGTCTTGCTGCTTAATTCAGAGGAAGGAGAGAAGAATCATTGACTTAAGATCAGGGTTTTGACTAGGTTAACAGGGCCAGGTATGAGTTCCTATCCTCATAACATTCTTGTTACATTTGCACTACTGGGCATATCTTGCCTGGCAAGTTGCGTTTGTAGGTCATAAAGCACACAACTGGGTAAGACTTATCTCTCCAGCAGCTTTCATAGAACCTTCCGGGACTAAAGCTTCTTTCTTAAAACTTATGTGTCCTGCTCATCATTGCTTGTATACAAGCACCATGCAATGCCATCAGAAGCTGGAAAAGAACACTGGATCCCTGGATCTGGAGTTAGATGTGATTGTAAGTAGCCTGAGTTAGTTGCTTGGAACCAAACCCATGTACTATACATGAAAGACATATCCTCTCCACTCTGGAACCATCTTTCCAACCCCTAATTTATTTTTATTTTGGAGATATTAAAGCCTATGCCTAACAACTGGTTTCTATTAGCATAAACTTCACATATCATTTAAAAAGATTATTAAATGTTAAGGGATACTATTCATGAACTGTTTTATTATTTTTCATTAGATCAAAAGTAGTAAAAGATTATAACTTCTTAAATCATGTTTCCTGTTTTCCATTGTAAAACAGGACAGGACACACAGCAGAAGTGCACAGGGATTGACATAAGTATACTCAATCCTGGGTGGGGCTGCCAGAACTGTCAGGTGAAAATATTTTAAATTCACACGACATACTTGTTCATTGTTTTTCTGCAATTTAGTTAGCTGCCATCTGTTTTCCTTGGTAATGTAAAGTTTCTTAAAATGAGATGATCATTGTATTTAATGAAAGAGTATGCAATTTCTGTTAAAAGAATGCAAAACATCCAAATCAAATATGCAGATTGCAAGGTTGACAAGGTAACACTCTAGGAGATTAGGTAGGGTCCAGTGTAGTTATTCACTTTATTGAATGGTCATCTGTATAGCCAAGTACAATTACTTAATTATATCTAGAAACAATAATACACTTTTGCACTTTGTTCAGTGAAAGTCAAATTTTGAGACTAAAGGGTTAGCAATTTCGAACACAGAAGTAGAAGACTCTTGAAATAAAATGCCAGGCATGGGTCACTTTGCTGTATTCGCTTATCTTAAGAACAGCAGAGATAAAAAGCAATCTTAACAATTTTTCTAATATGATTGACACCTGTTCTTTCCCAAATTCCCACCCTCATTTTGTTCAATGTTTGGATATTTCACCCTCACTAATATTCAGAAAAGCTATTGACCTTACCCATCATTATTTAGTATTTAAAGTGAAGTATTTTGACACATCAAATATAAAATGCAATGCACTAAAATACTATGTATTCTTTTCTATCATTTTAATGCAGTACATACTGGACAAGGTTTTCTATATCAAGGCCTGGATTACAGATTTCACTTTGTAACTTCACTACTAAAAACCTAATCACATCCCTTTTATCTATCCAACAGAATTGCATTTCAATATGGTTCAGAAGACATTCGTAGCAACTTAATCAAAAGAATACAAAAAGCAGAAATAGTCATTCCATAATATATATGTATGTCAAAAATATCCAACTAAATCTGTATACCATACCTTGATGAATGACACAGATAAAGTGTTAAGAGAAAAATAACCAACCACATGAAGATACCTTGTATAATTCCATTCATATGAGGTAAAAATAGAAAACACACAAAAATAAACTCTTGTGGTTAAAAGACATATGCTTACATATAAAAATACAGGAAAGGCAATTATCCTAAAATCCGGGACAAAGCATGGCACGGGAAGGGGAAGGACAACCCTTGGGGAAGGAAATGAGAAGCAAAGGCAGGATACTAATTCTTGGAGGAGCACACGGGTGTTTGATTTATAAGAAATGAGTAAACTGTATATATGTGTTTTTTCAGCTCTTCTAGATATATTTATAGTAAAATGTTTCAAATGAGAACATACACAAATTTCAGAACATACATTGAAGTGACCTGATCTTTTAAATACTGTAACCCAAATCAACAGCATTTCACAAGTTCTCCTCTTGACTTTATGTTGCCTTCTGTGACTTTTTATCATCTGAGCTGAGTCCACTTGCAGCCACAGCATGTCTGTGGTGGCAAGGCAGAAAAGGGGAGTGGGGAAGCACAAGAAAACTACCAGTGAGAAGATGACTCGACTCTGTTTTTCATTCTAAACTATCTCATTGGAGCTCCACGGTCTCCCAGAATACCAGGTATCTTGCATGAGGCTATTATTTAGACATCAGGTTTTGTGAAGATACCTTGGTGCAGATTGTCATTCAGTCTTGCTCCACGTTTATGTCCTTGTTCTTTTGAGTACATATATAAGACATTTCCTCAGATTCGACTATTAATTGTAATATGTATTAATATATATGCACATATAATTATTAATTTCTTCTTGCTAATAAGAGCTGTGTACCACTTGGTCTACCAAAGTGAATAAACTAGATTTAAATGCTAGCTCTGTAAACGTTTGAGTAAATGTACTTTTATTTATTCTTTCTTGTCTCTGCTGTGGAGGCATCTTAGTCTTTGGCACCATTTCTATTCCTGGGATGGTGGTACATTCCCATCTTTGTACTGGACCAAAACTCTAACTCCATTTACTGCCAGGAAAAGAGGCAATGGATACCTGAGAACCAAAGAAAAATGTGTGCTCATCACATATCCTTGGGTCAACTCCCTGCCTTTTCTTTGATTTGCATCTGTTAATGTGACAAAGGACAAATTTTTGTAAGCCGGAACACCAGGCTTTCAAACGATTTGTTTGTAAGTATATTCATGAATGAACAACAGCATCTCCTTGTCTACCAACTCTTTGTTTAAATAGCTCTGAGGCTGAGGTGTCAGCATTAATACCACTTGTGCTGAAGCCCAAGATGGGATGCTTTGACAAAGTAACATTCAACAAATCAATAATTTGTCTGAGACTACAGCTCCTGACTCTGAGCCAGCTAGGCCATCTCCACACACAGAAGGAAAGCAACCCTGAGTCCTTATCTCCACGGAGGTTAACACAAATGGACAGGAAACTCCACATTTGGTCTCACACTGTCCAAATGAGACAACATATTTCCTTCTGATTTATTCTTTTTTTCCTTAAACTCCTAGCCTGGCTGCATTGTGTCGGAGAGATATGAATGACAATGCCAAGGTCAAAAAGGCACTCCAGTTCCAGTACATCAGACAATAAGGACAACAAAGCTCCTTTTACAGACTTCCACTGACGCATGAAGAAACCCATTATTGGGCCATTTGTATGTTTTCTCTGAAATGGCAACCACTGGCAGTGATGTCATAGTAATGATATGTTACCGTGCCCCGCGAGGAACTCCTGAAGGAAAAGGCAGTGGAAGCCCAGGATCTCTCCTGTTATGGAGAAAGGTCAAACTCCTGTCACTCTTGCTGACATGGCACGAGTACTAATCCACGCATTTATCGGCAACCAGAAATGGAGTGGGCACATTAGACAGCTTGTTCTGTGATCCTGACTGACTCACTGTAGATCAGCTCCATCCTACGCACTGCACAACTCAATGTCCCAGTTTAGATTTCCTTGCCTAAAGTACAGTAATGATAGTTCTGAAAACTGTCATTGCTTCTGAAATTACAGTCAAATGGCTGTGATTTGGCCTACTGGAGGAAAAAGACTATTTTTGGGGACTGTTGGCCTGATGATTCTGCACCATTTGGGTGTCGGTGCAAGTCCATTTGTAAGGCAGAGACAAGGTGGGAGAAAGAGATTCTAAATGGAAACACTGTCGGAGCTTCGATGGAATAATTTACAAGTATTATTAAAGTAAAAAAATTAAGAGCATATCTTAAATTATGTGTATATGAGTTTAATTTTTTTATTTATGACTTATGAGTACTTATAAAAACTAGACATACAACACAGAAAGTGCTTGGATATCCTGCAGTGAATTTATCACTGAGATTGAACTGCCTCTTTGGACACAAGAACCACAGCTTCTATTCAAAATGTTTCCTCGAGTGTTTTGAACTGCAATTTGTACCCATACTAAATTATTTAGAGCTAGTTGTCAGGATTTGTGTGTCTTCTAAAGTCTTTCTCTTCTTTGTAATTCAAACAGCCAGCATTTTCCATTCCTTGCAGTTTGGTCTTGAGTTTTTATTGAACACAAGCAAGCCTCCTTCAAAGAAATATTAACTAGGAGCTAGAGAGATGGCATAGTGACTCATAGCATTTGTAGTTCTTACAGAGGACCCAGAATGGATTCCCAGCGCCTGCATGGTAGCTCACAAACATCTGCAACTCCTGTTTCAGGAGATCTGATAACCTTTTCTGGCCACTGTATGCATCAGGCACACATGTTGTTTGTGTACATTCATGCAGGAAAACCATCTATACATGTAAAAATTATAAATTAAAAAAGTGAAATAATAAACAGTTTTGGAGAGTAGTCTACTTCCATATATTTTTATTTATTAATTTATTTTCCATGACCTTTTATCCCTTGTAACACTTGATGTTCTTGGTATTTTTCACTAGTTTGATAAAATTGATTACTGCAGCAATGTAGAATGATTTTTCTATCCTACTTTGCTTTAGTATCTGAGGCCAAAACATTATAGTGTGACAGCAGATGTTATGTTTTCAGGACATTTCCAGGCTACATAATCCATTACATCATTTCAGTTTGGAGGCAACATGTGACTTCTCTGGTATTGTCACAGCAGATCTTACAGTATTGAGTTTTTATTTTGGAGTGCCATTTAACATTCCAACATAGAATAGTCTTAGCTTTTCTAGAGACAGTATATATATATATAGAGAGAAATAGAGAATTATACAGGACTGATTGTGTGGCAAACAATGATGAGTGGATATATGTTTACAATCCTCTTGGCAGGGCCAGGAGGGATGGCTGAGAGAGTAAGAGTGTTTGTTGCTATTCCAGCGGACACAGATTCATTCCCAGAATCCATGTGGAGCAGTCAGTAATTCTAGTTCTAGGAGATCCAATGCCCTCTTCTGGCCTCCAGGTTATACACTGTATACAGACATACATGCAGACAAAGCATCCATATACATAAAATAAATTAAACAAATATAAAAGCAAATAAAAATCCCATTGTCAGATAGTGGCTATTATGGGAGGGAGACTTGCTTGTATGTATGTATGTATGTATGTATGTATGTATGTGGATACATACATACATACATACATACATGTGTGTGTGTGTGTGTGTATGTAAGTATGGTCACTGGAAGGTTGTCCATCCTCAGTGGATAACTCCACATTCAAGTACCAATATTAATTGGACTTAGTGAGCTAAAAATATTACCTAAAAGTTATGGATGGCAGACATAAAATAGAGAGGGAGATATGTGTGGGCGTCCCAGAGCAGTTGGAGGAAGATATTATGGGGAGACAATGTGGTGAAGATAAAGTAAATATATATGACATTTTTCAAAGAATAAATTAAAAAATATTATGCAAACAATTCAAGTTAAAAAAATTCTGCAGTTTTTGCATGAACCATGGAAAAGGACCCATTTCATTCTTAGCTTCTGTTATTGAGCCTTATGATCTAATACAGATTTTTTAAATGTTTAATATACCCCTTAAAAAAGTAACAACAAAGTAAAAAATTTGGTGACTCAAGTAAATGATAAAAAATTTAGAAGATGGATTATTTTAATCTTCCATTCATCTTTTTCTTGCCTGTTTTTGATGTGTACTTGGTTTTATGCTACCTTGACATTCACTGGCATTTGCCTGTGCTCATGATACACATACACACATACAACACACAGACACACACACACATACACACACACACACACACACACACACACACACACACACACACACACACGCTCTTCAGAAAGCTGCAAGCCATTTGATGGAATTTTACTCTCCAACATTCAGTCTGGGAGGGACTTCACGCATGCTGCTTTTTGCCCTCTGTCTTTGGGGACAGTGTAATAAAATAGCAAGAGGAAATGGAGAAGAGATCATGTGACCAGATGACTTATGGACAAGCATGTTTCTCTGGTGTTCCCATTCATTTATCTCTACTGTATAATGCATTTTTCTTGTTTTACTGGGTAATTAAACCTTCAACACTCCCAAGTTTTCGAAGAATCTGAATCCCATTACAGAGAGATGCCTGAGTCTGATTCCCTGGTATTATTATCAGAAGTTGGCCTCTTTCAAAGGGAATGCTTTTGATAATGCTAGGAGAGGTCTCTAAGGAGCGTCCCCACTCTGAGCAAGTTAAGCACTGTCATATGTCTTGGCAGGCTTTGCTGAACTTTTAGGTTAACTTCTACAGCTGTTTTTCCCCTCCCACTTAAATTTCGTTTTAAACTTATTGCCTTGTCTGCTTCTTAACAGAACAGGATCATTTTCCAGAGGTAGGGCTATTCTTGTCTTTTAAGTCACATTTTATGTAAAGAAAAAAAAGAGAGAGAAAAATCCACATCAAAGCCCTCAGAGGAAAGACTGAAGATTTTCTGCATGTGTCTGCCCTAGTCCAGCAGTAGTCTCATACAAACACTGGACATAAGTTATTTAAGGCTTACACTAGCTGTGCTGACCCTTTGGGCTTCAAGCCAGATGTGTCATGTGTCTTTCATCTGAAATGCACAACAAGAATCCTTGTTTACATATATCTGTTTATCTATCTATCTATCTATCTATCTATCTATCTATCTATCTATCTATCTATCATCTATCATCTCTGTTCATGGTTTTGGATCTAGGAAAGAAAGCAACACAGTTATGTTTCTATTGTAGACTCTTTTATATATCCATCCATCACCATGCATTTTGTTTTTTGATTTCAAATAAGCAAACTAGTTTTACTCATGCTTCTTCTTCCTCTTCTTCTTCCTCTTCCTCCTCCTCCTCCTCCTCCTTTTCTTCTTCTTCTTCTTCTTCTTCTTCTTCTTCTTCTTCTTCTTCTTCTTCTTCTTCTTCTTCTTCTTCTTCTTCTTCTTTTGAAGAATAACTCAAATGGTTAAAGCTGTGTCTGTTCTGCTCAAGAGTATACTTCATTTGGAAATTTGGAGATGTCATAAATGGTAGTGTGGGACAAGAACTTTATAGTACTTCATATAGATACTCTTAGATAGAAGATACATACATTGGTACCAAGACCAATTAATCCTACCACCATCTCACTCTGTCAAAGAAATGAATTCTCTTTAAAAAGCACTGAAATTCTAGAAGACACACATGGTTTGTTTCAGCAACCACTTTGAATGGGAAACAAATTCTAGAGGTGACTAAACCCAAAGTTTCACCTCTGAACAGAGTAAGGACAGAGATTAATGGGATTCTCCTAGGAAAGGTCTTCTGAGAAAAAAAATGAATCTCTTGATTTTTAAAAAGCTGGCAAAATGGTAAAACAAATAAAGATGGGGTTGCATATCCTTTACCCTAGCCAGGACACCTGCTCTGCTGTGGGATCGCAGGCCAGAGGGTAGGGATTGGTTTGTGCCTAACATCAGACCCACCACAGCGATGACAACATACTCTTATTTCATAAGAGCTAGAATGGGAGCTTAGTTAGGCCATTTGCTAAAATCTTAACTACAAATGTTTAAACAATTCTGAGTTTTTACCTATCACTTGGAGCTGAAACAAATGTCATTGTTAGAATTGTACATAATCTCCACATTACACAGATTAGATGCCCAGCAAACAAGAGATATGAGATGATGTCAGGTGGTTGTACTAACTCCACCTGTCCTATGATAGTGAAAGTGACAATCTTTGCAGATGGCAGAAGAGGGCATCATCACAGGAAGGATGGAAGCATGAGAAACTGTCTGTAAACATCACAGCAATTTACAGCAGGAAGCTTAAACAGCGAGAGGCGAAGAGATGCTTTAAGTCCAATTAGCAAATTAATTGTAATGGTTCTGCTTTTAATTGACTGTGGGCTCTGGGAGACTTGCTGCCTCCGCTAATGTGGGGAGTTTCTGTAGCTCTTTCAGTTGCAGGCACTATTATCAGCCAAGATTTTAGTGTCGTAACTTAATTTGTTTTCTGATATTACAGTTATCCTTTGTATTTGTTGACAGATGTTTTTAATTGAGGAATATTTATTTCCCCCATCTCTTCTGGAAGTAGGTAATAAGGCAGCAGGGTCTAGAGAGATGCTTCAGAAGTTAATAGTACTGGTTACTCTTCCAGAAGACCTAGGTTGTATTCCCAGTACCACATTGCAGCTCACAGCTGTCTAGAACTCCAGTTCTAGGGGATTCTATATTCTCTTTTGATCCTGTTGGGCACCAGGCACAGACAAACTTGAACAAAACACACAAACATATCCAATTAAAATAAATCTTTAAAAACAAGTAAGCAATCAAACAAGAAAAGGAAGTCACCTTTTCCAGTACCAGCCAGTTCAGCTCTTAAGAATTCATTGAAGATTTTAAAAATTTTAATTAATTAACTAATTAATTTTGTTACAGTCCATATTTTATTCCCCCTCCCTGTCTACCTTCTAGCTGTTCTACATCTCATACATCCTTCACACTCCCCTGTTACCATGTGGATGTACCACCCCTCACCCCACTTGATTTCTAAACTCCCTGGGGCCTTCAGTCTCTTGAGAGTTAGGTGCATCATTTCTGAATAATCACAGACCTGGCAGTCCTCTATTGTATGTGTTTTGGGGGCCTCATATCAACTGGTGTATGCTGCCTGTTTGGTGGTCCAGTGTTTGAGAGATCTCAGGGGGCAGAGATTAACTGAGATTGCTGGTCCTCCTATAGGGTTGCCCTTCTCCTCAGCTTCTTTCAGCCTTCCCTCGTTGAATATGGGTCAGCTGCTTCTGTCTATTGGTTGTGTGCAAATATTTGCATCTGAGTCTTTCAGCTGCTTGTTGGGTCTTCTGGAATGTGGTCATGCAGGTCCCTTTTTGTGAGCACTCCATAGCCTCAGTAATAATGTCAGGCCTTGGGATCTCTCCTTGAGCTGAATCCCACTTTGGGCTTGTCTCTGGACCTTCTTTTCCTCAGGCTCCTCTCCATTTCCATTCCTGTAATTCTTTCAGACAGGAACAATTATGGGTCAGAGTTGTGACTGTGAATGTTTTATACCAATCAACAGGTTAAATTGGATCTTCTGTAGGAATGATTTTTCGAATGAGCACTTGAAGCAGTGTGAGTCTTGTAAGTGTGTTGCTTAGAGTGCTGGGAGTGGATTTACTTTTCACCTCTTAACTTGAAGAAAACATGGAGCTTCATGGAATGGGCAAGACCATCTTGTGATGGTCAGAATAGAAAGCATCTGAATAGACCAGTGTATAGTGCAAGAACCAATTTTTGATGGTCAGAATAGAGAGCATCTGAATGGACCAGGAGATAATGCATCAGCAGAGGGAAGAAAGGAACAGTGAGACAAATCCATTCCTTCTCATGTGCCTTAGCTGACTTATCAAGCACACTCTTGCTCACCATATTGCTTGTCTGGTGACGAACACTTAATACATATAGCTATAAAGAAATTCACCTATATAGAACCTTACCCAGAATGTCAATTTCCTTAACTTCTAATATATTTTCTTTCTACAGTTAACATTGGTTGTTTTCTGAAACTTTGAAAATATTAGCAGTATATTTGCTAAAAATAGAAACAAGAAATAAACCAAGAGAAGAGAATTGACATTAAATGATATGTCTATCATCATTATCTCTATAAGCCATGGCATGTTTTATAATATATTTCTGTGTATTATAATGAGTATACTGAAATATTTTTAAAAGACACTCCTTACATAGTTTGAGAGCTTCCTTCTTGCCCAAATCACAGGCATGTTTTCTTTTATATAGCATGAAGTATTACATTTTATTCTTATTTTATTAGACTATATAGGTATGCTATGACACATTTAAGCAATTTAGATACCAAAATTTTAGTTGGCTTTTTTTATGGATTTAGATGTTAAATAATCTAAATGTGTAACACAATTGATGAAAAGGATTAGCACAACATTTATTGATTTATTGCCTGTATGTTTGTATGTATACCAAGTGCATATCTGAACAGATTCCCTGAAACTGTAGTTACAGATAGTTTGAACCACCACATGAGTTGTGGGACCTGAATCTGGGTTTTCTGCAAAAGCAACAGTGTTCCTTTTTGTCATTAATTAATTTATTCACGTTATATCCCAATCTCTGTCCCCCATCTCCCACAGTCCTCACCTCCCATGCCTCCTTCTCTGCCCCCATCCCATTTTCTTCTGAGAAGGGAGATCCTGGCACATCAAGTCTCTGTAGGACTAGGCACATTCTTTCCCACTGAGGCCAGATGAGGCACCCCAGGTAGGGGAATGTGATACACAGACAGGAAACAGATTCAGGGTCTTCTCCCACTCCACATTTCAGTTATTCATGGAACCATGTGAAGACCAAGGTGTACATTTGCTACATGTGTTCAGGGGACCTAAGACCAACCCTTACAAGCTCTTGGTTGGTGGTTCTGTTTCTGGGAGGCCCCAAGGGTCAGGTTAGTTGACTCAGTTGTTCTTCCTGTGGAGTCCCTATCCTCTCCAGGTCCCTCAATCCTCCTCCCAACTCTTCCAAAAGATTCTCCAAGGTCCAACTGATGTTTGACCATGGATCTCTCCATCTGCTTCCATCAGTTGCTGGGTAGAGGCTCTCAGAGGACAGTTATGCTAGGCTTTTCTCTGCCAGCATAACAGTTTCAATGTGTCTGGGATTAGGATGAGTGCCAATTTGGGCCAGTCACTGTTTGACTATTTCCTCTATCTCT
The DNA here is from genome assembly GCF_947179515.1 of Apodemus sylvaticus. Taxonomy (NCBI): domain Eukaryota; kingdom Metazoa; phylum Chordata; class Mammalia; order Rodentia; family Muridae; genus Apodemus; species Apodemus sylvaticus. The sequence continues at coordinate 97,797,014 of NC_067476.1, read as the reverse complement.
ACCCCATCTTTGTCTCTGCAAATCTTGTAGGCAGGACATGATTTTGAGTTGAATATTTTGTGGGTATCTTGCTCTCCTTAGGATAGAGTAAATCCCATAGATTCTCTGGGCCCTTACCCACTATCCCTGTCCCAAGTCTCTGGCACATCCTCAAGATGGTCCCTCCTGTCCACTGCAGATTTCTATTCTCTCTCCCCTATAATCTCTATACCAGATTCACCCCTCCCTGGCCTGTTCCTGTCCTCAGCCCAAGTCCCACCCAGTTCTCTCCCTCCATACACCTTCATTATCTATTTATATTCCCTTTTGAGAAAGATTCAACCATCTTCCCTTGGGTCCTCCTTACTTGGCTTCTTTGGGTCTGTGGATTGTAGCATGGTTACCTTGTGGTTAATATCCAGTTATAAGTGAGTACATGCACGTCATTTTGGGTCTGTGTTACCTTATTTGGGATGATATTTTCCAGTTCCATCTATTTGCCTACAAAATTCATGATGTTAGTGTTTTTAATAGATGAATACTAGTTCATTTTGGGATTCCATTGTGTAAATGAACCATTTTTTAAATCCATTCTCCAGTTGAGGAACATCTACCTAGGTTGTTTAAAGTTTCTGTCTAACTTCTTGAGTTCTTTATATATATTGGATATTAGCCCTCTATCTGACTTAGGATTGGTGAAGATCTTTTCCCAATTTGTTGGTTGCCGATTTGTCCTTTTGATGGTGTCCTTTGCCTTACAGAAACTTTGTAATTTTATTAGGTCCCATTTGTCAATTCTTGATCTTAGAGCATATGCTATTGGTGTTCTGTTCAGGAACTTTTTCCCTGAACCGATGTTCTCAAGGGTCTTCCCCAGTTTCTTTTCTATTAGCTTCAGAGTGTCTGGCTTTATGTGGAGGTCCTTGATCCATTTGGATTTGAGCTTAGTACAAGGAGACAAGGATGGATCAATTCGCATTCTTCTGCATGCTGACCTCCAGTTGAACCAGCACCATTTGTTGAAAAGGCTATCTTTTTTCCATTGGATGTTTTCAGCCCCTTTGTCGAGGATCAAGTGGCTATAGGTGTGTGGGTTCATTTCTGGATCTTCGATCCTGTTCCATTGATCTGCCTACCTGTCACTGTACCAATACCATGCAGTTTTTAATACTATTGCTCTGTAGTATTGCTTGAGGTCAGGGATACTGATTCCCCCAGAATTTCTTTTGTTGCTGGGAATAGTTTTAGCTCTCCTGGGTTTTTTGTTATTCCAGATGAATTTGATAATTGCTCTTTCTAACTCTGTGAAGAATTGAGTTGGGATTTTGATGGGTATTGCATTGAATCTGTATATTGCTTTTGGCAAAATGGCCATTTTAACTATATTGATCCTGTCGATCCATGAGCATGGGAGGTTTTCCCATTTTTTGAGGTCTTCTTCCATTTCCTTCTTCAGAGTCTTGAAGTTCTTGTCATACAGATCTTTCACATGTTTGGTAAGAGTCACCCCAAGGTACGTTATACTGTTTGTGGCTATTGTGAAGGGGGTCATTTCCCTAATTTCTCAAGAAGTTAGACTCCAGAAAACCAAACAACCCTATTAAAAATGGGGTACACAGTTAAACAAAGAATTCTCATCTGAAGAACTTCGGATGGAGGAGAAACATCTTAAAAAATGCTCAACTTCATTAGTCATTAGGGAAATGCAAATCAAAACAACCCTGAGATTTCACCTTACACCAGTCAGAATGGCTAAGATTAAAAATTCAGGAGACAGTAGGTGTTAGCGAGGATGTGGAGAAAGAGGAACACTCCTCCACTGCTGGTGGGGTTGCAAATTGGTACAACCACTCTGAAAATCAATCTGGCGGTTCCTCGGAAAACTGGGCACCTCACTTCCAGAAGATCCTGCTATACCACTCCTGGGCATATACCCAAAAGATTCCCCAGCATGTAATAAGGATACATGTTCTACTATGCTCATAGCAGCCCTATTTATAATTGCCAGATGCTGGAAAGAACCCAGGTATCCCTCAACAGAAGAGTGGATGCAAAAAATGTGATATATCTACACAATGGAGTACTATTCAGCCATTAGAAACAATGAATTCATGAAATTCTTAGGCAAATGGATGGAGCTGGAGAACATCAAACTAAGTGAGGTAACCCAGACTCAAAAGTTGAATCATGGTATGCACTCACTAATAAGTGGATATTAACCTAGAAAACTGGAATACCCAAACATAATCCACACATCAAATGAGGTACAAGAAGAACGGAGGAGTGTCCCCTTGTTCTGGAAAGACTCAGTGAAGCAGTATAGAGCAAAATCAGAACAGGGAAGTGGGAAGGGTTGGGTGGGAAAACAGGGGGAGGGAAGGGGACTGATGGGACTTTCGGAAAGTGGGGGTCCAGAAAAGGGGAAATCATTTGAAATGTAAATAAATATATCAATAAATTAAAAAAAAAGAAAAACAAGTATCTGTCTAATATGAATAAAGCTATTGTGAACATACTTGAGCATGTGCCCTTGTGGGATGGTGGAGGATCTTTTGGGTATATGCTCAGGAGTGGTACATCTGGGACTTGAGAGACAGCTATTCCCAATTTTCAGAGAAACTGCCAAATTCATTTCTAGAGTAGTTGTACCAGTTTCCATTCCCATCTGCAATGGCTGAGTGTTCTCCTGTCTTCACATCCTAGTCATCATATGCTGTCTTTTGATCTTATCCATTCTGATAGGTGTCAGTAGGAATCCCAAAGTCATTTTAATTTGCATTTCCTTGATGATTAAAAATGTTTAACATTTTCAAAAGTGTTTCTCAGCCATTAGAGATTCCTCTGTTGAGAATTTTCTATGTAGTTGTGCACTCCATTTTTAAATTGGGTTATTTGGGTTTTTTGTGTGTTTATCTTCTTGAGTTCTTTTTATACTTTAGATATAAGCCCGATGTCAGGTGTAGAGTTGATGAATATCTTTTCGAAATCTGTAGGTTGCTGTTTTTTCCTATTGACAATGTTCTTTGCTTTGTAGTTTCATGAGGTCCCATTTATTTGTTGTTGATCATAGTGTCTGATTCACTGATGTTCTGTTCAAGAAGTTATCTCCTGTACCAATGAGTTCAAGGCTATTCCATACATTCTGTTCTATTAGATTTAGTGTGTCTTGTTTTATGTTGAAGTCTTTGATCCACTTGGACCTGAGTTTTATGCAGGGTGATAAACATGGATCTATTTGCATTCTTCTACATGAAAGCATCTTGTTAGATCAGCACCATTTGTTAATGATGCTCTCCTCTTTTCTTTGTATGATTTTGGCTTCTTTATCAAAAATCAAGTGTCCTAAGTTATGTAGGTTTATTTCTGGGTCTTTAATTTCATTTCATTGATCAACCTTTCTGTATCTATACCAATGCCATGAAGTTTTTATTACTATTGCTCTGTAGTACGCTAGTTGTCAGGGATGGGATACCTCTAGTTCTTTTATTTTACTGGACTGTTTTAGCTATTCTTTTTTGCTTATATGTTTTTCCATATGAAGTTGAGCATTGTTATTTCAAGGTGTGTAAAGAATCGTGTTGGAATTTTAGTGTAAATTTCATGGAATCTGTAGATTGCTTTTTGAAAGATGGGTATTTTCACTATGTTTAATCCTACTGATCCATGAGCATGGGAGATCTTTTTATCTTCTGATACCTTCTTCAAGTTCTTTCTTCAAAGACTTGATGTTCTTGTCATATAGGTGTTTTGCTTGCTTAGTTAGGGTTACACCAAGTTATTTTATATGATTCATGGCTACTATGAATGGTGTTGTCTCCCTAACTTCTTTTTTCAGCCTGTTTATCATTTATATAATGGGTGATTACTGATTTCTTTGAGTTGGTTTTATATCCAGTCCATTTGTGGAATTTGTTTATCAGCTGTAGGAGTTTTCTGGTAGAATTTTTGGGGTCACTTGTATATACTATCATATCCCCTGTGAACAGAGATACATGGACTTCTTCTTTTCCCATTTATTTCTCCTCGATCTACTTTACTTATTTTTTTGCTCTAGCTAGGTTCAAGTACTTTTTTGAAGAACTAGGGAGAGTAGACAACCTTGTTCTGTCCCTGGTTTGAGGGGAATTGCTTTCAATTTCCTGATGTTGGTTATTGGCTTGCTGTATATTGCCTTTACTGTGTTTAGGTACATGTCTTGTATCCCTGATCGCTCTAAGACTTTTAACATGAAGGGCTGTTGGATTTTGTCAAAGATTTTTAGCCATCTAATGAGATGATCATGTAATTTTTTCTTTCAATTTGCTTATATAGTGGATTACATTGATATATTTTCATATATTAAACAATCCCTGGATCCCTTGGATGAAGCCTACTTGGTTATGGTGGTTGATGTCTTTGATGTGTTCTTGGATTTAGTTTGTGAGTATTTTATTAAGTATTTTTGCATCAATGTTCATAAGGGAAATTGGTCTGAAATTCTTTCTTTGTTGAGTCTGTGTGGTTTAGGTATCAGGGTGACTATGGCCTCATAGAATGAGTTTTGCTATGTTCCTTCTGTTTCTATTTAGTGGAATATATTTGAGGAGTTTTGATATTAGTTCTTCTTTAAAAGTCTGGTAGAATTCTATGCTAAAACCATCTGGTCCTGGGCTTTTTTTTGATTGGGAGACTCTTAATGACTGCATCTATTTCTTAAGGGGTTATAGGACTGTTTAGATAGTTTACCTGATTTTTATTTAATTTTGGGAAGTGAAATCTGCTTAGGCAGTCATCCATTTCATTTAGATTTTCCAGTTTTTTGGAATATAGGCTGTTGAGTAAGACATAATGATTCTCTGAATTTCTTTAGTGTCTGTTGTTACATCTCCATTTTCATATCTGATTTTGTTAATTTGGGCACTCTTTCTCTGCCTTTTAGTTAGTTTGGTTAAAGGTTTGTCTGTCTT